>NW_006921592.1:19056638-19065104 GCF_000298275.1 Orycteropus afer afer | reverse complement strand
TGGATCTCTTCCAGTCAGTTGGCCAGGTAGCTGTCTTCCAAATCTCTTGGCATAACTGAGTGAGTGCCTCCAATGGGGCAGCTGTTTGTTGAAATATCTCAATCGGTATGCAAGAAGTCACTATTTTTGTTATTGAAAAAAAAGGTATTTGCAATGAGTTAAGTTGTTGGGGCTAGAACTGACAGTAGGAGTCAGCCATGACTTACTGCCTTCTCATCATGTGATTGTAACTTACATGTAAAGTCAAAGACTCTTTGCATTTTCAATGAGATTATAACAATATACTTATCCATTCACGCATCCATCCACATACCCATCCATGATCCATCCATACATCCATTCATCTATCCACTCATGCAACAAATATTTATTGAATGGTCTCTGTGTCAGAAAATAGTTGTGTTGGATGGCCTAGTCTAGTGACCTCCAACCACTTCACCACCACTTCAGTCCAACCACAACCACTTTGCAATATTCATGACGCAATAATTAATTTGTTCTTAGACAAATATTGGGAACTCTGGTGGTGTATTGCTTAAGGCATTTAACTGCTAACCAGAAGGCTCGTGGTTCAAACCCAACAACCACTCCTCTGAAGGAAACTACGCAATCTACGTCTATAGAGGTACTGCTTTGGAAACCTAAGGAGGGGTTGCTATGAGTCAGATTTGACTCGACGGCAGTGAGTTTGGGTTTTTTTAAGGCCATCATTATTAGTCTAAGCCAACTACAATTACTACTCAGAGCCTTTAAATTTCAAGAGGTCACCAGCCAAAACCAAAGACACCTGATCTCCTCTCCTTTGAGGAGTTCATAGGGTCCAAAATAGGGGTTACAAAAGGACAGCTCTTGGATTGCTTTCTGTCTTGAATATATATTTCTTGGTCCCAATAATAGTTTAAAAAGTGGAATCATTTACCATAAAGTCCCAGCTTTACTTGCAAATGATAGATTTGTTGACACTAGGTCTGACCACTATGTGGCATTTCCCAGCAGAACTAAGTGACAGTTACTTTTAAAAAGCATTTGGCACATCTGCCTCTACTGGTTTTGAATTTACAGCCATCCTTTAAAGATAAGGAAACAGAGGCCTGAGAATTAATTTATCCAAGGTTACGTAGTGTGAACTGACAAAACTTGACTTGAAACCCACTTTTCTTATACAGTGCTCTAATGTCTTCCTAAGCTGCAATGCTCTTAGAAGTTTTGTTCCTGGCCCCAAGGTATTACGCTGTCTTCCTGATTGCACAGCAGTTACCCAAATGCAATGTTCCATCTACTGCTCTGCATAAGGATGTTCCCTAATCATCCCCAAGGGGTAGGCAAGAGATGATGTCCCTGTCTAAGTAAAGAATTAGAAATCAGACCGGGGGCTCTCACTTCCAGTTAGGATATAGAAAAGCACAAGACATTTATCTCCCCAGAATGCCAGGAGCAAGCAGGATACATTGCAAAATCGTATTTTTTTAACTCATTTAAGAGCTAAGGATCCAGGATACCTAAATACACTAAAACCCAGAACGTCCTTCCTAGAAGTGGGGAGACTGCCTCTTAGTTGTGTTCTCTTTTGCTGGAGCTGTGGGTGGAGGAGGAGGAGGAATAAACTGTAGGTAGGGTAAGGGGAACTAGCTAAACCTTTAACAGCAATGAGTGCATTGGTTTGGAGGATTGCAGCCCCAGAGATCCACCCACTAAACAAGTTGTGCTTTCCCTCCTCTATTTTGACTCAGGACTTCACTGAGCTTAGAAGGACTGTATGCTAAGGGCAGGCAGGGCAGAAGAACTAAAGGAAATCCCTCTGAGGCATTCCAGACCTTCAGAGAGGGCAAGGCAGCACTTGCCAAGGGCACAGAACAGGACAACAGGGAGGAGAAAGATCTTCTGAGGTACAGAGGGTCAGGAATGCACTGAAGAGCAAAGGAAACTCCCCGCTGCCCAGGAAGTTGGCAGCCAAGCAGAAAAGCATAAAGAGCTCTCTGGAGCTTCATGGGTACTTAGATGCCCAGCCCTGATAAAGGGCAAGTCCTGATAGCACTCTCAAAACATTTCAAGCCAATGGTGAGCTGACTCTAAAGTTGCACAAAGCCAGATCTAACTAAAGTTGCAACAAAACCAAATCTATATTCAAACAAATACATGCCCACAAATGTTCATTGTTTCACAATAGTCAAAAGGTGGGAACAACCCAAATGTTCACTGGTGCAAGATAACTACAATGGAATATTATTCAGGCATAAAAAGGAGTGAAGTTCTGATCCATGCTACAGCATGGATGTACCTTGAAAACTTTATGCTGAGTAAAAGGAGCCAAGCACATTTATATGAAATACAAATTTATATATATTTTATAAAATATAAATTATATATATATATATATTCATATAAATGTTTCCATTTATATGAAATTTCTAGAATAAGCAAATCTGTGGGAACAGAAAGTAGATTAGTGGTTGCCAGGGGCTGTGAAAAGGGAGAAATGGGGAATGATAGCTTAATGGGTGTGGGATCTCCTTTAGGTATGATGAAAATATTTTGGAACTAGATAAAGGTGATGGTTGTATGACATTGTGACTATATTAATGCCACTGAATTGCACATTTAAAATTATTTTGTTATATACCTTTCACCTCAATTAAAAATTGCAAACAATACCCCGTAAAAACCTAACCTAAGTTGAGAGTTCTGTTTCTCAGCAGTAGAACATTATATTACTTTTTTATATGCCAGTGAGTTTAATTCAAGACAGTAGGCTCAATAGGGTCAGGGGGAGCCAAACTCACTCTCTTCCCTGCCAACAGTATTCCAAGCAGTCCAGGCCATGGCTGGTAAGATCCATACCTTATTCCACAATTGTTGTTGTTGTTGTTGTTGTTATGTGCCGTCGAGTCGGCCCCGACTCATAGCGACCCCTCCTTGGGTTTCGAGGCAATTAATGTCCACTAATATTTTGTCCTCATTCTTGGAACACTGTACGTTTTTTTTTTTTTTTTTTATGTAGCAGCTGAGTGGTGCAAATGGTTAAGCACTCGACTACTAGTTGAAAAGTTGGTAGTCTGAACCCACCTACAGGCACCTCAGAAGATAGGCCTGATGTTCCTACTTCTGAGAACTCTATAGACCACAGTTCTACTCTGCACACGCGGGGTCTCTATGAGTCAGAACTGACTTGACGGCAACTAACAACAAGAACAGCAATGCTGTGTAATGGTATGTTAAAGGAGGATAAATAAGAGCAAGATTTCCCCCCTTTAGCCGAAAGTATTCAAGACAGACGAAAGGGAAATATAGAGGTAAAAACATAATGACTTGACCTCATCTAATTTATTAGAAAATCATATCTTTGGAGAAATGTTAGCTCTTAAAACAGAATTTAACTAATCACTGGTCTTTACCTCTAAATATCTCATTAGAGACACTATTAATCTTAGCAGAACCTTTCCTGGTGCAAGATTTAAAGGATAGGAAAACATTATTTTTCATGGCCAAACAGAGTTTTTTGCCAGAAAGAAATGTCCAGTGCGAGATTTGAGGGGATAAAAAAACCCAAAACATTTCTGTTTGATCTTGGGGAATTCCAGACTATTTAGTTGTGCTCATATGGAACCTGTACATGGATCAATAGACAGTTACTCAAACAGAGCAAGGGGATACTGAGTGACTTAAAATTGGAAAAGGCATGTGGCAGAATTGCATCCTTTCATCACACTTACTCAGTCTGTCCACTGAACAAACATCCAAGAAGCCAGACTATATGAAGAAGAATGAGCATCAGGATTGGAAGAAGACTCATTAACTACATGTGATATGCATATTACACATCCTTGCCTGGCCAAAAGTAAAGATGTCTTAAAGCACTTACTGATGAAGATCAAAGACTATATATAGCCCTCACTATGGACTACTCCTAAACATGAAGAAAATGAAAATCCTCATAACTGGACCAATAAGCTACATCATGATAAATGAAGAAATTGAAGTTGTCAGTCATTTCTTTCTACTTGGATCAACACCCATAGAAGCAGCAGTTAGGAATTCAAATGACACATTGCATTGGGCAAATCTACTGCAAGACCTCTTTAAAGTTTTAACAAAAAACAAAGATGTCACTTTCTTGACTAAGGTGCCCCTGACCTAAGCCATGATCTTTTCAGGTGCCTCATATGCACGGAAAGCTGGCCAATAAAAAAGGAAGACAGAAGAACTGATGTGTTCAAATTGTGGTGTTGATGAAAAATATGAAGTGCCCTATGGACTGCCAAAACAATTAACAAATCAGTGTTAGAAGAAATAAAACCAGAATGCTCCTTAGGAGTTAGCTGATGAGACGTGGCCTCGCTTACTTTGGGCACCTCATTGGGAAAGACTGATCACTAGGAAAGGACGTCCTATTTGGTAAAGTGGAGAGTCAGGGAAAGCATGGAAACCCTCCATTTAGATGGACTGACACAACAGCCTCAACAGTGAGCTCAGACGTATCAGCGACCAGGAAGATGACACAGGGCCAGGCAGTGTTTTGTTCTCTTATGCATAAGGCTGCCACGAATCAGAGCTGAGTCCACAGCAACAAGCAACAAATGTCTTTCTGAAAAACCGATCATTAAATGATCTTCATCAGCAAGTCAAGGGGCCTGGAGTCTCTAGCCATTTATCCATTTGGACTCTTTCCCTCCTCTTACGGTTAATCACTGGTTAATAACTGATCTTAAGTTAGTCTTTCCTTGTGTGTGACTTTTTAGCTTAATTCTTTTAAATGCTTACCCATGGAGATCTGCAGCAAAAGATGCCTGACTTGAGGATTTTATTTATTTGAGCGTTTGCTTTGTTCTAAATACATTAACGTACTCCTTTGCATTCACCCATGACACATGTCTGATTTTAGTCACGTGCATGGATAGTAAGGAAACAAATGCAATTCTGAAGGCAATGAGAGTGCATGTGTAACTGCTTTACCTCTATTAACTGCTTGATTTTTACAGCATATCTTACAGGTAAGTTCTACTTTTATTTTCATCTTACAGAATCAAAAAGACATGGTTTTAGATGTCCCCTCTTCCTGTGTTGTGTACCTAGATGAGGGGTTGGAAAACTTTCTTCTGAAGAGGCAGATAGTAAATATTTCAGGCTTGTGTATCGTCTCTGTTGCAACCACTCAGTTCTGCATTGTAGTGTGGAACAATCTGTAGGCAATACTTAGGCAGACAAGTGTGGATTGCCCAATAAAGCTTTATTTACGGACATTTAATTTGAATTTTGCATAATTTTCATACGTCACAAAATGTTATTTCTCTTTGAAATGTTTTCAACCCTTTGGAAGTTTAAAAACCATTCTTAGCCAGAGGGCTGTATAAAACCAGCCAGTGGGTTGGATTTAGTGCATAGGCTTTAGTTTGGGGATCCCTGACCTAGATAAAAGTTGAGACATCACCACTTTTCACCTCCTGCTCCCATTCCCTAGAAGTCGGAACACTGCAGTCACAGCTGTGCTGTGTGGTGTCTTAACAACAAAGCCAAACCAAATGCACTGCCATCAGGTTGATTCTGAATCATAGGAACCCTATGGGACAGAGTAGAACTGCCCATAGAGTTTCCAAGGCTATAAATCTTTATGGAAGCAGACTGCCTCATCTTTCTCCTGCAGAGCAGCTGGTGGGTTCAAACCACCAACCTTTTGGTTAGCAGCCCAATGCTTTAACCATAGTGAATAGCAACCTTAGAAATAGGGGCACTTGAGTAGCCCTTCTTAGGTCTAAATATCAGTCACCTGGGATGAATTACTTATCTTTAATAAGATGGTTAAAGAGCTTCACTGCACCAAAAGGCTGGAGGTTTGAACTACTCAGAGATACTTCAGAAAAAACATTTGGTGATCTATATCACAAATGACATCAGTCACCGAAAACTCTGTGGAGCATGGTTCTACTGACATACGCATGGGGTCTGCATGAGTTGGGATCAACTGAACAGCAACTGTTACTGGTTAGTAAGATGCAAGAATCTCATAGAAAACCTTTAGAAAGGCTTTCCGTAAGAAACAATAGAAACTGTGTTATTTTTAAACGTTTCAAACATGGCATCCCTATGAGTCAGTAGAGGGATCTTGGCAATAGCATCCTGGTAGTGATGGTGGTGCAGGCACTAAAAGGGCATGTTGTAACAGGATGGACTCAGATTTGCACTGGCTTCTCCACTTACTAGCTATGTCACCTTTGGCAAGTAATTTTTCCTCTTTGGGTTTTAGAACCTTCAGCTATAAAATGAGGATAAGACTTTCTAATTTGCAGATGGTTTAGTAAAAGATAGTTCTGTGTGTCTATCTATTACATTCCTGACAGGTAGTGTTTAGTTCACCAATGATTTTTGGCTGCATAATATTTTATCCATTAATTCTTCTTTTTTAAAAAAAAAATATTTTTTAATCATTATGAACTATATAATACATAAGAGTATGTGTGTATATCTATATAGATAGATAGATAGACAGATAGATATGTAACCAAAACTAAACCAAACTCACTGCCATGAAGTTGGATCCAGCTCATAGAGACCTCTCCTTGGGTTTCCGAGGCAGTATCACTACGAAAGTAGATTCCCCAACCTTCCTTGCAAGGAGTGGCTGGTGCATTTGAACCGCCAATCTTCTGGTTAGCAATGGAATGCCAAAACCAAAGTCACTGCTGTCGAGTCGGTCCTGACTCACAGCGACCCCTCCTTGGGTTTCCAAGGCGGTATTTCTACAGAATTAGATTGTCCAGTCTTCTGAGGAGTGGCTGGTAGGTTTGGACCTCCAGCCTTCTGGTTAGCGGCCAAATGCCTTAGGCACTATGCCACCAGAGCTCCATATATACATACATACGTACATATATATATATATAGTTGTTGTTACATGCCATCGAGTTGGACCTGACTCATAGCGACCCCCCCTCCTTGGGTTTCTGAGACAGTATCACTACGGAAGTAGATTGCCCAACCTTCCTTCCAAGGAGTGACTGGTGGATTTGAACCACCAGCTTTCTGGTTAGCAGCCAAGTACCTTAGACACTATGCTACCAGAGCTCCTACACACACACACACACACACATACACACACACACATATACATACATACATATACTCGACAGCAGTGACTTTGGTTTTGGCATTCCATTGCTAACCAGAAGATTGGCGGTTCAAATATGCATATGTATGTGTGTGTGTGTGTGTGTGTGTGTATAAAATGATACATAAATCTGTCCTGGAAGAAGTGCACCCAAAATGCTCCTTGGAATCAAGAATGGCCAGACTTTATCTCACCTACTTTGGTCATGTTGTCAGAAGGGACCATTCCCTGGAGGAGGATATCATGCTTGGTAAAGTGGAGGGTCAGCAAAAAAGGGGAAGGCCCTTGATAAAATGGATCAACATAGAGACTGCAACAATGGCTTCAGGTATAGCAAGGATTGTGAGGCTGGCACAGGACCGGGCAGTGTTTTGTTCTGTTATACATAGGGTCACTATGAGTTGGAGCCAACTCGATGGCACCTAACAACAGCAACAACAGCGTGTTATATATAAAGTGGTGATTCAGTGATAGAATTCTCAACATCTATGTGAGATCTGGGTTTGATTCCTGGCCAGTGCACCTCATGTGCAGCCACCACTGGGCTGTCATCAGAGGCTTGTTGCTATGACACTGAACAGGTCTCTATGGAGTGTCCAGACTAAAGTGGACTAGGAAGAAAGGCCTGGAAATCCACTTCTGGAAAATCAGCCAATGGAAACCCTATAGATCACAATAGTGAAATCCACCACTGGTAATGGGGATGGCACAGGACTGAGCAGTGCTTCATTCCGTTGTGTCTGAGGCAGCTAACAGCATTAAATACCTGTGTAGAATAACGAATAACTAAAAAATGCACTTACGAACTCCAAACTCTGCTTCTGAATTACAAGTTACCGCAAATACCTGCTTTAGGAAAATAGAATTTTTCACAATTTCATTTCTGAAATTTGTCTCTGAAGTAAAGCAAAATATTTGAAGCAAGGTTGGACTTGATTTCAAGACAAAGTCATTATAACTATTTGCCCCTTCAATAAAGAAATAATAGACCCAGGAAAGTCATTAACTATATTGATGATAACGGGGAAAGGGTTTTTTCAAAAGTTTCTCAATGTGTGAAGGTATTTCTCTCTCTGTAGCTCTGCCATAAGTTATTCAATTTTTTTAATGTGATGAAATATATAAAACAAAATATTGGCCATTTCAACCATCTTTACATGTACAATTAAGTGACATTAATTACATTTGCCATGTTCTGCAGCCATCCCACTCCTTTTCCAAATTTTTTCATTCCCCTTAAGAGGAACTCAGTGCTCCTTAAGCAATTCCTCCCGGATTTCTTCCTCCCTTGCTGCCTCTGTTGTTGTTGTTGTTGTTATGTGCTGTCGAGTTGGCCCCAACTCATAGCGACCCCTCCTTGGGTTTCCGAG
>NW_006921592.1:18987949-19042496 GCF_000298275.1 Orycteropus afer afer | reverse complement strand
TCCTTCTGCCTAGTCCGCCATCTTGCCGGAACTCCTGTTTTTTAGTTTTATTCGTCTGTTGGTGGACACTTGAAGTAATATCTTACCTTTCACCAGAAAATAAAAATAATTATTAGATCCAAATATTGAGTTCTCTCTCTCTTAAACACACACACACACACACACACACACACACTCTTCTTCATCCCATAGCCCCCAGCCCCTCGGAATTAATGACACAACAGTCGAAGCTATGCTATGCAGCATCTTACCAACAGCAACCCTAGAAATAGGTGTACTTGGGTGGCCTCAGTGTGAAACCTCAGCCTAATGAGCATGACAAAGACCTTGCACCTGGACTGGTGCCAAGAATCCTCCCACTTCACCCTGCTCCACACTAATGAGAGCTGCTCTGCTTAGAGAGTAAGCCTTATTATTATTATTGCTTAAACTGTCAGCACCTTTTTATAAGCCACACGTTGTTTTATTTTTTGAATTCAAGTTTAATTTGAAAGTATAATCTTTTTTTTCTATTCAGTCTGGAACCACACTGATAGTAAAAAGTTCATAATTTGGAAGTTCATGTTGAAAAGTTAATAATTTTTGCTTGTCAAGTGGTGGCTTCTTTCTGCCCACTGCCTTGTCCTTCTTACCTTGAATGGCAAGAGACTTCAGGGAAATCATGAGGTAAGTGGGCAGCTGCATTTGGAGCAGTTGGGCAACTTTGGCTCCTTCCTTCTAGTTCCCTTGTGCTCAGTCATGGGCAGCAGCAATATTTGCTCCCACGCAGGCTCCCACACAGGGGGAGCATTAAGTGTGGGTGCTTGGGCTGTAGGTGCTCTGTATGGGCAACATCAGAGAAATTAGAGCCTTCAACCCCCAAATCACATATCCTTTCCAAATAGCACATCCCTCTCTTCCCTGAGACATTAGGAGGCTGAAGCATGAAGTAAATGGACCAAATACCAAGAAGAGCCCATATCCAAGAATCACTAAACACTTAAGGAAACATCAACTCAAAGAGAGACTCTGACTCAGCAAATAAAAGAAACTTCACCTGGGAAGCAGTATTAATGGAACAAACAGGATTGAACTTTAAAAGAAATGTAGGGTCCCTGGGTGGTACAAACAGTTTGCACTCAACTACTAACCTGAAGGAAAAAGGCCTGGTGATCTGCTTCCATAAGATTAACAAAAAAAACCCACCGCCATCAAGTCAATTCTGACTCATAATGAACTCCATTGGGTACCCAAGGCGGTGAATCTTTACAGAAGTAGATTGCTGGGTCTTCCTTCCATGGAGTGGCTGGTGGGTTTGAAGCGCCAGCCTTCGGGTTAGCAGTCAAATGCCTTAAGCACTTAAACTCCACTCTGTAGTCCATAGGAGCTCTGGTAGCATAGTGGCTAAAGCACTTGACTGCTAACCAGAAGGCTGGCGGTTCAAACCCGCCAGCCACTCCTCGGAAGGAAGGTTGGGCAATCCTACTTCCGTAGTGATACTGCCTCGGAAACCCAAGGAGGGGTCGCTATGAGTCGGGGCCAACTCGACGGCACATAACAACAACAACTGTAGTCCATAAGATTACAGCCAAGAAAATCCTATGGCACTTCATTCTACTTTGTAACACATGGGGTCACCCATAAGTTGAAGTAGACTCAACAGCAATGGATTTGGGCTGCTTTTTTTTTTTTTTAATTTGTGGATGTCCTCAGAGGGATAAGAGGCATTTATGTCCATAAAATAAGAACAGTCTGCTACATCAGGAACCAAAGAGATAAGTTGGAAATTAAATATTTAATTCATCTTTTAAAAAATGCAATAAATGAGATGGAAAGCAGAATGCGCACAGCTAAAGGATAAATTACCAAAACAGAAGTTTGAATTGAGAAATAATTCAGAACGTAATACAAAAAGACAGACATGTGAAGTATGAAACAAAGGTTAAAAGACATGAAGGATAGACCAGGAAGTTTCAAAAATCATTTAATAGATCTTCTCAAAGCTAAGAACAGAGAGAATGGTTGAAGGTGGGAGAGGAGATGGGGAAGGGAAAATAAAGAAATATGGGAGAAAGATTGGAGTTGTAGGATTCAAAGGACCCACCCAGTACTGATCAGGATGAGTGAGTAAAGATGCCCTCCAGCTGTATCAGAGGGAAATTTCAGAACACTGAAGGTACAGTAGAGGACAGTGGTGGTTCAGTGGTAGAATTCTTTATTTCCATGCTGGAGATCCAGGTTCAATTCCAGTCCAATGCACTTCATGTACAGCCACCATCTATCTGTCATTGGAGGCTGCTGTGTTGCTGTGATGGTGAATAGGTTTCAGCAGAAGTTTCAGACTAAGATGGACTAGGAAAAAAGGCTTGGCAATCTCCTGAAAGTCAACCAAGTGTGGGGTGGCAATACATCTCAGAGAAGGAGCTTAGATGCATGTGTTGTTGTTGTTGTTGTTATGTGCCATCGAGTCAGACCCAACTCATAGTGACTCCTCCTTGGGTTTCCTAGGCAGTAGTGCCTAAAGCACTTGACTGCTAATCAGAAGGCTGGTGGTTCAAACCCACCAGCCACTCCTCAGAAGGAAGATTGGGTGATCTACTTCCGTAGTGATACTGCCTCGGAAACCCAAGGAGGGGTCGTTAAGAGTCGGGTCCGACTCGACGGCACACAACAACAACAACAAATCACTATGGAAGTAGATTGCCCCATCTTCCTTCCAAGGACAGGCTGGTGGATTTGAACTGCCAGCCTTCTGGTTAGCAGTCAAGTGCCATAATGTAAGTTTACATTTTGAAAATAAAAATGAATTCCTGTTGTTTTCCTTACCAAACTCTTCTTGGTGGAGGAGATGCAAAGGTCATGTAATTATCTTTGAGGGATGGTTCATATTCTCTAAAATACATATGGGATATTAATATTAGTCATCAAAATGGTATCTTTGAATTGTTGCACATTTCCAGCTTAGAAGCTAACTCACATTGGGCTTTTTGTTTTCATCTGAGGCCAAGACCTTGTTTACTACCCTGGAGGTCAGTACTGTAACTAGTGGTTGAGATTTCCTGTCAAAATCCAGGGCTTTCCAGTGGAATGTTTGACGATGCTTCTTACCGGATGGCCCTGTTTAGGCTTGTTGACAGGGTAACATGACTGCTCAGTTTTTACTCTGAGCAAGGTGGAATGCCATTCACCTTGGATAATCTTTTTAAAGAGTAGGAAAGAACAGACAGTGAGTTTTATTTCATATTAAGATTGAATTTGCAAGGGCCTACTTATTGGTAACTTGATAGCCTTGATTAACTGTACAGGTCAGTGGAGTTCTCAGAGTACATGGGTTTATTATGGAAAAATTAGCCAGGGAACATGAGCTCAGATTCCTAAGCAGAAGGCTCCTTGTGGTGAGACATAATGGTTGACCTTACTGGTAACTCTTTTTGTAGGAAATTTTTATCTTTCTTGAGTTTAGAATATTGTTTATTATTGAATGAAGGCTCCATCTTTTAAAAATTATTTTCCTTATTAACTCCCTATACTTTTCTTATGTAATTTTAGAGGCCAGAGCCCACCAGTTGCTGAATTTAATTTACTCCTGAAAGCTCACACTTTGGAAACCTATGGCGTGGATCCCCACCCATGCAAGGTAACTGCCCTTCAGCAGATCACCATGTGATGGTTGCTTTGCAAGCCTGACTGACCCCTCGTAGGACAATTCCATAGACCCACAGCTTCTAAATGGAAGGAGCAACAATGGGTCCAGTCATACATTTTGCCAGTGGACTCTCTCCACTGGTGTGTTCTAATTGGTTGCTAATTGCTATATAGAAGCCACATTTTCCTATTAACAGACAAGGATTCATTCATCAAGTAGATGGCTTTCTCCCTGATCCTAAGAGACTTACTGTTAAGGCCATTGCCATCAGGGCTGCTGTACTACAAAATGGGAAAGTGGAAGAAAAAGAGAGAAAGATTTAAAATGATATTTTGCATTATGGATATTTTTTTTTTCTTTACTCATATTATTTGATAATCAGTATTTCTCCGAAGTGTGAAACACAGTCCAGCTGCATCAGAATCACCTGGGGAGGGGGCTAGAGCTATGAATCAACATTGCTGGAGGTGCAGGCTCCTTTGTAATAAACCCCCAAGGTGATGCTTAAGCACAACTTTTTCAGAAATGTCTTATGAACACAGTGTTCTCCTTTCTGTATCCTGAAAGAACCATCTATTATCCAGACACCAACCTTAATCTTAAACTAAGCATTTATATCAGCCAAAGAAAACACTACCATGAAGTCAATTCCAACTCATACCAACCCCTATTGGCTTTCCAAGGCTGTAAATCTTCAAGGAAGTAGACTGTCCCACCTTTCTTCTGCAGAGCTGCTACTGGGGGTGAACCACTTACCTTTTGGTTATCAGCCAAATGCCTCCACCCACTGTACCACCAGCACTCCTTTTATATCAGCCAGGCTCTTAAATATAATTTTTTGAATTATACTGGCACATTTTATTACCCAGATGAAATCTACTAAAAGTATTTAGGAAAGTGTTGTTGTTGTTGTTGTTTGCCGTCAAGTGGGACCCGACTCATAGTAACCCCTCCTTGGGTTTCTGAGGTAGTATCACTACAGAAGTAGATTGCCCCATCTTCCTTCCAAGGAGTGGCTGGTGGGTTTGAACCGCCAGCCTTCTGGTTAGCAGTCAAGTGCCTTAGGCACTATGCGACCAAAGCTCCCATTTAGGAAAGTAGTAGTCCTATAACTCTCAACTCAGGATGACCTGGGGAACGTAATAAAATCCTGGTGTCCAGAAAACACCCACTCCAATTATGTCAGAAACTCTGGGGTGAAGACCAGGTATCAAGGTTTTTTAAAGCTTTCAGGTGATTCCAAAGTGCAGTGAGGCAAAGAATCAGTGGTACTTGTCCCTATGGTCATTTGCATCCTCTTGTTCTGCCCAACAATTGTTTTAGAATATTTACCAGCTGCCCCTTCCTAGTAATAGTATAAACCAGATTATCTTCCACTTACTGAATTAGATTTTTATCCACCAATGTGACCCTCTCTGTTTATTTTATTACTTAGAGACTGACCTGATTTTTTTTTTTTCTTGTTTCCTTTGCCATCACTTAATTTATCTATGAGATGCTGAGATGCTGAGTGTTCCTGATATAGGTTGAAAGCAAAGCAGGGTTTTCTGGACATATTTTTAAACTGAAATTGGCAGAAATCATTTGTGAGGTTGAATCACATTAAATTAGACACTCAGGGTTTGATTTATGCATTAAAGTGCTGATGGCAACCAAGGACATTCTGCCCCCATTACAGGACAGATCTGAGAAGTCAGGTAGTCCCAGAAGACACTTGCAAGTAGACAGACAGGTTTGGAACTAATCTGTATTTACCCAGGAGGCTTCTGGAGGGGCAGAAGGTCCATTATTCAAAGAGAAAAGCTACGTATTCCTAGACCCCACCCAGACTTTGGAAGTCCTGCTCTTAGACTGCCCATCTCGGAAACTTAGTTTATTGCCAGGATCATTGACATTAACCTAAAATTAACCCAGGATGAGAGTGGAGAAACACATCATTTGTCACTGATTTTTTTTTCTTTCCTAATCTGCTAACCAGAAGGCTGGTGATTCAAACCCACCAGCCACTCCTTGGAAGGAAGGTTGGGCAATCTACTTCCATAGTGATACCACCTCAGAAACCCAAGGAGGGGTCACTAAGAGTCGAGTCTGACTCAACTGTGCATAACAACAACAAAAACAACAACAATCCAAATAGATTTTTTTTTAAAGTTTTTGTTGTGATTTAAGTAAAAGTTTACAGAGCAAATTCATTTTCTATACAGCAGTTCATACACGTTTTGTTTCATGACATTAAGTCAATCCCCACAATGTAATAGCTCTCTCCCCACTTCCTCCCTGTAGTTACCTCTTCCTTGTGTCCTTCTTTCCTATGTATTCCTGTCCCCTGAGCTATCTGTCTGTGCAAATACTGCCCTTCTGTTCTCCCATGATTAATCTCTCCAAGGAGTGTATCCACCAGATGTAAATGTTCACCCTATATCCCTGGCTATTATTTGGCTGGCAATCACTGGAGTGAGTTCAATTCCACACCTGAAGGATAACTAGGGGCCATAGGCCTGGGGGTGTCACCAGGCCCTCTCAGACAGTAAACCTTGTCATTTTTTATGAATCTGAATTCTATTCCACATTGTTCTCCTACTCTATCCAGGATCTCCTGCACTGATCCCTTTCCAAGTAGTTGACAGTAGCTGGGCACCATCTAGTTCTGGTCTCATGGTCATACAGCCTAATCCAAATAGATTTTTGTTTCTACTTTTTCAGGATTCAACAGGCACAACAACGTTTTTAGGATTCACAGCTGCAGGCTTTGTAGTATTCCAGGGAAATAAGAGAATCCATTTGATAAAGTGGTGAGTACTTCTTCGGAAAACTATTTTACTGTTGTTCTTAATCTCCCCCTCTCCCCGTTTGGCTTGACTTGAAAAATGCCCTGTATCCATGTCTTTGCCCTAGAGCTTCATCATGAAGGATTTGTCATCTATGATAAATCAATCTTAGGTTCCCCTGGCTTAGTGAGGAGTTGGATTGTCAAGCTGAGGAGTCTACTCAGGAGACTTGGGAAGTGTCTCAGGTCCAAGAGCCCTGCCTCCATAGAGAAGGCATCCAGTGATTCCTTATCAATAGTTTCTGCTACTCTGGCCCAAAGGGGCACCCACAAGGTGGGTCAGAGCTGGTTAAAGATGCCAGATCCCTCAAGCAACTCATAACCCACTCTTTGTCCCTCAGTCTCACCACTCTCCTCTTGTTGGATCCTCGGCAACTTCACTCTTTGTTATCCCATGTATTAGTTAAGTTGCTTTTGGTTAAAAGCAACAGGAAAGTCTTCTCACAGTGGCTTACACGTAAGAAGACTATTACTTTTACAAATAAAAATTTTTACAAATAAAAGTTCCAGAAGGAGCTTGGTTAACTTAACTTCCTAACCTGCCATGAAGGACTTGGATCTCTCCCTTTTCTCCCTGCCATCCTAGAGTGTTGGCCTTTGTCCCCAGGCCTGTGATCATTAGATGGTCATGCAGCTTTGACCATCACACTTCCACACAGTAACACCCAGAGCCTGGGAAAACAGCTCCTTTCAAGTGTCTCCTTTTAAAATAACTTTTTTTTGCAGCCTTCCCATATATGTAATTGGTCAAGATTAGGTCATATGCCCCTTCTTAAGTCAGTCCTTACCAAGAAGAATGGGAACTCAGTGACAGTTAGGTTGAATCAAAATCTGTCCTCCTGGGCTTGGGAAGAAGGTAATCTGCATAACCATGACCTTAAGAATGAAGTCTAGGTTGTGTCAGTAATGAAGCAGGGGACAGATTAATCAATGGTGACCACAGTGCCTGTTATATCTAGTTTTTGTAAAGAGTGAGAGAAACTAAACACTACATATGTGTTGGAATGTTGTAAGGCTTAGTCTTGTTCATACCTAACTTGACTCATCCACTCCCTGATTACTCTTGACAGGAACTATCACCCCTGTGTCTCACTGGGTGGTGGGCTCATTCCTTCAGCCTGAGCAATTGTGTCTGAAGTTCTTTGGTTGGCAGTGGACCACCCTCAGACCTGTGTTGGAAATGCTCTCTTGCACCTACTGGAGCCTCAGTTCCATAGCTCTATTAGCTTCAGAGTTTCTTCCCAAACCCACTGCCATTGACTTGATTCTGATTCATAGTGACTCCATAGAACAGAGTAGAACTGCCCATAGGGTTTGCAAGGCTGTAAATCTTGATGTAAGCAGACTGTCTCATCTTTCTCCTGCTGATTGGCTGGTGGGCTCAAACAGTTGACCTTTTGGTTAGCAGCCAAATGCCTTAACCACTGCACCATCAGAGCTCTGTAGAGTTTCTTTCAGCACCTCTTTATTGAGTTCCTCCAACCTCTGCACTATCCTCTTAGCATATACTCTTTTAGTACCTGCCTGCCTTTCAAATTTTCTCTATTAGATTACATCAGTCAACTAATATATACTTTGCTCCATACACCTACTGCCCCTTTTCCTGGTCAGACCTCTCCTCTGAGATACCCAGTTTCTCTAATAGCTTCCTTATCCTTTCTGTTGCCTCTTACTCAGTTCATACTTTTGACACACACGCGCGCGCACACACACACACACACACACCAGGCCCTAATTGTTCTCTTCTTCTACAATGCACATTCTCAAAACTCTGGTTTGCCTTTATAATAAATCACTTAGCTTCTCTGTTTATGTATCCATAAAATGGGGGTCAATAATACCTGGTTGCCTATAGGAAGGGAAGTCAATGGTGGGAGAACATAATGAAAGAATATGTGTGAGAGTGCTTTGTAAATCTGGTGTGAGTTGTGAACCATAAAGTATACACATGTAACAGGTGGTGGGATACAGTTTTTTTGTATTTTTATCATCTGCAAAGAAGTTCCAATGTTAAGTCACCTTTGATCCATTTCATAATAGGTTTCCTAAGGATCCCTACTGACTTTGGAGAGTGTGAGTAATTTGAGGACTTCATCCATACTGCCCTAGAGATGGAAAAGGGAGCTAGATCTTCAGGTTTCTGAGTTGCTTGAGCCCTAGAAGTGGTTAGGTTACAACTTGACAGGTCTCAGTTGCAAATTATTTATAAATCTCTCACCTCTTTCAGCCTCAGTTTCTTCTTGGATACATTAAAGAGTTGAAATGAATGATCTGAGAGCCATTTGTTTTGGGGTTTTGCATCTGATCTACATCTTTTGGGGGGTCCTGATGGGGTGCTGATGCCTTTCCAGCCTCTGCTTAGGCCATGTGTGTTTGTAACAACCATTTACATCTTAGTAAAACAAATTATCTTCCCACATTATTCTTATTTGTATGTGTGCATGTTTTAACTTCCTTTAAGCTTTGCCATTCTCATAAAACCTCTACCTAAGTTAAAACAGCTTAATGTGACCTCATGAGACATGCAACACTATCCTGTGAATTAGACCAAAGGAATAAAAATAAAATTCTTTCTTATCTCTTTGTATACATCTTCCCAACAAGGAGATGGCTTGGGGTATATGTTTCAGGTAGCCCCTTAGGATAAAACCTAAAGTCACTCTTTTAACTATAGTTTGTCATTCTTCAAGGTATTCTCACCATTTTGAGCATCTCAATTATAAAAAAACAATTCTTTTATAAACAGAGAAAGCAGGAATGAAAATTTTGCGACATAGTGTATGTGCTTCTTGAACATGGATGAGAAATAATGAGGGAGACAGTTACTGTGAATCCATATCCTTTCATTAACTGAATCTGAAAATAACCACATTCTTCCTACCTCACAAAGTGGGCAGGCCAATTATTGTTGTTTTGATCATTAATGCAGACAGAATCCCTAGAGTTCCTCAGAAGAAAGCTGCAGCCTAAATGTGAGGAATGGAATAAATAATTCTGAGCTGCCTACGGATCTTCTCTTGGGGAAGGAAATTGCTGTATAATTCATTTGGGGGCTCTTTGCTACTCAT
This sequence comes from Orycteropus afer afer, assembly GCF_000298275.1. Classification (NCBI taxonomy): domain Eukaryota; kingdom Metazoa; phylum Chordata; class Mammalia; order Tubulidentata; family Orycteropodidae; genus Orycteropus; species Orycteropus afer. The sequence continues at coordinate 19,032,976 of NW_006921592.1, read as the reverse complement.
TATGCCTTCACCGATGATAAGATAATATCTTGTTTCATTGCAGTCTGCTTGGCATTTGTGAATCAGCCAGGTTCCTGTGGGAAAGCCAGGTACCTTGGTTAACTGCCTTTTTTTTTCTTTCTTTCTGTCTTCTTACTCAAAGAGATTTTCTTTTCTTAGGCCAGATGTCTGCAAATTGAAGTTTGAAGGGAAGACATTTTATGTGATTGGCACCCAGAAAGAGGTCAGATACTGTTTTTCTAACTACCTGTTGCTTGTGCAAGTGTAAGTGTGTATTCATGAAAGAGATTTAGGAATAAAACATGCCTTTATGATTGTAGCCATAAAAGGCCACCACTTTGAATTGTGTGGTAATAATAGGGGCTATGTGCTGAAAACGTTTTAAAGATAAATAAATACTATTAGCATTTATATATATTATAAATATACTATACCCATCCACTGCCATTGAGTTGATTCTGACTCACAGTGACCTCTATTGGATTTTCCAAGGCTGTAAATCTATATGGAAGTGAATTGCCTCATTTTCCTTTCACAGAGCAGCTGGTAGGTTTGAACCTCCGACTGCCTGTTTTGCAGCCAAATACCTCACCCACTGTGCCACCAGAGCTCCTTATAAATATATTATACATATTTATAAAATTCTAGCTTCTGTCAAGTTGACCTCTACTCATGCACAACCTTACGTACAACAGAATGAAAGATTGCGTAGTCATTTTGCCGGCATAATTCAAGTCCATTTTTGTGACACTTGTGTCAATCCATCTCACCAAGGGTTTCCCTTGCCCTCATTGGCCCTTTACTTCACCAAATATAATGTCCTCCTCTAGTGTTTGCTTGCTTCTGATGATGTGTCCAAAGCAAGCAAGCCAGGCAGTGTTCTGTTGTGGTCCATAAAGATTTCATTGGCTAATTTTTGGAAGTAGATCACCTGGACTTTCTTCCTAGGCTGTCTTAATCTGGAAGTTCTGCTGAAACCTGTCCACTATGGGTGACTCTGCTAGTATTGACATACCAGTGACATAGCTTCTAGTATCCTAGCAACATGCAATCTACCTCAATATGACAAGCTGACAGACAGGTGATGGATATGTATGTGTGTGTGTGTGTGTGTGTAAACAAATATAAATCAATAAAGTCAGTGAGCAATGCCAACTGTATACCTCTGTGCAAAAAATAGACTGGGATAGATTTGACATATACAGGATAGACTCTTTCTTATCTCTGTAAATCACCAAGATACAGATTTATGAAAGGAGTGAAGAATACTTACAAAGCTAGATATCAAATGGTGCTGGTTGGAGTGTTATAAAGTTTGTAAATCCTTAGAGTGTTAAACTAAAGGAGTTGCCAGATATAGGTCAAGTTCATTCAAGAAGACTTTTTGAAGGAGGCCATTACTGAGATTTTGAACCTCAGAGCTAAGTCTGGAAGCTTGGGGATTCTCTGGGTGTGAGTTTTCAGCTCAAGTACTAGTTTATTCAAGGATGGTAGGTACATTTTTAGGCTAATGCAAGTCTGATAGGTAAGTAGTCTGTGCCTGCAGTGTTGAGAAGGATTGCAAGGCTGATTTTTAATCAGAAGCAAGACTTAGATGGATTCATGATGTTGGCAAAGAGTGAGGGAGGGGGGAATACAATTTCAACAACACTTTTAGAACATATTAACATGCATAGATTATTTAAAATATGTTTAGTAGGAGACAGGATTTCAATAAGTAAATACCTAAAGAAAACTTAAAAAAATATAAACTTGACTTCTTAACAAACCCTTTTATGTTTGGGTATTTTTTATTAGAAAAAAGCAATGTTGGCATTCCATACTTCAACCCCAGCTGCCTGCAAGCATCTTTGGAAGTGTGGAGTGGAGAATCAGGCCTTTTATAAGTAAGCAATTTTATTCATTTAATCATAAAGTTTTAAAAGCATTTGTAGAGTCCTTGTGTTTTGCTAATGGATGCATATTCATTTCTTTTAGTGCAATCCTTTTATTATATTTATTGTATTTAAATGAATTACAAATTTTGTACATTGTACAGGGTGACTCCCAACCCCTATTTTTCAACCGAGTCTTGAGCTCTGTGTTAGGTGTTTCCCATAGAATCACTAACTGGTCATTGCTTTCCTTTGTTTTCTTTTTTTTTTTTTGCATTCTTGTTTCCATTAAACATGTCACAGGATCTATCTTTGGTTGGATGCCCCCCTAGAAGCAGAGACTGAGACAAAGAATTTAGTGCCAGTAGCTTATTTGGGATGTGAGCACTAAATATGCCACTAGGGGAAGGGGGGAAGTGAGAAGCTGAAGCAAGAGACATGAGCTGCATTATCAGCAGAGCCTGGGTTCAGCTCTGTTGTAGAACTCTGGGAGACTACAGAAATACCTCAAAGCTCTCCCAACCCATGGGCAAACAGTCTGGATTGTTTATCGACCAATTCTCCATTCATTTGGTTGAAGGATAGTTTAGAGGGCAGAGTTAATACCGTCTGGCACTTCTGGCTTATTCTGAGTATGAGTTAAATGAGCTCCTGTGATTGGAAAGACCTTCAGCAAAAAGTCACCTGTATTCACAGTAAGAAGCCTCTAGTATATAGGGATGAGAGGCAAAAGGTTTATGTGTAAAATGCCATCAGAGTCTAGAAATGTAGGAAGTTAAGAGCTGAACCAAACCAAAACCAAACTCACTGCCGTTGAGTCAGAGCCAACTCATAGCGACCCCTCCTTGGGTTTCCAAGGTGGTATCACTATGGAAGTAGATTGCCCAACCTTCCTTTCGAGAACAAGACCTTAAAAACCACCCATAAAACCATCAGGTTTCACAAGTGGTTCAAATTTAGGATCTTTCCACCTAGTTCTACCTTCCCTCCTCTGAGAACCACTTGCTGATGGGAGGAGCAGTGGTGATTGATGGAAGCAGTCAAGAACATGGCTTTGGCCAGCCCAGGATATTGGCACTGTCCAACCCCAGAGCTCACCAAGGTGGCTTTTACTCCCACGCTGAAGATCTACCTTACGCATGAGACTCACCGCTCTGCACATGCTGAGTCTCTGAAAACTCCTAGACTTTGGCTGATGAGCACTATTAGGAAAATGATGGCTTGGAAATGATTTTCCAACTTTTTTTCAGCCACAGAATACTTTTCCTTGAATGAAGTATAGGCCAAGCCCAGCATGTAAAAGAGAGAAACTGTGGTGTTAGTGGTGACTAGGGTTGGGACTGTGGACTGTAGACCCTTCCTATTGCTTTCTGCCCCTCAGGAGTTAGGGTGACCACTCATCCCAGTTTGCCTGGGACTTTACAAGGCTTAGCACTGAGAGTCCCACATCCCCAGAAGTCCCTCAGTTCAAGGCAAACCCAGTCAGGAGCATAATTTGAAAATCTGGACAAGATGATCCTCAAAATGCTGTGATTGTAAGAATGACAGGAAGAGGTGGTACCTTGTTAGACTTCCCTGTGGTTGTTACTATCCCAAGGACATCTGTGAGAATCTTTACTCCATCTGTGTGTCTCCTGCAGTATTAGGGACTGGTTAAGAAATACCTGCTGGGCTCTGAAAAATCAGCACACCCAGACCTCTCCATCCACAAGAGCACCAAGAGAGGGAGGCTCACAGGGCTTGGCACTCTCAGGCTTTAGTCCAAGCCTAAATGATTAAAAAAAAAAATTTTTTAATACTCATGTAATTTAATACCATGTAATTCACCCTTTAAAAGTATACACTTTAGTGGGTTTTAATATATTCACATAATTGTGAAACCATTACCACCATCTAATTCCAGTACATTTTCATCATCCCCCAAAGAAACCCCTTCTTATTAGCACTCACTCCTCAATTTCCCCTGAAAACTCCCTCAGTTCCCTGGCAGCCACTAATCTGCTCTCTGCTTATATGGATTTGTCAATTCTGGACATTTTACATTAATAGAATCATATAATATGTGGTCTTTTGTATATGGTTTCTTTCACTTAGCATAATGTTTTCAAGGTTCTTTCAAAATTTCATCCCTTTTTATGGCCGAAAATACTGTTTTGTAGATATACCGAATTTTGTTTATCTATTCATCAGTTGACAGACATTTTGATTGTTTCCATTTTTTTACTATTTTGAATGGTGCTGCTATGAACAAGTATGTACAAGTTTTGTGTGGACAATTCTCTTGGGTCTTTATCTAAGAGCAGAATTGCTGGGTCATGTGGTAACTCTGTATAGTAACTTTTTGAGGATCTGCTATACTATTCTAGGAGCTCTCATCTTCCTCCTTTAGTGAAATCATCTAGGCCCTGTCAAAGGTAGAGACATTTAGTTACTTTTTTGAATGAGTATTTTCTTACAAATGAAGGCCATGGTAAATGGAGTCAAGAAACAAAGCACAAACAAAACATATATTACGTAACTTTTATTGTAGATATTTAGGTCCATATCTGTCTCCCCAGCTCAATTTGATCCCTCTGAGGCTAGGAACTAGGTTTTCTTTATCTTTTTATTCCCTGAAGATAAAGAGAAGACATACAGAAAATATTGAGTGAATCAAATCAATAAGACATAGGTTCCTGTTATCAGAGGCTAAAAAGGGAAATAAAAATAAAATACTAGAGGGAACCCCAGAAGAGAGGCTGAGTCTTGCTGTTGAGGAAACTAGGAAGTAAATGGTCGTTTTGGGTGGAGGAAGGACATGCTGGCCAGAATAAGATACCAAAGTAGAAGAGTAGAAGACATACATTGGGGAGAATGAATGGCCAAGACTAGAGCAAAGGATGGGTGGGATAAAAAGGAAGGTAAGACTGGAAACAGATATTGGGACCAGATAAGAAGGAAAGTCTTGAAAAACTACAGCCAGTGTGAAATAGAAAGCAGAGGAGTAAAGGTATGTTTATTGTTACTGATGACCCATTATTGTTGTTATTAGCTGCTGTCAAATCAGTTCCAACTAATGGCGTCCCCACGTACAACAGAACAAAATGTTGCCTGGCCTGTATCAACTTCATTAGTTATCTTGAGCCCGTTATTGTAGCCATTGTGTATTTTAAGAGCTTTTCGACCTAGATAGCTCATCTTCCAGCACCACATCAGATAATATTCTGTCCCGCTCCACTGGGTTTTCATTGGCTAATTTTCAGAAGTAGATAGTCAGGCCTTTCTTCCTGGTCTGTCTTAGTGTGGAAGATCTGCTGAAACATGTTCATCGTGATGACCTTGTTGGTATTTGAAATACCAGTGACACAGCTTCCAGCGTCACAGTAACATGCAAGCCATCACAGCACAACAAATTGACATGTGGGTGGTGCTTGACAACCCATAGGCATGCGTCATGGGACAGGAGGTAGAAGAAGAGAACCTTGAGGAAGGGGCAGGCCTTTTTTTAGAACCAACTCAGTGAGTCATATTTGAAAGGACTTTAGTACACTCTTGCAGATCCTTTAGTGAAATCCCACAGCTCCTATCAAAGTATCACTTAGAGGTATGAGCTAGTTATTGTGCACACATGTTACATTGACATGTATGAGGAAGGCATTTGGTAGATGGAGTGAAGAACAAAGGCAAAAACAGGATTGAGAAGAGAGGAAGTGAGAAAAAACTGCAATCTGGGGAATCTTTTCTTTTTTTGGTGGTAAAAATATAAATAACAAAACATTTGCCGATTCAACAATTTTACCCACATACTTTAGTTACTTTTTTTCACACATTTTTGGATAAAATGATTAGCTGGCAGCTAGCAAAGAGGTCAATTTGATCAGTTTGACCAGCACTTTAGTAAGGCCATGGCAACCCCATCTCCCATTACAATTTCCATCTGTCACTGGAGGCTTGGATGTTGCTATGATGCTGAACAGGTTTCAGCAGAGCTTCCAGACTAAGACAGGAAGGAGGAAAGGCCTGTAAATTAGCCAGTGAAAATCCTATGGATCACAGTGTCTGATTGCATTGCATATAAGGTTGTCATGAGTCAGAAGCCACTTGGCAGCAGCTGATACGAGCAGTAATTGTACCAATCTGAAATTTGCCAGGAGAGAGGTTACTGACTCACTGTGGGACCTTGGAAGCACCACCTGAGCTCTCTTTGGCCTCAGCCTTCTACCTGCAGAATGGAGGGCCGGGAACACATTGTGCCCTTGCTGCATCACTGTGGCATAGAAGGACAAGCATGGGCTGTGAAAGTGAATGGCTTTGAGTTTGAATTTAGACTCTGTTGCTCACTAGCAATGTGGCCTGGAACAAAGCATTTAAACTCTTTGAGCCCCATATTTATTTTTCATCTGTATAATGTAATTGATACTACCTGCCTTGCAGTATATAGTTCTTTTGGGTGCATGGCTCATTGATAAATGGTAGCTGTTGCTCTTACTGTTGTTACCACCTCTGCTAATGATGAAAAGTTTCGGGGCATTGGTTGAATGCAGAGCCCAGTCTCTTTGATTTTGAAGAGCTCTGATTCTATTAAACTCAGGGATGGGAGCCTGTTTCCTCTGCTGCGCCTGTCCCTTTCCCAGGCAGAAGGTCTGGCCCTGCTTCCAGTGCTGTGCTCCTTTTCAGCTGGCAGAGCAAGGCCTTGATCTTGTTTCCTTGGTTAGAGGTGGTTTGCCCCCCTCCTTTTGTACTTCACCTGCCATGTGAGCAGGGGGCCCTATGAATTTCCTAGTGCACTTTTAAGGCATGAATGTGCTGCTGGCTGTCTCCTGGCCTGAGGCCATCAGGCTCTGAGGCTTGCTGCCTGGAAATGGAGCCCAGAACCAGAAACCCTGGTCCAGACCCCAGGGGAATCACCAGATTCATACATAGACAGTTACTGCCTAAGAGCTTCTTTTGTACCATGTGTTTACTATATGATGCCTACCCCCCACCCCCCACCACTCCACCCTGAGCATGGGGTTCACGTTCCTGGCGCTGGTTCACTGCACACTCATTGCAGGTGCTGAAGGAGGCACTGGCTCACGATGTTCTGGTTCCAGGCATCTTTATTTCACACCTGCGTTATGCCGTGCACTGTGTGGGGACCCAAATGACACACTCTGTCCCTGGTTTTGTATAGAACATATTTCAGGGAATAACTAAACCAAACCTATTACCACTGAGTTGATTCTGACTCACAGCGATCCTCTGGGACAGAGTAGAACTGCCCCACAGGGTGTCTAAGCTATAATCTTTACAGAAGCAGACTGCCTCATCTTTCTTCCAAGGAACAGCTGGTGGGTTTGAATTGCCAACCTTTCAGTTAGCAACCAACAGCTTAACCACTGCATCACCAGAGCTTCTTATTATGTTTCATAGATAACCCATTCTAACTCCATCAACTAGTGCCTCCTAAAATTTAATGAGCATGTGAATTACCTGGAGATCTTAAAATGTGGATTCTGATTTAATGGGTCTGCATTGGGGCGTGATGCTTCATATTTCTCCTCCAGCGCCCACGTGATACTGGGGTTACCTGTCTATGGACCATATGATGAGTAATAAGGTTCTAAATCAGTGGTTCTCAGCCCTGACCACACATTAGAATCACCTCGGGACATCACTGAGTGATGCAAATGGTTAACACACTCAGCTGCTGACCAAAAGGTTGGAGGTACAAGTCCACCCAGAGGTGCTTCAGAAGAAAGCTTTGTTGATCAACTTCTAAAATATCAGCCCTTGAGAATCCTCTGGAACACAGTCATCCTCTGACACACTTGGGATCATCATGAGTTAGAGTCAACCAAATGGTAACTGCTTTATTATGGTTTATTTGGCCATAGAAAGAATGAAGTTCTGATACATGCTATGACATGGGTGAGCCTTGAAAACATGATGCAGAGTAAAAAAAAGCCAGACATGAAGGGGGAAATATTACATGATACCATTCATGCTGACTGATCAGAATAGGCAAGTCCATAGAGACAGAAAGATAGGAGATGTAAAGAAGGGAGATGGAGGGAGTATCGTGGGCATGGGGTCTCTTTCTGGGATGATGAAAATACTATAGTATGATATAGTGGTGATCGACACACAACTCTGAGAATATAGTAAAAACCACTGAACTGTATACTTTAAAAGGGTGAACTTTATGATATGGGAATTATATTGCTATAAAGCTGTAATAAAAAAATATATATTAGAATCTATGATGAGGGGTCAAGGTGTTGGTTGCAATGTTTCCCAAGGGATGCTGATGTGCTGCTGAGGGTTAAAAATCTTGCTCTGACCCACAATTTTCAAATGTGGTCCCTGAATCATTATCAGCATCTCCTGGGAACTTGTTAAAAAGGAAGATAGTTGGGCTCCACTCCCAACTTCCTGAATCAGAAAGTTGGGTCAAAATGCCCTTCATTTGATTCTAATGCTTGCTAAAGTTTGAGAACCAGTATGTCTGATGCATTAGTTTTGAAATACTGACATCTGACAACCTGGATTCTTCCCATTTCTGTCACGTGGCCAATGTTCAGTGACTTTACGCCTCTGTACCTCAGTTTCCTCATCTAAAACTATGTATCTCTTACTCCTAGAGGAGACTTGTAGGGATAAAATGAGTTAGTATAGTAAAAGTGCTTTGAATACTGCATGATCCATAGTAAGGACTCAATAATAACATATGCTATTATTGTTATTATCATTCCAGGAGCTATAAACCATGATCCCAATGGAAAACTGTAGTTCTAATTTAAAACACAGCCACAGTGTCAAGATTGGGCAGGGCAATTCTCTAGTGGCTCTGTGTGTAGTGGCTACCCTGATAGTTCTCATGAGCAGCAGCAGCAGGAGGCAAATACCAGGTGACCATTTGGGTACACAGTTGTTCCCAAGTGTTGGGACACTGGGGACTGTCAGGGTTTGTCTGTGAGGTCAGATGTCTGAGCACAGTCAAAGCTCCTGTGTTGGGATTTTGATGGGAAATTGGAGGTAGAAGTGGAGAGAGATAAGACAGGATTGAAAGAAGGAAAGAAGAGAAGAGAGAATTGCTGCTTTAATGGGTGTGAATTCACTGCTTTTGGTGACAAGACTGTCCCTCTGGGCTTGCTGTTAACATGAGAGCCTGGTAAACAGAGAGCCTGGAATGTTTCAGCTAGAGTTACAGCATACAGGCTCTTCTGTTTGCTTTCAGAGTGTTAAACACTCACTGTTCCCTGCAATCCTCATGATTTAAAGGAGTTACTTTTATAGTGAGAAGGCAATGGAGAGGTTTTGAGAGTATTTGAGCTTCTTAACATGTATATTTTGAGAGTAATATTAGGGTGAAAGGGTGGAATGAAGGTAAGTAGGAACATCTGGTGATCTACTTCTTCAAACTCAACCACTGAAAGCCCTAAACTTTGAAAACACAGTTCTACTCTGATGTACATGGAGTCACCATGAGTTCAGATCACTCAATAGCAGGACTGGTGTTAAGTTTGAATCTCAAACACCCCAATTGAGGCTATTAATCATTTCCTTTTTAACAAACTAGCTTGCTCAAAGGATCCTTAGAAACTTAAAACAAAAAAAGCAAGGAGGGGAAAAAAAAGGCAGAAACATCTTCCAAAATTTCTCCTCCCCCTACCTCTAATGACCAGGAGCAGCAGCCACCAAGAGGGTGGAGAGAGAGAGAAGGTGCTGTCCTTTTCTCACGCTCCCTTGGTAATGTGTCAGACCTCACGACTCTCTAGGGCGCAGGAGCAGACATGGCAGAGCAGGCATGTTCTCACAGAAGGAAGACAGCTTGCTGGCGTGCACTCTGACTTGTATTCTTTTGACTGGGTGTGCTCTGGACTGAAACTCTGGCCTGCAGCCTGTCTGTCCTGATGTCAAGCCCCGAGTTGTGGATCTTATGTGCTCCGCTCTGTCCTTAGGGCTCTTGCACTATCCTCTCTGGACCCCTGCCTTGATAGTAACCCTCCTCCCTGCGCCTGCACTCCCCCTCGCATCTGCCTGTGCTTATCATTTGTAGTTGATACTGCTCTCCATTGTCTGGTGCTCTTTACAGAGGTAGACTTACCCTCACGGTCATTACTATGCTTGGGCATGGGTGGCTGGCAGGTAACAGGGATGTCATTCCGCAATTAGTTGGGAGTGGGTTGGGAGAGTTCTTTGCAAAAGATGCTACCATGTCTTTCCATTATCCTTTGACAAAGACCAAAAGCCTTAACAAGAACTACTTAAAGTCAGGTCCTGCAAAATTTCGCCTCTGACTAATTCTTAGCCATTCTGTATATTCGTTTTCTTTCTTCATTAAAATAATAGTAACAACAAAAACATGGGAAATGCACTAGTCCTTTTAGGGCCTTTGTGCCTGCTGACCTTCAGACAGGAACACCCTTCACAGTCTACAACACTCCCCTTGTTAGCACCTTCCCATCTTTGGATCTCAACTCAGAAGTCCCTTCCTCAGGACCTCTTCCTAGGCTTTCCAGACCAGATCAGCTCCCACACACTCTCATTGCAATTTTTTCCTTCATAGCCAGCACCACAGTTTGTAATTACATTTATTTTCTTGGTTCTGGATCAATATCCATTTTCCCCTGTAGACCTAAAACTCCATGAATGCGGAGACCAAGTGTCTTTCCGGGCTTAGTTTGGGAGCATGGTCGGCAATCAGTAAATATTTGCTGAGTGAAGGAATGAAGACCTCAAGAGGCGGAAGACTCACTAGGTGTGGCCCTGGCTGCATGCCCAACATTGCTATTGAACATTGCTCAGAATTCTATAGAGCATATTGTTTCATGTGTTAAGATTTTTTGATGACCCATATTTGAAATGATCCTAAACTCTAGGGGACCTGTTCTGATTTGTTGGATTTAACTGCATAAAGCACAAAGTTGCTGACATAGAGGCGTCCTCAGCTTTGTAACACAAATTTGGTACCCTGCATGCTGACTCTGGGCAGCCATGTCCTCAACTGTTTTTGAGAGTGTTGTTGTTTAGCTCTTATTTACGGGTATGGCTGAGTGGTGCTGAATCAGGGCCTGGCTGGGCTCCTCATTCCATGTGAATCTTAGTCATCTACCAGTGTGGGTTCTTTTAAAGGGCACTGGATCATAGTGACTTCACTCAAGAATACACAGAAGCCAGTGACCCATTTCTATGATGACATGGTCCCTTGGCTCCTTCTCTTAGCACAGTTAGTGGGTTTCTTGTGACATAGTGATCAGTATTGCTGGGAAGCTGTTTTCTGATGTAGTGTTGATATGGGCACAAGCAAGAAAGGGCCCCCAGCACCATGGAACTTACGGATGCATGTCACAAAATGCCACCCTCTCAAGATCTTTCAAAATTTGAAAAGAATCCCTTCTGATTATTGATACAGCCTGGTCCTTTTTATAGATGGTAACCCACAAGTGGTTTATGAAATCAAATGTGTGCATCATGACCAGCATTTAAAAAAAAAAAAAAAGAAAGAAAGAAAATGGCATAGAAAATATCAGCTTGCAAAACACATGGTAAAAGTTACTATCTTCTTGTGAAACTGCTCTTTTAGTTTTGTGGATGTGCACTAAATCACAATATAAAATGTATTTCTTTCTTACAGTCAAAAAACTCATATTGCCATAGCTCTGTGTCATGTCTTACTTGGACTTGCCAATGTCATTGCCACCTCTGCTCTGCTTTTTCTTAAAGGTATGCCAAATCCAGTCAGATCAAGACTGTGTCAAGCAGCAAGATATTTTTTAAAGGAAGTAGATTTCGATATAGGTGAGTACCACTGGTTCCATTTCAAGTGCTAGGTTAGGGTGGGAACAGCCATTATTTCTTTGAATATTTTGCTTGTAAATAAGTGCACTTTGACTTGTGCCTTTATTTTAGTCTTCCCCTTTCTACTCCATTCATCTCTTCTGCTCATGGAGTCTCCTCAAACTCCATAGTAACTCACCTTGTGGAAGAGAGAAGGGGTGGTAGGGGAGCTCTGGTGGCATAGTGTCTAAGGCATTTGACTGCTAACCAGAAGGCTGCCAGTTTCAAACTCACCAGCCACTCCTCAGAAGGAAGGTTGGGCAATCTACTTCTGTAGTGATACCGCTTTGGAAGCCCAAGGAGGAGTCGCTATGAGTTGGATCTGACTTGACGGCAGTGAGTTTGGTTTTGGTTTATGCATTGCTTAATGATCTGTTTTGTCCTGCTGGATGTGTCCTACTGCATAGATGTCTGTGGTTCCATGAGGTATTCCTTTTCTTATTTAATGATAAAGACTCTAAACCCAGACTCCTGTAGCACTGGACCACAGGTGGGATACAGGCAGGTAAGGCAATGGATATGGTGCTGGGTGCAGGCTCTAGGGCTTTGTCTGATGGACAGTGGGTGGCGGAGGGCATGGGGAGGCTGTGAGGTCTGGGCTGCTCCTACTGCTCAGGCGGGTGGAACAGCAGGCAGGATTGGGTATGCTCTGCTCTCTCCTTACCAGCTTCCTCTTACTTCACTCCCACCAATGCCCTCTTAGCCACCACCACTGCTGGGGCCTGTTCCTCTGGCCTCTGCCAGCAGCTCCAGCAGCAGTAGCAGCAGCGGCAATGAAGATGACTGGAGCAGGTTCCCATAAAGTTTTAACATGGTCTTCTCACAACATCCAAATCACATAACATCCTATTTCACAGAATGTATCATGGACATTAAGTGATGCATACCTGTATACATATATACATATTACATGTACACACAAAGAGCCCTGGTGATGCAATGGTCAATCATTTGGCTGCTAACCACTAAAGATCGGCCGATTAAAACCACCAGCCATTCCATGGGAGAAAAGACCAAATGATCTGCTCCTTTAAAGATTTCAGCCCAGGAAACCCTATGGGACAGTTGTAATCTGTCCTATAGAGTCAATTGACTCAACAGCACCTAACAAAAACAACAGACCTACACACATATACCAAAAACCAAACCCACTGCCATTGAGTCAATTCTGGATTCATATAAGACAGAGTATAACTGCCCCATAGGGTTTATAAGGCCATAAATCTTTATGAAAGCAGACTGCCTCATCTTTCTCCTGCAGAGCAATTGATGGGTTTGAACCACCAACCTTTGGGATAGCAGCCCAATGCTTTATCCACAGCATCAGCAGAGCTCTCTCACACATATACATATACATAGGGCATCTGTGCATGTATGTTGTATTTCTGTCTTTTGCAGTGGTAAAGTTGCTAAAGAGGTGGTGGAAGCCAGCTCCAAAATCCAGCGGGAGCCTCCTGAGGTACAGAGGTGAGTGGATGGTCTCTGGAGGGCTCTGGTGGCTTCTAAGATGGGCTGAGGAATGTAAAGTTTGGCTTCTCCAAATCCTCTATAACCTTCTTGCATGTGGTGACATCCAGCACTTAAACAAAGACAATAAGTCTCCTTAATGGGTGTAGAGCACACAAAAAGAAGTAATGGTCCTCTAAACCATCTTTTGTCTCTGGTCGCAGGCATGGTACTCTCATCGTCACAGAATTCTCCCTCAGTTGGATTTGGCTTGACCATGACTTGAATGCATCTGGGCTTCCATTTTGAGTTTTTTGCTCTGTGGAGAGTCATGGGCTTGATTAGGCCTGAGAGTGTCATGTGAAGGAGCAGATATGTGTGAGGCATGGTCATGCCATGTCCTGGCCAAACCAGTCATCCTCCTCACTATTCTTGCCTTTTCCACCAGACTTGACTGGTTTCCATTTTCCTGACTCCCTCTACACTACTTCACAAGAGTGAGTGCTCACCTTTCAGTGGCCAGTGTACTCCCAAGAGCCACTCAGAGGAAGGAAGGAAGGACTTAGACATTATTGGTTCAGGGGGTTTTGTTGTTGTTAGTTGCTGTCACCCAGTCCTGCACCATTTCCATGAGCATTAATATTTTTGAGTAAATTGTTGAGAGCCTTCCAACCGAGGAGGCTCAGCTTCCAGCACTATATTGGACAATATCTGTTGTGATTCATAAGGTTTTCATTGACTAATTTTAGGAAGTCAATCATTAAGACTTTCTTCCTAATCTCTCTTGATCTGGAAGTTCCAATGCAACCTGTCCACCATGGGTGAAGCTGCTAGTATTTGAAATACCAGTGGCATAGTTGCCCAGCATCACAGCAACACACAAGCCACCACAAAAATGACAAAGTGATGGGTGGTAGGGTTCAAAGGTACACAACTCCTAATTAAGGTAACAATGTTTGGTAATTCATCTGAATTAAGTAGTCTCTTGGTCACACTGGACTTGATGCCACCACAATGAACACATTTCATTGTGTGTCCTAAATCTCAACCATGCTAAATACCTAATACTGAACACCCTTACCATGATTCTTCTCCCTCTTAAGGCAATCATAAGCAATATACTTCAGGGAGTTCCTCATTCACTGGTTGGCACCTGTTCTCACTTCCCCATCTTTAGAATGTGCCTGAGTCTCCTTTATGCTCAGATTTGAGTATCCTCTATTTCCAGGGTGACCAAGTGAATTGAGTGCCTCTCTACCTTGTCACTCAGTTGTTGGTCAGGAAGAAGCTGTGATCTTACGGCAGTGCCACCAAGCTGGCCTACTGTGGGCCTCCAGACAGCTTCACTCTCATGTAGGGAGCAGAACCTCTGCTGGCTCAAGATCCCACACAGATGTGTGTAGAGAAAATAACTCACTCCCACTTTTGGATGACCTTTTGTATAGGTATCGTGTAGAAGTCTGCAAACGTAATCTTTCCTGCTTTGAAAAGCAGGAGGAAACAGCAAAGGGAGGGAAGCTGCAACATCGTGGCTGGGGTCTCTACATTATAATACCTACAAACATCTTTATCTTGCCCATCAATGAGAACAGACTTTTTTTTTTTTTATCACCTCCCCTGCCCTAGATTGTTGTTATTCAGTGGTGAAGAAAATAAGATGAGAAAATGGTAAAATATACTATCTAAACTTTTCTAGAATCTTTAAAAATAAAATATACTATTTAAACTTGGAGCTGGACTTGACCTCAGAGATTACCTAGTTCAATGCTGTTTCATTGATAAACAAACTTGAGTCTTAGAGAAATGTAATGATTGATTCAAGGTCATAAATCTCTGATGGAAACCCCAAGACTAGTACTCCAGTGTCTTGCTTCTGAATCTTGAGCTCTTTCTCTGTAGCATCTGCCACCTGAAACCTTCTGACTTTCTCTTAGAAGCTGAGAGGCAGAGCTGTCCCAGTGGCTCAGCTTGGGTTTTATTCTTCCAGCTTAAAATTTCACACACACACCATACTCTATGCTGAGTAGTTATCTTGATGCTATAAATACAAGGGAAGGTTTTTTTAAAAAACAGCTTTTTTTTTTTTTTTTAGCTAAAATTCACATACCATACAATTCACCCATTTAAAGTGCACCCTTCAGTGACTTATAGCATATTCAGAGTTGTGCATCTAACACAACAATAAATTTTAGAATATTTTCATCATCCCTCAAAAAACCCTGTACCTATTAATAGTCATTCCATATTCCATATTGCCCCTGACCTTTAATCTGTTCTAATCTACTTTATGTCTCTATAAACCAAAAACCAAACCAAACTCACTGCCATTGAGTTGAGTCCAACTCATAGTGACCCCCATTGTGTTTCTGAGGTGGTAAATCTTTATGGAAGTAGATTTCCCCATCTTCATTCCATGGAGCAGTTTGAATCACTAACCTTCTGGTTAGCAGTCAAATGTCTTAGGCACCGTGCCACCAGAGCTCTCTATAGACTTGCCTATTCTGGGCATTTCATATAAATGGAATCACACAATATGTGGTTCTTTGTGATTGGCTTCTTTGATTTAGCATTATGTTTTCAAGGTTTATCCATGTTACAGCATGTATCAGTACTTCATTCCTTTTTAGTGCTGAATAATATTCCATTGTGTGGATATTTCACATTTTGTTTATCCATTCATAAGTTGATGGACTTTTGAGTTGTTTCCACTCTTGCTTTTTTGAATAATGCTGCTATGAACAAGTTTTTATATGGACATGTTTTCATTTCTCTTGGGTATAAATCTAGGAGGAGAATTGCTAGATCTATGGTAACTCTGTGTTTAACCATTTCAGGAATCGTCAGACTGTTTTCCAAAATGGCAGCTATTTTATATTCCTACCAGCAATGTATGAGGTTCCAATTGCTCCACATCCTTACTGACACTTGTTATTATCTGTCTTATTGATTGTAGCCATCCTAGCAGGCATGAAGTGGTCTCATTGTGGTTTTGATTTGCCTTTCTCCAATGGCTAATCAGGAGCTCTGGTAGCATAGTGCCTAAGGCACTTGACAGCTAACCAGAAGGCTGGCAGTTCAAACCCACCAACCACTTCTGGGAAGGAAGGTTGGGCAATCTGCTTCTGTAATGATACCGCCTCAGAAACCCAAGTAGGAGTCACTATGAGTCAGGTGTGACTCGATGGCACATAACAACAACAATGGCTAATGATGTTGAGCATCTTTTCACATGCTTATTGACCATTTGTGTCTCTTCTTTGGATAAATGTCTATTCAAGTCTTGCTCATTTTTAAATTATTTGTCTTTTTATTATTGAGCTATAATCATTCTTTATATATTATGTATACAAATCTCTTCTCAGATATATGATTTGCAAAAATTTTCTTCCATTCTGTGAATTATCATTTAATTTTCTTGATGGTACCCTTTAAAACATAAACCGAAAAAAAACCTCATTGCCGTCAAGTCAGTTCCAACTGATGGTAACCCCCATTGGGTTTCCAAGGCTGTAAATCTTTACAGAAGTAGATTGCCCCATCTTCCTTCCACAGAGCACCTGGTTGTTTGAACCACTGACCTTCTGGTTAGCAGCCAAATGCCTTATCCACTATGCCACCAGAACTCCTTTTAAAACATAAAGTGTTTTTGTTCTTTATTTTTAAGTGATATAGATTTTGTCTATTTTTTCTTTTGTTGCTTGTTCTTTTGGTGTTATATTTAAGAAACTATTGCCTAATCTATGATCATGAAAATTTATTCCTATTTTCTTCTAAGCATTTTATAGTTTTAGCTCTTAGGTTTAAGTCTTTGTTTCAGTTTGAATTAATTTTTGTATATGGTGTGAGGCAGGGATCCAACCTCATTCTTTTGTTGAAAAGGCTTTTGTTTTCCCATTTAATTGGCCTAGTACTCTTAGCATTCCTTGGGTTGTAAATGATCCTCACATGGCATCTTCCCTGTGTGTCTGTCTTTCTGGGTCTGTCCTCCCATTTAAGACACTACTCTGAAGTGATTAGGTTTAAGACTCATCTTACTCCAGTGTGACCTCATTAAAATAACAAATGAAAAATCCTGTTTCCAAACAGAGTCATATTCACAGGAACAGAGATTAAGACTTCATCATATCTTTTTGGGGGACACAATTCAGTCCATAATGTTGTTGTTGTTGTTATGTGCCGTCGAGTCGGCCCCGTTTCCGAGGCAGTATCACTACGGAAGTAGGATTGCCCAACCTTCCTTCCGAGGAGTGGCTGGTGGGTTTGAACCACCAGCCATCTGGTTAGCAGGCAAGTGTCTTAGCCACTATGCTACCAGAGCTCCCTCAGTCCATAATCAGTCCATAATAGATGGTGATATTATTATTATCATCTCTCATCGGATAATGGGAAGCTAGACTCTGACAGATAGGAACATATTAAGGTCCTTTAAGATGGAGATTTTGGCAGTTTGATAACAGGGTCACGCCACTTTCTTTCTCCTCAAGGAGTGGTGCAGGAATTCCATGAGCCTCATTGTAGTCACTCTATTTTATGCTGCCATTCTTTGAAACCAAAAATGGAATATATTTAGAGTTCCCAAAGGTCATCTTTCTACCTCATAGAGTTCTTAACAGTTTGATTCAGAAGTTACTCTCTAGTAAATATAATCACAAGGGGATTCTGAGAGTGGAGAAACTTGGCATACACTACCTAGCCTGGCTGGGGAGACCCTGCTGTGGAAGCAGATAACTCAGGTTCTAGGGAAGAGTGAAAACCTATTGGAATCTCCAGCACCTCTTCAAGAAGAGTGCCTGATACAGTGGGACTATGCAGAGCTAAAATGGCAGGACTTGAGGACTGAAAGTTCAGAGCTTGTGAGCAGAGTCCCTTCCAGGCATTGTCGAATAAATCATTCAGAAAGGCAGTGGGGAATATCATAAAGCACTGGCCTAGGATCTGTGTTTGCCTCCTGGATCTGCCATGTGACAGTCTTTAGTTAAGTTATATCACCTCATTAAGTCTCACTTTCATTCTCTGCACATACGGTATTTTTGTTGCCTATCTCACAGGCACATTAAAACAAAACAAACAAACAAACAAAAGAATGAGGCAAATTACATACAAAAGCACTTTGTGAACTAAAAGAGGTCATTCTAATTCTGGTATTCTATTTTTCATTAAGGACTCCCTGAGTGGTGCAACTGGTTAAGTGCTTGACTATTAGCCAAGAGGTTGGCTGTATGAACCCACCCAGAGGCACCTTGGAAGATAGGCCTGGCCATCTAGGAAGCAGCTCTACTCTGCACACATGGGGTCTACATAAATTGGGATCAGATTGACAACAACTAACAACATTTTTCATTAGAGCAACTATGTTGGTGTGCTTTTGTTTTACATAAACAATGGGAGATACCTGAGTCAGTTAGCAACTTTATGAAAGTTGCAAGGAGAGTTAATTAAAAAGAATAATCTTCAGTTTAAAATCATTGGTAGGGAAGATGGGAGACTTGCCTTTTAATTCTAATTAAATTCAATTTAAATTTAATTAAATTAAAATTCTAATTAATTTCTCCAAACAAGGTCACATTCACAAAGGTTAGTAACCCAACCTATCTTTTTGGGGAAAATTCAATCCATTACAGGCTCAGTAAAAAAAAAAAATTAGAAAGTCAGGGTTCTAGCACTAAGTTAGTTCCTTAAGGCAGGGAGCACAGTTCCCCTGAACCTGCCAGACTGTCTAGTGCATACATATCAGCTGCAAAAATAAAAGGTTGTAGAATGAAATGACAAAGAAAAGGACCCCATGGTTAAGCACATCCTTATACATTTCTTTTCCAGCCTGTGCTGGAGAGCAGTTTTCCCATTCAAGATGCTAACTGGCTGCCTGCTTCTCTTCCCCCACCCCATGCCCATCAGAAATGCCCATGCTATAAGGAAGTCCTTTCAACCAGCCTCAAGAACACCCGTGGCTATCTGAAATGACAACTTGTGTCAAGCCATGATTGCATTCAGTTTTTTCAAGCCTGAACATCCCTTAGCAAGGTGCCAAGCAAGGTGAAAAATGGGGTGGTGTAAGGCACATAAATGAATGGGTCAGTCTCTGCCCTGAAGAAGCTTACCCTCCAGCCAAGATGGCTGCTGATATAATTACAGAGTGAGAAAGATGACCACTGCCTGAGTTGTAAAAGAAAAAGGGGAAAGAGAGAGAGAATATGTGTGTGTGGGTGTGTGTGGGTGTTGCAAGGGACAATCCAGCAAGATGTCAAGGGGAAGAAGACATTTGCACAGTCTTTTTGAAGTATGGATTGGTTTTGACAGGAAACATGGGGAGGGGAAGGGTGCTCACTCCCTTACCTGCAGGCCTACATCCCTGTCTGTCAGGGCAGACAACTGGTCTCCCTAGAACAGAGAGTGTAAACTGGTTTCCCAAGTGCCAGCCAATAGTCTTGGTAAAGACATTTACATGGTTTCCTTGCTGTCTGTTGCCCATCACAAGCACTGACACATGTGTGTGCTCCTTTCTGAAGGAGAAAACGGAGCTGGGTTCCATGACTTATTAGTGAGGAGGGTGTGAATTTGAATGGAAATATTTAATAAAAATTAAATATTAAACATTGGATGTCCAGCAACACAAAAATAGCTTGTAACTGTAGATGTCTGTGCCGTCTGTCTGACAGGGTTTTATTGCTGTTGTTAACTTAAATTACTTTGAGCCATGTCCTTCATTCACTTTTTCATGTATCTAGGTCAGTGATACCTGCCTCCAATGTCTTTTTTATACACTCATGACTTTTTTATTTTTTGAAATTGGGTATATAAAAATATACATGTTAAGAAGCTCAAGTATAGCATGAATCACGGAGCTGGCGCGGGATCAGGCAGTGTTTCTTTCTGCTGTGCATGGGGTCACTATAAGTCGGAAACGATTCAACGGCACCTGACAACAACAGTGACATGTTAAGAAGCATCTGTCGTTTCAACGTTCTTCACATGTACAATTCAGTGACATGAATTATGCTTATCATGTTCATCCATCACCATTATCTCTTTCCAAATTCTTCCATCACCCTTAGCAGAAGCTTAGTGTCCCCTAAGCCATGAGTTCTCCTTTCCCCTCTTTCCCACCTATCTCTGTTTGTTGTTGTTGTTGTTTGCTGTCAAGTCAGACCCAATTCATGGCAACCCATCCTTGGGTTTCTGAGGCAGTATCATTACAGACGTTGATTGCCCAACCTTCCTTCCAATAACCACCAATAAACTTCGGTCTCAATGTATTAGGCTATCCTAGATATGCCATGTGAGTGGTATCATATAATATTTGTCCTTTTGTGCCTGACATATTTCACTCCACATAATGTTTTTGAGGGTCATCCATATTGTAGCATCAGGACTTCATTTCTCATTATGGCTGAGTGATATTCCATTGTATGTATAGACCACATTTTTAAAATGCATTCATAGATTGATATTTACACTGTTTCTACTTGTTGGCTACTGTGAATAATGCTGCAGTGAACATTGGTGTACATGTGTCTGTCTTCATGCCTTTTTAAAATGTCTGTCTTGTCACCTAGCATGCCAAACCCTAATGGCATATGGCTAAATATATTTTCTTTAACTGCATTGCATTGGAACACATGGACATTTTATTAACACCTTTATAACAAAAAGCCTTGAGTGTTAAGTTGTATTTACCACTGGCCTACTCCACTATGTGTTTCCAGCTTGAGTAGGTAGGCTGAGGTGGAGGAGGCTGGCATTTGCAATGATTTGTGGAAACCAATCTGTCTGGCTTGTGTCTGTTTTCAGAACCAACATTACTCAGAGCCGCAGTTCCCACTCCTTGAACAAACAGCTCATCATTAACATGGAACCTCTGCAGCCCCTGCTGCCTTCCCCCAGTGAGCAGGAAGAGGAACTTGCTCTGGGTGAGTGTAAGTCAGCCATGTCATTCCAGAGGCTGGCCCTACAGGCTCTCTCTGGCAGAATGAGTGTGGTACCAACCCTGGGTGCACTGAATGGGGAGGGAGCGGAGTGAGTCATAAACTGTTTTAGTAAATAAGCTTTTTGCAGCCCTATAATATTGGGAATTCTCTCAGTTTCTCTTGGAGCAAAGTCACTGGTACAAAATATTCTTAAAATTACATCGTAAAGCAGTAATAATGTTAGATGCATTGTCCAGTATGGTAACTACTAGCCGTGTGGCTGTTTAGAGCTAAGTTTAAGTGAATTAAATTGAGGTAAAATTTTTAAAAAATCAGTTCCTCAGTTACACTAGCCAGATTTCCAATGCTTAATGGCCACATGTGGTTAATGGCTACAGTATTGGACAGTGCAGACTGAGAATATTGCCATCATTACAAAATGCTCTATTGGATGGTGAGGTTTTAGGTAATAATCACAATTAAATTGGTGTTATAAAAAATTTGCCACAAGCATCTCTACACTGGGCATTCCATTTTTGCTTCAGTTTTCCTCTAGCCTTGTGTTCCCTTTTCCATAGATAACCTTGTTTGACAGATCTCATACACACTGAGATATGTGAGATCCACTTCAACCCAAAAGTTGTTTAATTTTTAAAGACTGTCATATATGTAGGAACTCTGGTGGCACAGTGCCTAAGGCATTTAACTGCTAACCAGAAGGCTGGCAGTTCAAACCCACTAGCTACTCCTCGGAAGAAAGATTGGGCAGTCTACTTCTGTAGAGATACTGCCTCGGAAACCCAAGGAGAGATCACTATGAGTTGGGTACGACTAGATGGCAATGAGGTTTTTTTTTTATCATATATGTGCTGCTAGGCTTTTTTGTTTGTAAGGGTTTACTTCAGGGAAGAATATCACCACTTCTGTTTGCTACAGATAGCTGGTAAGGCAAAACTTATTACACTATCTCTCACTCTTACTAATTTCAAAGCAAATTGAAAAAACAACAATGCACACAAAATAAACTTATTGGAACCCTGGGCAGAAATGTAATATGATTTTCCTTAACTCTGTGTGATTTTGGTTTCATTCTTCAAAATCTGGATCCAGGTCATTTTCAAGAGCCTAGGTCCCACTGTTCCCCCAAAATCACCTGCGTTTCAAGTCAACAATTCCTTTGATGTTGTTGTTGTTATTTGCCGTTGAGTCAGACCCGACCCATAGCGACCCCTCCTTGGTTGTCTGAGGTGGTTTCACTACAGAAGTAGATTGCCCAACCTTCCTTCCGAGGAGTGGCTGATGGGTTTGAACCGAGGAGTGGCTGATGGGTTTGAACCGCCAGCTTTCTGGTTAGCAGTCAAGTGCCTTAGGCACTAACTATAAAAGAACATTTTCAGTCCATAGAAACAATGTGGCTTGGAATGCAAATGCCTTTGGGAGGGTAACAACAGCTCATACACACTAAAGTGTAAAGAATTTTAGTAAATCTTTTCCTGAAAAATGTTTCCATAGTTAGAAGGGGAATTGGGAAATTAGATAGCAAAAATCCCAGGGAGTGGAGGGAATGTACGCAGATGCTGAGGATGGAATCTTAGAAGACACCATTTTACCCCAAGCTGATCCGCAAGATGATAATGAGAATGATCTTGTATAAAGGCCTTTACCATCCGCCTTAACAACTATCTCTGTATGTTCCTTACTAAATTCATTTTCATAGTCCAAGAGTCTTTTTGAGTCCATGTTGCTTGTGTATGTTTTTCAGCACCTTATCTGTTCTTATATGTTTTGTGAAGTGAAACAAAAGCAGCTTTCATTTCTGGGTCACTAATGATTTTCTGGACTTCCTCCTATATGCTTAGAATTTAGCTCTAAACAAAGATGGCATTTCTGCCTCTGTCAATGGCCTGTGTCTGAACTTTTGGGCGGATACATTATGATGAATTATGTTTCATCCTTGTATTTTGATATTATAGTACTTTTTATGTCTGAGCAAGAGTCAAATTAAAAGAGGAGTTAATTCATTCCTTAATATAACAAATACAGCTTTTACCACTGTGGTAGTTAAATTTCTATGTCCACTTGGCTGGGCCTGGTTGAGTGGCTGGGCAGCTTGTGGTAGTTATTCCCCATGATAAACTGGCAATCAACTCCATGGTGGGATCTACCACAAGCAACTGAGTAGCTGCCTTTGGGATGTGGTCTGCTTCCTGTATATAAGGAGAAGCCTTGGGGAAAGTCTCTAGCTTATGGCACGCTTGGACCCTGCATGTAGCTGTGCTGTGTTCAGCAGCCTGCCATGCTCTGCTGACCTTGGGACTTTCAGTGGACTTGAATTATGGCCTGCTGTGTTTGATAATGTTGGGATTGTGCCATTTTATTTGTCAGCCTTGTGCTTGTTAGCCTCAGCAGCCAGTAGCTGCCTGAGTGAAGAGATGCCTCTAGCTTCAGTGAGCCAGGAGCAAGAGGCAGAGCTGAAGCCCAAGGTCAAGGGGCTTTCACACAGCCCCTAGAGCCTGGCACTTTGAACTTGGACTTAAAGCTTCCAAATTGTAAGAATAAACTCTTGTTTGTTCAAGACATACATTTGTGGTATATTCTTATCAGAGTGGCACTAAGTAACCAGAACAACCACTTAGACCCTCCCATACTCCCAGTGGGCAAGTTGCTGTGGCCTATGAAGATGAAGACACTCTCTCTTCTTGGAAAGCTCCTAGGCTGTTGGGGAGGCAGCAATGGGATCACAGAGGTGATCAATAGGTTCTGCCTCTGCAGGTTGAACTATGTGCTCACTTTTCTTCATGCCTCTCTAGATATCAGGACCTCCAGCTGTCTGGAAAGCATCTTGATCTTTCTTAGTCATATTATCGTGTCTGATATAAAATCAGTGGGCAAAGGAATAGATGCACATGACTGAGAGAGAGGGAATGGCAAGTGGGCATGTCCACTGTACTGGTATGTGTGTAGGGTGAGGAAGGAAGGGCCGAGGAGGAGGGGTTGAGGAATAGTGAAAGGCAAGGCAGACAGTTGGAAAGGACCAGATTATGATGGATCTGATAAGATGCTAGCGAATTTAGACTAATCGGGCAATTGAGAGACATTGAAGGATTTCAAGCATGGAAATGACTTCCTAAAATGGTATTTTAGGCCACTCTGGAGGAGCTCTGGTGGCAGAGTGCCTAAGACATTTAACTGCTAACCAGAAGGTTGGTGGTTCAAACCCACCAGCCACTCTGCAGAAGGAAGACAGGGCAATCTACTTCCATAAAGATTTACCGCCTCAGTAACCCAATGGGGATCTCTATGAGTCAGAATCGACTCAATGATAGTGGGTTTGGTTTTTTGTTTTGCTTTGATTTTTGTGATGGTAGTGTATAGAGGACAGATCAGAGAAAGTTAAGTTTTGATTTCTGCTTGACTACTAGCTAAAAGAGATTGGCAGTTTAAATTCACCCAGTGATGCTACGGAACAAAGTCCTGGGGATCTACTTTAGTAAGATTACAGTCATTGAAACCCTGTGGAGGACAGTTCTACTCTGAGACACCTGGGATTGCCATGAGTCAGAAGTGACTCAGTGGCAAAGAGCTTAGTGTTATTGTCTTTTTTTTTTTTTTGGTTTTATGGGTGGAGCAGGGTATTTCACTATTGATACTATTGGCACTATTGACACTTTGGGCCAGATGCTTCTTTGGGGGATGGCCTGTGCATTGTGCAATGTTTAGCAGCATCCTTGACCTCTATCTACTAGATGCCAGTAGCACTTTACCAGTATGACTCCAAAAATATCTCCATATGTTACCAAATGTCTCCTGAAGGACAAAGTTGCCCCTGGTTGGCAACCACTGGGCTGGAGGAACAGAAAGCACATTGCAGTAACCCAAAGAATAGCTAAATAAGGGCTGAATTAAGGCAGAGAGAGTGGGATCAGAAGGAACAATGCATTCAACACATAGGAAGAGGGAGCTGTTGAGATATGTCCACTGATTACGCAGATCTACTCCTACCTTCTAAATCTTGCCCTTAATTCAGAGACTTTGACTGTGAGTGGCAAGATTTTAACCTCTTTATTTTAAAGGAGAAACTGTTGAGACCCAGAGAGGTATTGGGAACCTACCAGCATTGTACAGGGAGTCTATGGCAAAAATTATTTTGTTTCGATAGTGGCGCCATTGGGAAGGTTAAGTACAGTACACTGCTTCACTGAGCTTCAAAAACAGAGTGGAAGAGCCTCAGACAACCTTGGTCACTCTTGATGTTACTATTATTTCATCCCTACATAATTTTTCAAATGCTTGTTTGGGAAGTTTCAAGTCACACATTTTTTCACAAAATTTTCTCTCATCAAAGGAATTCTTGACTTGAAACTTCAAGTAAGGTGATGTTTTGGGGACAGGGTGACTTGTCCTCTGGAAACTGCCCAGATTCATAAACAGGTCAAGTTCAGCATTGAGCTCCTATTAAATGAGTTGTCTGCTTCAGAACTTTTTAAAGATCAGCTTGGGAGAAGGAAGATCTTAACTTTAGCTCTTGGAAACTCCATCTCAGTGAGGTCATGGGAAAGCCGTGTGGTCCCTGATCTCTGATGAGTGTATGATGGTGGCATCTCTGTCATCACCATGTGGGGTCCTGGCCACCCATTTGTCTGACAAATTCTTTTCACCATTTCCAGAATGTCAGGTTTCTCAAGACAGCTGGATAGGGCATTATTGCCCAGAGTAGCCCATTGGTATTCAAAGATAATGTGTGACCTCTGCACCACATGACAGCTGGAGGATTAGCACTGACATTGGCTGCATTTGGGTGGAGAAGAAATACAATCAGCTCCTAAGCACTACTAGGCAATGGGAAAGATTTCATGTTACCCAAAAGTTGCTTGGTTACAAGATCCAAGAAACTTAGTGCTA
This sequence comes from Orycteropus afer afer, assembly GCF_000298275.1. Classification (NCBI taxonomy): domain Eukaryota; kingdom Metazoa; phylum Chordata; class Mammalia; order Tubulidentata; family Orycteropodidae; genus Orycteropus; species Orycteropus afer. The sequence continues at coordinate 19,007,049 of NW_006921592.1, read as the reverse complement.
TGGAAAATTTGAAATGAGAATGGCAAACATTTGAAAAGTGCCACTTAGCGCATATGAGAATTTCAGGATAAGACAAAGTTGAGAGTAGAAATTGTTCTGGGTGAAATGACCTTTTTAGGAGTCTTAATCTGAATGTTGGGAGCTCTGGTAGCATAGTACTTGAGGCACTTGACTGCTAACCAGAAGGCTGGAGGTTCAAACCCACCAGCCACTCCTCAGAAGGAAGATGGGGCAATCTCCTCCCGTAGTGATACTGCCTCGGAAACCCAAGGAGGGGTCGCTATGAGTCGGATCCGACTCTACAGCAGTAAGTAGGAATCTGAGCGAATTTGCTTGCAAAATGGAGTAGATTCTCCATAGTGTAGATACCAAAATGCTTGTGTGTTTTATGGTGCAGTGCTTAAGGCATTTGGCTACTAACCAAAAGGTCAGCAGTTAGAATCTACCAGCCACTGTCTTGGAGAAAGAAGAGACAGTCTGCCTCCTTAAAGATTTCCAGTCTTGGAAATTCTATGGGGGCAGTTCTATTTTGTCCTAAAGGATAGTCAGTATGAGTCAGAATCAACTCATTGACACTGGATTATTTTTCATTATGTAAAAATGCTGGATTATCATAGAGAAGGAGAGTGAAATTTGTCAGGTGAGACTTGGTAGTTAGCAACTACTGACAGAATGAAGAGCATTCTTGTCAGTTGTGTTTTATTGATGGCACATAATCAAACAGGTAGAAAAGCTATACTTTTTTCCCATGGGTAAACAAAACTAAATCAGAGTTGAAAATGTGTGACACCCTCCTGCTGGCAAAACAAAAGCGCAGTAGATATACCAGAGTTTCTATAAGGGAGAGTCTTGGAGATGGCAATGCAGTTGGATCAAAGGTGGTTTCAAGCTGCATTTGTATATTATTGAGAAAATGTTATATCAAAAAATAGATAGGAGTCCCTGGGTGGTGCAAATGGTTAACACACTCAGCTGCTACCCAAATACTTGGTGGTTTGAGTTTACCCAGAGGCACCTTGGAAGAAAATCCTGCTATCTGTTTCTGAAAAGTCAACCATTTGAAAACCCTGTGGAACTCAGTTCTATTCTGACACACATGAGATCTCCATGAGTTGGGGGTCATTCAGTAGCAACTGTTTTTTGTTTTGTTTTAAGGGAGTTGGTTAAACTAACTCCCCACAAGTCACCCTGCAAATATTTGTGTGTGTGTGTGTGTATGTTGCTCTGTGTGTGTGGTGTGTGTGTATGTATGTGGAGGTGTTTAAAGAATTGTTTGCAGTATCTGTCTATAACCATAGACTGCTTAAAGTGGCTTCACTGAAATTCTACAAAGACTATATGTGAGCATGTGAAGGCATTTTGAAAACATAAAAAGCACATTGTCCTCATCCCTGAGGCATGCCACACTCTTTATTGTACCCATTCTCGACTTTAACACACATAACAGGTGACCTATGGAGCCAGCTGCATTTCCACGTGCAGATCCTCCAGCATCACGTCAGACAGAGCCTTTGGTATAGGACACAGTTGCTCCAGTTCCATCATTGGTGAAGTCTGACAATCCAAGGCTTGTATGGTTACCCTGACTGTGAATGGCTTTTCCCACTCTCCGCCAAGTCTGGTCTCCACACTACTTATCTGATGTGAAAATTCTCCCCCCTCTTTTCTCCCTTTATGGAGTTCTGTGATCATGGCTCAGACACATTTACCATTCTCCCAGCTTCAGTGTCTTTCTTCCCAGCCATTTCCTGCCATGTGCTAAGCCATCTTTTCCCTTTGGCTCAAGTATGTCAGGACACATGTGTTAGGAGTGATCACTGGTCTTTTTGAAATTTCTCTTACATTATGTTCCATGAAACAGTGGGAATGTTTATAAATCCTGTGCAACCATCTTTCCCCTTGTGGTTACTGCTACTTGGTGATGGCCAGCCAATCAGAACGGACTCTAATTGCACGTGTCCCTGCCATAGTGTTTTGTAGTTGTTATTTATCTTTATTTTCTACTATAAAATTAGTATATCACCTTCTAGAAATTTCAGAAAGTACAGAATAGCATTTAAAAAGTTAAAAAAAAGTCATCTCTTCAGTTTATCCTATTTCCTCAGGATTCACAATGTGAATGTGTCAGCAATTTCTTTCCTATGCATTTTAACGTCTTTGCAACCATCCTGTGGGTATAATGTTTTAAATTTCTGGTTCACTGGCTTAATGTTGCAAACATTAGTGCATGAAGACAGGTCGAGCAGTGGATTGGGAAAATATTTAGCACCAATGCAGATGAGTCGATTAATATCTTGAATTAGAAGAAACTCAAATAAAGCACTGTTTTATGCATCATTTTAGCATTGTACATGCCTGGGCTATCCTGAAGTTTCCCATTTAATGGCACCTACAGCCTCTGCAGACAGGCACACAGCCGCCAAGGTTACTTCTGTAGGAGCTGGAAGTCTCCAGGAGCAGAGAGCAGCTTCTGGTTTTATTTATAACTGTCATATTGGATTAGCAGAGGCAAAATTCAGAATTCATCGCTGCATCTATTGAATTCTAGAAGAAAGCACAGTTTGGGTCAGCAGCTCCTCTCTGGTAGGAGATGCCAAGAGCAGCTTAAGGGACAAGATAAAGGCCTGAGCAAGCTCTGCAAATTCACATTTCACTGACTTTTCAAAAGCTTTTCACCTTCCCTCTTTTGTGCTTTTCTTTGAAGTTTGTTGCATCTTTGGAACTCTGGTTTCTGGTATTTGATGACATCTAAAGCAGGCACAAGAAGTTTGTATCATTCAAAAGGTAGTTGAAACTTTAAATGTTTACTATGCTTTAAGGACGCTGAATGCCTCATTCTTGATGCAATTTAAGTGCATCTTACCATGCAAAGGTTTTGTATTTTACATTGCAAAATACAAACTGTGCATCATTTCAATTCTATAGTTGGTGAGTTCTTCATAAATATTTCATTTTATTAAATATAGTAGTCCTTAGTGTAAACATAGATTCAGACAGCTGCTGTATTTCTGCATTTCTATCACGGACAGAGTGGAGAAATAGAAGTTCTGTTCTTGGCTCCTCCACTGGACAGCTGGGAGACTAGGGACAAGAATCTCCACCTTTCTGAGCCTCATTTTGCACATGCATAAAGCAAGAAGATTGATCTTAGGGTACCTCTCACTGAGAATAGGAACTTGGGTATAGGAATATTTTTCATTACTTTTTAGGATTAGAGGGATTATTGATGATTGTATAGCCCCAACCCGAACCCACTGTTGTCGATTCGATTCCAACTCATAGGCACCAGAGTAGAACTTCCTCATAGGATTTCCAAGGCTCTAAATCTTTAGGGAAGGAGACGTCCACATCTTTTCTTGCAGAGAGGCTGATGGGTTTGTATTGCTGACCTTTAATTTAGCGGTCGAGTGTTTTAACCACTGCATTACCAAAGCTCCTTTGTGTAGCTAAGGGTCAGCAAAACACAGCTGGTGGGCCAGATCCAGCCTGCTGCCTGTTTATTTTGGTCTGCGAGCTAAGCATAGTGGTTTTACATTTAAAAGTTGATATATTTTGAATGATTGTGTAAGTATCTACATAATATCCTAGATTTTGCCTCTTGGCCCCCAAATTGTAACATGGACTATCTGGCCCTTTTTAGAAAAAGTTTGTTTACCCTGATCTAGAACACCCCTTGGATTCTTCTATAAATGAGAAGGCCCAGAAAGGTGCTCAAAATCACATTAACTGGGCACTATTCAGAAAAGCAAGGAGCTCTGGTAGCACAGTGGTTAAACATTTGGCTGCTAACCAAAAGGTCAGTGGTTCAAACCCATCAAGTGCTCCATGGGAGAAAGATGAGGCAGTCTGCTTCCATAAAGATTTACAGCCTTGTAACAACAACAACAACTCTGTCCTAAAGGGTTGCTATGAGTCGGAACCAACTCCATGGCAGTGAGTTTGATTTGGTTGGTTTGTATTCACAATAGCCAAAAGGTGGAAACAGCCTAAAAATCTATCAACAGATGAATGGGTAAACAAAATGCAGTTTATGTATACAATGGAATATTACTCAGCTATAAAGAGAAATTAAGTTGTGATACCCTACAGCATAGATGAACCTTGAGAACATCATGCTCAGTGAAATAAGCCAGTCACAAAAGGACAATATTGTCTGATTTTTCTTATAAGCAGCAGGAAAATATATAAAAAACAAAGATTATTAGTGGTTACCAGGAGTGGGAGGGAGGAAAGAAAGGAGAGTTACTGTTTAGGGAACACTGAATGTATGTTGGGAGCTCTGGTGGCGTAGTGCCTAAGGCATTTGACTACTAACCAGAAGGCTGGCAGTTCAATCCCACCAGCCACTCCTTGGAAGGAAGGTTGGGCAATCTACTTCTGTAGTGATATTGCCTCAGAAACCCAAGGAGGGGTTGCTATGCATCGATGGCAATGAGTTTGGTTCGGTTTGAACGTATGTTAATAGTGGTGGAATAATTTGGAAAAGGATATTGTTAATGGTTGTACATGAAGATTTCAATTAATATCATTGAATTATATGTGTGAAAATTGTTGGACTGGCAAATGATTTGTTATCTATATTTTTACCATAGTTAAAAAAAAAATCACATGAACTGGTTAAGTATGGGGGCTGGAAACAGGTTCTGGTTCTCAGACTCCTAGGATAGGTGTCTTAGACAAATGTCAAACATACTTAAAATGGCTCAGCTCCTTCTTGCTAAAACAGAACCAGTGACTGAGGAATCACAGGTAGCCCCTGACTTACAACACATTTGAATTACGAAGAACCGCGTTTACGACCATCTGGTTTTGTTTGTAGTTGTACATCTTATCGTTAGTAATACGTACTCCATGCAGTGTTGCAGCACGTAATTTGGTGATGTAATCATTCTCAGATGCTCACTAGCAGATGTTCAAAGATTGGATATATAAAGATATAGATGATAAAAGGCAATAATAATGAAAAATAAAAATGTTATTCAATTTATGTCAGAACCAACTTATGACAGAGTTGTCAGAATGGAACCCCACAGTAAGTTGGAGATTACTACTTTTAAATTATATTGAAAGAATTTCCAAAAGAGACACAGATTACATAAATTTAGGGGATCTCGGTGATTCAGTGAGAAGAGCTTCTGTGTATTTGGGCAGAGTTTGAACCCTTAGTGTTCTGTCCTAGCATGCCAGGCCTAGTGAATACTTGAGGCTCCAGTCACATTAGCAAGTGTCACCTTCCCCCTCTGGGTGAGAAGGCTGTGGATAGAATGGCTACACAAAACCTAATTTTTAGTAGAGCCAGGCTACAGGGAAACACGCTTCTTACGGGAAGACTCCTTCTCTTCTGGGAATCAGTGTCCTGATTTTTAAAGCTGGATTTATTAAATATGGAATGGTTCGCTTCAGGCCTAGTTCTAATTACTTATTAGATCACAGTCTGAGTTAAGGATCTTTATCTTATTAGTGGAAGCAACTCAGTAGCAGAACTTCCCAAATCATCACTCCTGTTCAGGTTGGCATTTTGCTGCTACACTTGAGGATTAATAATGAATTGCTTTAAAGGATGTCTTGGGACTGGATTCGGCTGGAGTGAAAAATATGTCAGTCAGGTGTCACATAAAGTAATCCAGTCATGGTCCTGAAGGGTTGGGATTTAAGCCAGAAGAAAGCTTAAGTATGACCAGATGTGATAGACAGAGCATGGTCTGTGTGGAGGGGAAGAAATTCTACTTGGCACTGAGGCAAGTAAACACTCCCACCACTTTCCTAAGAAACTACCAGAGAGGAAAAATAAGAATATTACTAAACCCGTTGTCATTAGAAAGCAGAAGCTGTAATTTTCTAGGTTTTAAATGCATCCCACAGTTGGCATTGAGTTCTGTTTTCCAGCATTTTTGCTAGTGGGTTGGTAATGAGTGTTGAGTAAATGTTCTTTGTAATGCCCAAGCTTAAACTTGGACAGAATTGCACAGACTCTCTCTTCCTCTTCTTTCTCTTAAGATCCAAAGCCAATCATTGGGGGGAATGTGTTGGACGATGTGTGGTAGGACCACTCCTGTAGATACAGTTGTAATGGTAAATTTATGGCGGTATGGAGGGTTCAAAAAAGAGCCTCTGGTCAGTTGGCACAAGGCTGTTGTTGTGGATGCCCATTGGGGTGCATGCCCAATATCATATCCAGAGGAGTGCAGCCCCCTCTTGATTTGGCTGATGACAAATGGAAGACCACACAGCAGCAGTCTCCAAAGCAGGGTGCATGCATGTGCATGCATACAGTTATCCATCAGGGTGGAGGAAGAAACTATTAGGAATTCTGTTTATCTTTTGGGAATTCCTGAGTGGTGTAAGTGGATTACACGCTGGACAGCTAACTGAAAGGTTGGAAGCTTAAGTCCACCCAGTAGAGCCTCAGAAAAAAACTTGTTCATTTACATTTGAAAACTCATCCTTTGAAAACCCTGTGGAGCACAGCTCTATTCTGACATACAAGGTGTCACCATGAGTCAGAATCAGTTTGATCGCAACTAGTTATTTATATTTTACTTTTATTACCTCATTATACAATTCAGTTTCTGTTATGTAGATTTTATATTATACATGATATATTAAGAGAGCTGTACATGTATCTAATGTACAAATACACATTTATTCATAAGAGTGCTAATACTTTACCCCAACCCCAAAATATTTGGATATTACTGCTGTAGATCCTATAGATGAATCTACAGAGAAGAAAAGGGAGGGACGTGTTTTTGAAACTGTGAATCCCTGTTCATGCCAGAACTCCAGATTCCTAAAATAGATGTGTGATGTATCAGCTCCAGTTACGGTGGTGACATGCCATTTTACATGCTTTTGGCTTACTCTTGTAAACCAGAGTGAGTCACCTAAGCACCATCTAGACCTTCACCAAGCTAGTGAGTAGGTGCTGTGTCACTCTCACTCATCTGCCCCATCGTGGTCCATGAGTCCCTGATTTCAATAAGTTCTGGGTTCCATTTTCTGTGTGATTATGGGCAGTGGAAAAACATTGGATAGAGTGAGAGGACCTTGGGCCATTCATTCATTCATTCATTGTCTTAGTTTCCTAGTGTTGCTGTGACCAAAAAAAAAAAAAAAAAACCCACAAGTGGGTAACTTTAAAGAACAGAATTTATTGTCTCACAGTTTTGGAGGCTAGAGGTTCAAATCAGGGCATTGGCTTTAGGAGAGGAACCCTCCTTCAATAAACCCACTGCCATTAAGTCAATTCTGACTCATAGTGACCCTATAGGACAGAATAGAACCCCCACAGGGTTTCCAAGGCTATAAATCTTTATAGAAGCAGACTGCCTCATCTTTCTCCCACAGAGCAGCTGACCCTTTGATTAGCACCCAATGCCTTAACCACTGAGCCACCAGAGTTCCTTACTCAGTAAGCATTTGTTTATTATCTGCTACATGTTGAATCTATAGGCACTGCCTGAATCTTATATCTCTTCTGTAAAACAAGGTGAGGTCATTTCAGAAGTTCCTCCACACTCTATTATTTAATACTTGGAATTCTTCCCCCAAATTGCTGCTATTCTTACATATGTACTTTTGGTTCAGTTATAAGGACATTTGAAAGCCACAGGTACAGACATCTTCCTTCAAATGTGGTTAATGATGCAGTGAGCATATATCACAGTTATCTACAAAAGCAGGGTAAGGGCTTGTTCCCTTTCTTTTTGTGAGTTGCAAATTTCCAGTATCAAATTGAAAATTAATAGCAGCTAGCTTGAAAGAGAATGTAAAATGCAAGCTGTCCCATTTAAAACAGGCCTCACTTCCATTAATGTCTCTTCTTAGAAGAGAAGCCCAATTGGGAAATTCTACTTTTTCAATGGCCAAATCTCTACTTCAACATTAGGAGGGAGATAGTCCAGCTGAAAGAGAAATTAATAGGGGTTTCAGGATGATGTGCTTGATAATCTGAACATAGAATGGGAATTTTGCTAGTAAAGAGAAGTGTCTATACAAATTTGAAGTGTTTAATGATAAAATAGCATGTCTTTATTTTAAAATGCTTTAATTAAGCAATATGTAGATGAAGGAAATTAAAAAAAAAAAAAAAGTATGTTGAAGTCCTCAAAAAAAAAAAAAAGCTTATTGTCTACTAGAGATAAAAATGCAGTGCAAGGGTTTGAGTATGTTCAGGGTGATAAATGTGATCAAGTTTAATGGGGAAGGTCTTCATAAAGGAGGTATGTGTCTCAAAATGTGTGTAGGTGCTCCCAGGGTAAACAGGGAGACCAGCACAAGCAAAGGCACAGAAGTTTGAAGCATGATGTGTGTTGTGTGAACCTTAAGAGCACTGGTTGGCAACATCAGAGGATTATGGGGATAAGGAGAGTACAGCAGGAGCCAAAGCTGAGAAGGCTGGCAGAGGCTAAGTCATATAGAGCCCTGCACCAAAAAGAAAATGTCCGCTTTAGAAAAATAAAACATCCCTTGTCATTAATGGTCTCCCTGCTGGCTTCCTAGCTCCACACCCTGTCCAACCCTGTCCCCTCAAAATAATAATAATAATAATTTGGTCCCTGAATACAAACTTGGCCTACCTCCAGACTCAGGAACCAATCATAATCTTAGGTAGGAGAGACCTAAGGAGCCCAGGCTCAGCCCTCTAGATTGGGCTCTTGATCCTCCTAGGTCTTTTCTTCTGTTTTCTCTACTTCTGGCCCCAAAACCAGCTTTGCCTCCTTTCTTTGTGTCTCTACTCCACGTTTCCACAGGTACTCTCCTCTCCCTGCCTGGGGCTGGGCCATATTCCAGATCCTAACCCATGTTCTTGGCCTTGCCCCCTACTCTGGTCACTGACCTACCTCCCTCACTGCCGTCCAGTCAATTCGACTCATAGTGACCCCTACTTGGGTTTCCGAGGTGGTTATCTCTACAGAAGTAGATTGTCTAATCTTCCTTCCAGGTAGTGGCTGGTGGGTTTGAACCGCCAGCCTTTTGGTAACAGTCAAATGCCTTTGGCACTACACTACCAGAGCTCCCACTAATCTTGCTGGTGACCCTTAACCTGACCATCTGCATGGATCTCCTGGAGCCAGGTTCTTTCCAGAGCAGATTTTCCCAGGACTTACCGTATCTTGAGTGTTGTTGTTATTAGCTGTCATTGAATTGGCGCCTGACTGGTGGTGACCCCACGATCAATGGAATTAAACACTTCCTAGTCCTGCATCATCCCCATAAGCTGTTGTGGATCTGATCATTGTGATCCATAGGATTTTCATTGGCTGATTTTCAGAAGTAGATCACCAGGTCTTTCTTCCTAGTTTGTCTTAGTCTGGAAGCTCTGCTGAAACCTGTTCAGCATCATAACAACATGCAAGCCTCCACTGATGGATGGGGGTGGTATCAAACCTATGTCTCCCACATAAACTCATGAGAATTCTATCACTGCACTGAACTACAAATGCCCTTCCATCCTCAATAAGGAAATCTGATTTTAAATGCCACCTTTCCTCATCAGTTTTCTCCTGTTATCCAATGCCCATGAGATTTTGAATTTTCAAATCCATCAGCAAAATTTTACTCACTTTAACCTTGCAAATATACCCCAAATACATCTTCACTGTATACCTGGGCTGCATCCACTCGTGTCTCTCTCTCTCCTGGACTACGGCAGTTTTCTCCTGAGAGCTCCACCTGCTTCAACTTCCACCTACCCTCACTCCTGTATTTTCCACACAGCAGCCAGAATGATGATTTTTAAGGTGGAGGTCTAATATACCAAAAAAAAAAAAAAAAAAACTGTATTTTCCACACAGCAGCCAGAATGATGATTTTTAAGGTGGAGGTCTAATATACCAAAAAAAAAAAAAAAAAAAACCTCACTGCCGTTGAGTTGATTCCAACTCATAGTGACTCCTCCTTGAGTTTCTGAAGCAGTATCACTACAGAAGTAGATTGCCCAATCTTCCTTCTGAGGAGTGGCTGGTGGGTTTGAACCGCCAGTCTTCTGGTTAGCAGTCAAATGCCTTAGGCATTATGCCACCAGAGCTCCTGAGGTCTAATATATTTATGATATAATCTAAACTTCTTACTCTGGCCTACTAGATCCTACAAACCTTGTTCTTTCCTAGATGCTCTCCTGCTCTCTCCTTAATCTCTATGCCCCACCACACTGGCCTTCCCATTCTTCCAAGTTCATTGCCACCTCAGGGCCTTTGCATGAGTTATTTCATCTACACAGAAATCTAAAAGGGCCTTTCCTGTGGTCTTTGCATGACTGACTATTATTTTCCTGTAAGTCTTAGCTCAAATTTCCACTCTTTGGAGAGGTCTTCCTTGAGCCCCTAATTATGAGTAGTTCTACCAGCTCACCTATTTGGTGTCTCTCAGGAGCTCTGGTGGCACAGTGCCTAAAGCATTTGACTGCTAACCAGAAGGCTGGCAGTTCAAACCCACCAGCCACTTCTCAGAAGGAAGACTGGGCAGTCTATTCCCATAGAGATAACACCTCAGAAACCAAAGGAGGAATCACTATGAATCAGAATCAACTCAATGGCAGTAAGTTTGGTTTTTTGTTTATGCCATCACCCTGTTAAATTTTCTCCAGAGCACTTAGAACCATTGAAGCCTTTCTCATTTATTAGTCTTGTTTGTTGACTCTCTCCCTTGGCTAAAATGACACCTTCATGAGAGCAAGGATTTTGTCTACCTTGTCTACCTCTCTCTCTCCAGCATTTAGAGAAGTCCTAACACACAATAGGAACTAATACTTACAGAAAGAATAAGTGAACAGATGAATGAAGGTATGGATTCTGTATCGAATACTTTATGTCTTGGCAGCCAGACAGCATTTCTTTATGTAAAAGAAGCCAAATGAATAGAAATTTTCCTGGAATTAGAATTTATTAGAATCCAAACAAGTTCCTTTCTTTTTTGTTTAGTTTTTATAATCTGAAATCCAAAGCAATATCATAGTAACTGTAAAAAATTTAGAAAAAATACAGAAAACCACAAATAAAATGAAAAAATTACCTGTAATCCTTCTGTTCATACTGTGGTATGTATGTGTAGAATCTATGTATTTTTAATAAAAATTGAGTTACAATAGATAAATTATTTGTGATTTGTTTTTTCACATAACAATATAGCATGAATATTTCCCCATTAAATATTCTTCCACACTTTTAATGATCCTATGTTATTCCATCACATGAATATCTCTAACCCCTTACCTCTCACTGAATAGTATATGAGAATGTCTCTTATTGTAGCCTTGCAAAAATTAGATAAAACAATTTTTAAAAATCTTTGATGGTTTGAAAGGCAAAACCTTGAGTAGTTGGATACTTTTCTTTTTTTATTGTGATTTGTGTGAAAGTTTACAGAGCAAATTCACTTTCTGTACAACAGTTCACATCATACACTTTGTCTCATGACATTGACTACAATTTCCCACAATGCAACAGCTCCCCTCCCACTTTCTCCCCATAGTTACCTCTTCCCTGTGCCCTTCCGTCCGTGCACTCCTGCCCCCACCCCCAAGCTGTCTCCCTATGCATACACAGTCCTTCTTTCTTCCATGATTGTTCTCTCCAAGGAGTGTATCTACCTAGTATAAATGTTCACCTCATATGCCTGTCTTTGTTTGGCTGGGAGCCACAGGAGTGGGTTCAATTCTAGACCTGAAGAGCAGCTAGGGGCCATCATCTCAGGGCTTCCACCAGGCTCTATCAGACCACCAAACCTGGTCCCTTTCCCTCCCCCCCCCCAAATGATTTTCAGTTTTGTTCCACACTGTTCTTCCTTGAGTGGTTGGATACTTTTCTTGCATTTATTGGCCATTTGCTTCTCTCTTTTTCAGCATGCAACTTGAATGCAAGCAAGAGATGACCTTGGCTAGTGTGTTGGGCAGTGAGACTGGACATAGCTACCTTTAGTTTATTGATTACATAGCAACAATGCAATGAGTCCACAGTTCCAGAAGAACCTGGGTTTTTCCACAGGAAGACACAGATGCCCTGTTTCATAGCTTACTCCCATCTGCAGAGCTGTTGGGAAATGTGAAGAAAAAAATAGAGCACCATTTCTTATGAAGTCCAATTTAATTTCCTTCACTCAGGGAAAAACAGTTTATCTGTAATGGCGACTTGTGCCTAGGGAGAGTGAAATAATAAAGCAATTATGATAGGAAAACAGATTTATTGAGCTCTGGTGGCATAGTGCCTAAGGCATCTGACTGCTAACCAGAAGACTAGTGGTTCAAACTCATCAGCCACTCCTTGGAAGGAAGACTGGGTGATCTATTTCTGTAGAGATACTGCCTCAGAAACCCAAAAAGGGGTTGCTATGAGTCGGAATCGACTTGAGGGCAGTAAGTTTGTTTTGGTTTGAGAGACAAATGAATAGATTCTTGTTTGAGACTATGACACACAAACCAGAGGGGGGTGTTCTAGTTGGGGCAGAAAGGACAGTGATGTCATCCCTTTCTTCTTCCAGGGGAACCTCTGGGAAGCTACACTGTTATCTGACAAAACTGCATTATCAATAGGTTGTCTTAGTGTTTCCAAATACTGGAATATCAGGGATTTTTTAAGCCCTAGCTTCAGTCTAGATAGAAGAAAAATGCTTCATTTGTATGGAAGGAAGAATTGTGTCTGTTTTTGAAGAGTGCATTATTATGTGAAATTCCTACTCCTTGTCCCAGCTCTGTGGGAGATTTTGAGCTAGTCTCATCAGTCCCTTCTTGGACAGCTGTGGAGGGTTTCCCTTCCACATGTTACTGCCACCCCTATGGTGGAGGTAACTATACATCTTTAGGCCATACCTTTACTCATAGAGTCTGAAGAGTGCATTGAGACATTGAGGAAGAGTGTTGCTTACACTAAATAATCAGAGAAGGGATGAACAAGTAAAATTTATAGGTTAGTTCTGTGAAGTTCCTGGGTGCTGGCAATAGATGATGCTTGATGCTTGATGCTTGGAAGCTGGGGCCCTTATTTCACCCTCTCTTCTACTTGTGGCCCTTTACTGCTCCCTTTTCTCAATTTGTGGATTATTTTATCCAGTCTGGAGGTGGGGGGAGATCTTTGTAACTTAAAGTGACAACTTGTGAAATTAATGGTCAAATATTTGTGGTCATTGTTTTATTTTGGGGTGGGGGTCATAAGAAGGCCTTCAGGATCTTATGAGCATGGGTGGAAGGAGAAGCCCACCAACTAATATTTCAAAATGCTATCTTCCCACAAATGGAAGAAGATAAAGCTTGTTCTTCACTGGCGTTTGGAGAGAGACAGGCAGAGAAGTGGAGAGACCACTGAATTTGGAATAAGAAATCAGGATTCTAGACACAGTGTTTTCGCAGACTAGGGTGATCCTGGCCTTCTCTCCATTTCTCTTCTATCAGAATCTATACTTCACTCCATACTTGCAGCTACTTGCTGGACATCTCCACCAGGAATCCACACACCCTCTTACACCTAACACATCAAACTTAATGCATTTACAACTAGACTCATTTTCTCTTCCTTCCCTAATCCTGAACCTGCTCTTGCTTCTAACATCCTACCTTGGTTACTAGCATGACCATCTACACATTTGCCCCAGCCAGAGACCTTGATGCTATCCTTACCTTGTTACTCTTTCTTGCCAGTCCCTACAATTGAATGAGCCAATCCACACACACACACACACACACATGCTGTTTCTATTTCTTTGGAGAACTCTAAGACTTCCACTCAGTCACCAGAGGCTTATCTGTTCCACCTATACAAGAGTCCAAAATCTAAGGCACTTGGTGTGTGTAAGTAAAGCAGCCTGAATGTGAAGCCTTAACTCTGTATTAAGTCTTGACATGACTCTGGAATCCATGTTGAATTTAAAGTTGCCTTTTCTAACAACAATTTTTTTCTCTTGTGCTTAACCTTTAGTTACCCTTTACCATAGAACTAAAGAAAATGGTTTTCTTTGTGATGCAGGATGTTGACAGTTGTTCCCAGAGAGTTTTTCCTCTATGGTCAGTCAGATACAGGATAGAACACTCTGTTCCTGGAGGATGTTGACACACAACATTATTAGAAAATCTCCTTTACAATGAACCCCCAGGAAAAGACAAGCTTGAGAAAGCAGTTTTAATAACATGTTCCCAGAAAAGCAAGTCCTACGATTGTTTGATGACTATCCTGTAATCATCTGAAAAGCACAGTCATGCAATTTTGTACTCTAAACCAATCATGTAATCCCCCGTATGTGTTACCTATCCTGGGAAAAGCTTCACATTGAGATGCTCCACTTCTAACTACATCAGTTACCTTTCAGCCAACCATAATATTGTAGTTTTAGTTCCTATTTTGACTGGATAAGAATGCCTGCTTCTTTGTTACTCCTTGGAATGGCCATTTCCACTGTGTGATCTTGGACGTCTTCCCAGTTCAGACCACCACTGGACTTTCAGTAAATCTCTTTAATTTTACTTTTACAGAGTGTGCGTTTTCACTCTAACACATATCTTAGAAGTAACTTTTACATCTGCCCCAGCTCTTTAGCCTGCTGCTGCTGCTTCATTTCAGGTGCCTCTTCTCTTTCTTGGGACATTGTAACATCTTCCTTATTGATCTCCCTATAATCCTTCTTAAGCTTCTGTGAGAGAGATCACCCCTACTTGAAGTCAAGTTTTTACTCCCTCCTCATCGCCTGTGGAGAAGAATCCGACCCCACAAAGTGTTCACAGCTCCTTGGAATCTGAGCCTGCTCACCTCCCCAGCTTTATTTCCTTTCTTTGATCAGAGACCCTCTTATCATTCTTCACATGCAGCTTCCTCTTTGTGTACCTCATGTACATACTGATTCCTTAGCCCCTGTTGTTTTGCTTCAGTGACTTCACCTTCCCCATGCTCTCTCATATAAATCCATACTGATTTCTCAGTGGCTCCTCCTCTCTGACATACTTTATGGCTCTTGAGGCAGCATTAGCAACTATCTTTTCAATTTATTCTTGCACTGTGGTGCTTAAAACTCCTCTTTCTAACCATTGCTTTGCATGTCTGGTCTAATTGGGTGCCTGGCCTGGTACCGAACCTGGTCCCGTAGACAACTGAAGAGAGAGGAGTCATTCTAGATGACTTTTCTGTTCCGGACTCTACACTTTAAGATTAAATGTAAGTTTGGATTCTGGTTTGAAAAAACAAGATTTAGTGTTCTAATTTACTCCCATTGAGAACTCAGAATAAGGACTCTACGTATTTATAATGCATTAGACTTTTCATTATATAATTTAAAAATAACTAGTGGGTTTTTTAAAAATATTCTTTGCTCTAACTTTATTTTTAAAGCATTCAGATATAACCATATGAGAGCAGAGTATGATAAATTTTAAATGCTTGTCATAGGCATTAGAGCATAACCTTTTGAAGCCTCTGTTTCTTCATCTGTAAAACTTTGATAAAATAATCCTAGTTAATTGGGCTGTCATCAATATTAATTGACACATAGCAATAGTAGATAAATTATTTTTTAATATGAAAAAGGCATTTCCAAAAATAAGCATTTCTGAAATAAGGCAAATGAAGTGCTGACAACCACATCTGCCACATGTCAAACATTCAGATATTATCATGGGCCATTGCTGTGAAGATAAAATAATGAAGACTCTGATTTGGGTATCAGAATAGCCATGGAACAGAAAGATAGCCCCCAAACAGACCCCTGTACTACATAAAGCCTTTGGTGTATGATAAAGGTACCTTTTAACTTTATAATTTTATAATTGGATCCTTATATAATTGGATCCTTTTGTTACCTCTTTCAGATCTTGGGTAAAATGGCACCTTCTGAGAGTCATTCCCCAACAGATCCCCATCTAAAGCTTTGCTTCTAAAACTCACCCTTGCCAAATTTTCAGTGATCATGTACCCTTTTATTTCCTTCAGAGTGCTTACATTATCTTATTTATGTACTCGTTTCTTGTTTCACCCACACCTGTCAGGAAGTTTGTCGTCCTGTGGTGGTTTGTGTGTGGCTATCATGCTGGAAGCTATGCCACCAGTAGTTCAGCAGGGTCATCCACATGGATGTTTCAGCAGAGTTTCCAGACTAAGACTACGAAGAAAGACCTGGAGAAGTAGTTCTGGAAATTTACTAATGAAAACACCATGGGCTAACACAGAATATTATTTAATACGGTGCTGGCAGGTTAGCCCTCTAGGTGGGGAGGCACAAAATATACAATGGCTGTAACAACGGACTCGAGCAACCCAACAACTGTGACAATAGCATAGGACCAGGCAATGTTTCATTCTTGTATACATGGTGTTGCCATGAGTTGGAGCTGACTCAGTGGCCTCTAACAACTCATTTCATAACTGTAACCAGGATAGAATCACCTGTAGCCAGGATAGAATCACCTGAGACCATATCAGTCTTGCACTCAGTTGTATCCTGAGCATTTGGGCCAGAGCTCAGCACATTGAAGGTGCTCACGGAGTATTTGTGAATGACTGACTGACTGGTAATTGGCCATTTATATGTAAATTGGCTCTCCTGGATTCACACTTCCCTGTCCTCATGGAACATCATTCTAAGACAACTCTTTGCAGTATTTCTCAAGTTTCCTACACTATGCTGTTGTTGTTGCTGTTATGTGCCATTGAGTAGCGACCCCTCCTTGGGTTTCCGAGGCGGTATCACTACGTAAGTAGATTGCCCAATCTTCCTTCCGAGACACTATGCAGATATTGCTTTTTTAGTTATATATGGAAGCTCTGGTGGCCTAGTGCCTAAGACATTTGACTGCTAACCAGAAGGCTGGAGGTTCAAACTCACCAGCCATTCCTCAGAAGGAAGGTAGGGCAATCTACTTCCATAGAGATACTGCCTCGGAAACCCAAGGAGGGGTTGCCTATGAGCGAATTCAACAGCAGAGAGTTTGGATTTATATATATATATATATATATATATATATATATATATATATACACACACACATACATACATACATACATAAATTATGTAAATTTATTTTCAAAGATATTGATACTGAAAGGTTGAAACAAAAAGAATCAGAAACAGGAGATGCAAAGGCAGGACATGAGAGCAGAACCACATCTGATAGTGTTCTTCCCTGAGACTCTCCATCCCCTTTCTTTGGCCTATTTAGAAAAAATCACTGTCAGCCCCAGCAGGCAGAGGTTACGGCCCTACCAGACTTGACATCTCTGTCTGGTGTGACTAACTTACATTGCCTAAAAACCAAATGAGTTGCCATCCAGTCAGTACTAGCTCATGGAAACCCCATATATGTCAGAGAGTACAACTGCCTTTCAGAGGGTTGGCAAGGCTGTGACCTTTCAGAAGCAAATCACCAGGCCTATCTTCTGAGGCATCTCTGGGTGAGTTTAAACTGCCAAACTTTCAGTTAGTAGCTGGTTTCTTAATGATATGTGCAACCTAGGGACTTTGTTTATTAAAGATCCCACAACTATTACTGTCGGGACAGTCAGGAATACAAAATGTAGAAGCATTTATGTCAGAATAATGTCAGCAATAGAGTTCCTGTGATATATTATTCTCTTTCCCAACAATACTGTTGAAGAGGGCCCAGCTGTGCTGTTAGACATATATTCTGCCTACAACTATAATTCTCCAGAAGATTTTTATGGGCCATTCTCCCATTGCTACCTGGTAATGGCCAGCCCCACTGAGCAGTGCTCTCAGTTTACAGGCAGGAAACACTCAGCCAATGCTTCATCCGATAAGGGGAATAATAAGAGGAAGAATATCCAAATATGCCAAAACATCTTATACGTTTTCAATTTTTTTTCATGTAAGTTATTATAATTTGATACTCATGCCTAGTTCTTTGAAATGGATAGGATAGATACTGTTGCTTATAAATGAGGAAATTAAATTATGTAATGGTAAATTACCTGCCTATAGGACCATGTCCCTTGGTGACATTAGGAGCAGCATCCATTTCTCCATGAATATATCAATCCTATCATAAATATACTAATTTATTTTATACCATTACCATATTTTGTTATTATTTGAATATTTGAAAAGTTCATTGCCGTATTGTATTATTACATAAATATTTGGAAAGTCCTTTGATGTATGTGATAGTCCTCAGTCTCTTAATAATGGACATTTAAAGACCAAATGTATTGCAAGGAACAATTAAAATTTGTAATAAATTTTTATTATTTTTTATATTGGGGTTAGTAATTGAATAAATAATTAAACTTCACCATATTTATGTAACTACTTTAACTAATTGCCAAATCTACTATGCTTGTGAAAAGAGTTCGCCAAACAGCTCTTAAGGGAATAATGTTGACAATGGATACAATAGAATGCTAGAATTTATTAAGTACAACTTTGTGCCCTTGACTGTTAACTGAAAGTTTGGAGGTTCAGTTCCTCCCAGGGGTGTTTCAGAAGGCAAGCCTGCTGATCTACTTCTAAGAAAGACTATAGTGCACTGTTCTACTCTACTCTGATACCTATGGAGTTGCCATGAATCAGAGTTGACTCGAGAACAACTTTTTTTTTTTAAATTACGCTCCTATTACTTGGGACATGTTATCAGGATATAATAGTCCCTGGAGAAAGAAATCATGCTTGGTAAAGCAGAGAGTCAGTGAAAAAGAGGAAGGCCCTCAACAAGATGGATTGACACAGTGGCTGCAACAATGGGCTCAAACACAGCAACTGTTGTGAGGATGGCACAGGACCAGGCAGTGTTGTATTCTGTTACACATAGCATCACTATGTGTGGGAAGCAGCTCTGTAACACTTAACGACAAAAACATATCAGACACATAGTCACGTGGGCACCAATATTAGCATCATTTTACAGATGAAAAATTGCAATGCAACAAGCTTTTGTAACTTTCCTAAGGTCACACAGCTCGTCAGTCAAACTCTTTAACAACTAGCAATACTGCTTTCCTCTTTCCTAACTGGGGAGAAGTCCTGGAGGAAGTGCAGCCAGAATGCTCCTTGGAAGCAAGAATGGCCAGACTTCTTCTCACCTACTTTGGTCATGTTGTCAGAAGGGACCATTCCCTGGAGAAGGATATCATGCTTGGTGAAGTGCAGGGTCAGCAAAAAAAGGGAAGACCCTC
>NW_006921592.1:18986396-18987016 GCF_000298275.1 Orycteropus afer afer | reverse complement strand
GCTTTAGCCACTATGCTACCAGAGCTCCTCATTAGCCATTAGAGAGATGTAAATCAAAACAACATGAGATACCATCTTGCTCCAGCACTGGTAGCAAAGTTCAACATACAGAAAATAACAGATGCTGGCTAGGATGTGGAGAGATTGGGACTCTTATACACTGCTGGTGGGACTGTAAAATGGTACAACCACTGTGGAAAGCAGTATGGTGATTCCTTAATAAGTTAAAATTAGAAATACCATTTGACCCAACCATTCCATTACTATGTGTATATCCTAAAGAAGTGGGAACCAGACATATGCACACCCATGTTCATCACAAGACTATTTACAATAGCCAAAAGATAGAAGCAACCTAGATGTCCATCAACTGAGGAATGGATAACCAAACTATGGTACATACACACAATGGAATACTATGCAACCCTGAAGAATAATGCAGAATCTGCAAAACACCGCATAACATGGGTGAACTTGGAGGACATTATGCTGAGTGAAATAAGTCAATCACAGAAGGACAAATATTTATTAGTCTGTTATTGTAAAAGTCAAGGAAAGGTTTATCTATGGAAGGAAATTTTCTTTGTTGGTTACCAGGGGTGGGAGGGGAGGGGAGGGAA
>NW_006921592.1:18973691-18985461 GCF_000298275.1 Orycteropus afer afer | reverse complement strand
GGGGAGCTGTTGCATTGGGGTAAATTGTAGTCAATGTCATGAGACAAAGTGTATGTGAACTGCTGTATGGAAAGTGAATTTGCTCTGTAAATTGTCACCCAAATCACAATTTGAAAAAAAAAAAAAATAGTGCTTGAAAAAAAAAAAAGAAAAAAGATACGTACATATGCTAACTTCACTAATCTGGAGATAGTGATTTGAAGAATAATTTTAGTTATTATAAACTTTTAAATTTTTCACAGTAAAATATAACTGGGTTCTAACTAATAAAAGATATTATTTCTATGAGACCTGTATTACAATTAACGTTATCCTAAATCTTAAAGTATTTTATCAACAGATTTAATTTCCAGGCCCAAAAACCAAAGGCACTTAAAAAGTTTTATTTCATATTATGATTTTGTTTTAACATTTTCCTTACTAAAAAGCACCCTGGAAACGTAACTGTGGATAAAACAAGACATGAAAGAAATCACTCTGGAAATCAAAGACAGAAAGCTATCTTTTTTTAATTCACTAAAAATGACACCAACTGTGAATTATGATGGATTCTAAGTGAGTGGCTCTTGAAATAATACATTTTTGCTATTAAAAAAAAAAAAAGAAAATCAATACCCATGGAAGCAGCAGTCAAAAAATCAAACAACATATTTCATTAGGCATATATGCTGGTTAAGATCTCTTTAAAATCTTAAAAAGCAAAGATTTCATTTTGATGACTATAGGTGCACCAGAGGAGCTCTGGTAGCATAGTGCCAAAGGCACTTGACTGCTGTCCATAAGGCTGGCAGTTCAAAGCCACCAGCCACTCCTAGGAAGGAAGGTTGGGCAATCTACTTCTGTAGTGATACTGCCTCGGAAACCCAAGGAGGGGTCACTATGATTTGGGTCCAACTCAATGGCAAATAACAACAATAGGTGTGCCAGACCCAAGCCATGGTCTTTTCAGTCTCATATTTATGAAAAGCTGGATAATTAAAAAGGAATTGAAGAAGAATTGATGTATTTGAATTATGCTCTTGGCAAAGAATATTGAATATAACATAGGCTTCCAGAAGAGCAAGTTTTCCTTGGAAGAAGTACAACCAGAATGCTCATTAGAAATGAGGATGGCAAGACTTTGTCTTGCTTACCTTGGACATGCTATCAGGAGGGACCGGTCCCTGGAGAAGAACATCATGCATGTTTAAGTAGAGGGTCAGTCAGTGATAAAAGGATGACCCTTTACAAGATGGATTGAAACAGTGGCAGCTACAATGCGCTGAAGTACAGCAACTGTTGTGAGGATGGCACAGGACCAAGTAGTGCTTCCTTGTATTGTACACAGGGTTGGTATGAATTGGAACTGACTGGATGGCACCTAACAAGAACAACATGAGTTGGAACCTACTCTGTGGCACCTAACAACAAAAACCAGCAATGAGGGAGTCTCAGTAGTGCAGTGGTTAAGCACTTGGTTGTTATCTGAAAGGTAGGAGGTTTGAACACACCCAGCAGCTCTGCAGAGAAAGACGTGGCTATCTGCTCCTGTAAAGATTATAGCCTAGAAAATCGTATGAGGTAGTTCTACTCTGTCACCTGGGTTCATTATGAGTTAGAATTGACTATGGCACACACAACAACAGCCAACAATGAAGGTTAAGGAGACCAAAAACTAAACTCACTGCCTTTGAGTCGGCTCTGACTTATAGCGAACCCTCCTTGGGTTTCCAAGGCAGTATCGCTATGGAAGCAGATTGCCCAATCTTATCTCTAAGGAGTGGCTGGTGGGTTTGAACCACCAGGCTTCTGGTTAGCAGTCAAATGCCTTAGACACTACGCCACTGAGCTCCCAGTTAAGGAGACAGTAGGATGAAAATCTGGGCTGTTTAAAATTCTCATATCTTCCCCCTTGAATAGTTAAAGGAGAGAAAAGAATGAGCATGTGTTGAATGAAATGGCTAACATTTATTGAGTCACCAAGCACTGATCTGAGCCTCATGTATCAACTCCATTAATCTTCACAATAACCCTGGGAAGTCATATTGTCTTTACAATTCTGATTTTATAGACGTGGAAACTGAGGTTCAGAGAGGTAAAAGAACTTACTCAAGGGTACAAACCTAATAAACAGTGCAGCCAGGATTAGAACCCAAGGAGTCTGGCTCCAGAGCCTGTGCTTTTAAACCTTGCTCCCTATAACCACGTTGTAGGTACTGGTTCATCAGCTAGGGCCAACACCATGTTTGGCACTTGACAGGCATTATCTCACTTAATGATCATTACAACCATGCAAGGAATGGCTATGTCCATTTTTCAATTGAGATACCAGGGCCAAGTCCAATGCCTCTTAGTCCCCCACAACGTAGAGGCAGGCTTGTGGCTTTTCTTCAAATCTACATCAAGAAATTTGTTGCAGAAGTAGAAATGGAATTGAAACTCACTGGACAGCTCTTATCATTGAACTGTTTGGTTCCTGGTTGATTTATCAGTGTTTCTCATTTCTCATTAAGGGAAATTGATTCCCTTCTTCACACATCATCTGCTTTCTTTAGCATCTGGTTACTGCCCAGACATGCATTCCTGATTATTCAAACAGGTCAGTGTAAACAGGAAGAGTATTCATGGGCATTCAAATGTTGTGCGATTGATACTATTCTTTTGAGCACATTGCTCTGAGCAAGAGCAACATTCACGGCGTACTATCATGCAGAATCTTCATGTTGGCTCCACATCCCTGCCTCCTTTGTATTCTTCCTCTTGAAAGCAAAAGATCCACCAAAGAGAAAAGGAAAAACAATCTACTTAGGATCTCTTAAATATAGCATAGAAAGTGAGAACAAGTTCAGGTGATGGCAAAACTAAAGACATATGAAACACCAAATAATATGACTTTAAAGCTGTTAGCTGTTGTTGAATCAGCTCTGACTTATGGCAACCTCATGTACAACAGAACAAAAGGCTGCCTGGCCCTGCCCAATCCTCACGATCTCTTGTAGATTGGATTGTTGTGATCCATAAGATTTTCAATGGCTGATTTTCAGAAGTAGATCACCAACCCTTTCTTTCTAAGAAAGTTCCACTGAAACCAATTCAACATCATAGCAACACTCAACCCACCATTAATGGAGTGGTTGCTGTGCATGAGGTGCATTGGTGGGGAACTGAACCTGGGTCTTCTGCCTGGAAGTCTCCTGTTGAACTACTGCTGGCCCCACAGTTATTATGAATAGCTATAGCCACTCCTCGGAAGGAAGGCTGGGCAATCTACTTCTGTGGTGATACCACCTGGGAAACCCAAGGAGGGGTTGCTATGAGTTGGGTCAGACTCAACGGCACATAACAACAACAACAACATAGTTAATAATAATAAATGGAAGTAAGAAAACTTTCTGAAACATGGTGAGATTTCAAACTTGAGAATTAATGGAGAGTAACTCTCCTGGTGGAATCCCTGTGTGGTTAACGCAAATGGTTAATGCCTTGGTTATTGAAAAAGAATGGAAATAAAGTGTGGTAGTTGTTTAGTCCTGTTTTTTGTTTTAGGTTTTTTACTTGCTTTCTTTTGAACTTTGTTTTTGGGCTGTTTAGAGTGAGCTATAAGATCGTGTGTTGTTTTAACATTCTGATAAGAATAAAAATTTGTATTTTTTTCAGTTAGAAAAAGCGAGAATTTCTCAGTATCTGAGCCATGTCCTGCCATGCCAAGAAACCCTCATTAACCTTTTCGATTCTTCATCTCTGTTACTACAAAGCAGCAATTCATCTACCACAGTGACTGTAAAATTTGTGGCTTGCCTTCTGTAGATTTTCAGTAGATCTTTAAGAACCTCTGTTGGAGACTAATGAGGAAAAGGCTTTGTTGTTAGCTGATGTCCAGTCACCTCCCAATTCATGTTGACCTCATGCACAATGGAATGAAACACAGGCTGTGCCATCCTCGTGATAGGCTGTAGATCAGACGTTGTGATCCACTGGGTTTTCACTGGCTGGTTTTCTGAAAGGAATCCCCAGGCCATTCTTGAGAGCCCTTAGTCTGGAAGCTTCACAGCAACACACAAGCCTCTAGTGACAGAAGGGTGTGGTGGATGCATGAGGTTCATTGGCTGGAAATGGAACCCAGGTCTCCCACAGGGAATGCTACTAGGTCTATTCCAGGGCTCTATCACTGTTTCAATATGTCTGCTTCTATTTGGGGCTTCTGTTCAGAATTCTATCCTGAAAGGGATTGAAAAGGGTTAACAGTATTGCGAATTTTTAGTAATCACTTCCTTTTAAGTTTCAGGCTTGAAAATTGGCTATCCGTTGTGAGACTAGGAACTGCTGTACGTGGCACTGATAACATTGTGGGAGGGGAGCAAGAGTCCTGCATGAGGTCTCGGGCTTGACCCACCCCCACCTCAGCTCACAATACACAGCTGTCTACCGCTCTTCTCTTCTGGAATTTACCATCTAGTTTTATTATTCTTCCTGTGTGTGTTTTCCTGTGAGGTTATATTGCTTATATAAACTGCTTTTTTCATTTATCAGTATATTGCAGGTTTTTTCCCACATCATCACACTTCTCATAAACATAAATTTTAATGACTATCCAATATTCCATTATATGTATTTAACCATCCTCCTGATGGAAATTTAGGGTTTTTTTTTTTTTTTGGTATAATAAATGATGTTCTGATGAACATTTTGGTGTAAAAATTTTATCAACATTTCTACTTATTTCTTCAGGATAAATTTCTAAAAGTGGAATTTCTGGGTCAAAGAATACCACATATATAAATCTCTTAATTAATTTTGCTAAATTTCTTTCCAGAAGCACTTAATCAATTTGTACACCCACAGTAAAATATAATAAGGTCCCTAAAAGTAACCTTTTGTTTCATTGGAAAATATATCTTTATTAGAAAAGAGTCTTTTGGCCATAGTTGCTAATTATTGCAGAAAAATGCATGCATGCATGATAAAATTGAGAAAAATGCTTCTCTTTGAAAATGTGGATGAGAAAAAAAACCACACATGAACAAAGAAATATAACTGAAACATAGCATTCGGAACATAGTTATTAATAGCCAGTTGAAATTTTTTCAAATATTATGTTCTTGTTAGCTGCCTCCGAATTGGCCCCTGACTGATGGCAACTCTATGCTCAACAGAATGAAATGCTACCCCATCCTGCACCATCCTCTTAATAGGAGCAAATTAGACTGTTGTGATCCATATGGTTTTCACAGGCTGATATTCATCTTAATTTGGAAGCTTCCCTGCAGGCCTTTCGGTATCATAGCAACACTCAAGCCTCATAGTGTATCAGGGAAAAGTGCAGTTTACTCCCTGAGCACTTGCACTGGAACCAAGCACATTTGGTGGCCCAGGTGTGTATGTTGAAAAGTTAGAATGTAACATTTGGATCCTGCATCTAAAACACAATTGGTTAAGCCACAGGGAGGGGACGGGAGGGGAGGAGAGTTTTTCATACAGAAAAAAAAAAATTGGTTAGAGACAAGAGCACTAATATCTTTCATTCTGGGGATTGTTTTTTAAATTAACCCATATTAACTGGATGCCTGGGCTCAAATCATAGCTCTCCCACATATTAATCTTGTGACCTTGGTCAGGTCGATTAATCTCCATAAGGCTTAGTTTCTTTACCTGTAAAACAAAGACTATATTAGAGATATTATGAGGATGGAGATGAGTATAGGGACCTCACTACATACCAATTTCAAAGAATTTATTAAAAAAAAAAATTTCATTAATAACTTTATACTGATAACATTTTTAAATGGTAATAATTGGGAAACTTTGGCTTCAGTAAAATGTATTATTAAAATGAAATTTATCTTTTATTTTTTAAATATTCTTTTTCCTTTTTGTATTATGTTTTTATTGGATGTTGCTACTCTAGAAAATAATAAAAGCTTCATAAATATTTTTTAAAAGAAATCAAGGTGAGTTTTTCCCTCCATTGTAGAGTTTTCCAGTTGCCGTATTGTCTTCTGGAAGCATGTGATACTTAAGACACTGTGAGGCATTTGGGGTGGGTCTTCTGGTCTGGATAGTTTAGACGGGCTGGGTTAGGGAAGATGCATGATATTTCATTGTATGTTGGAAGAGTGTGTGTGGACATTTAAAAATAGCACCCCCTCCCGCCTGTTGCCCCATCCTGTTCCCTCCTGAGTTATTTCTGTTGGCCGCACTAGGAGCCTGACTGACATTTGATTCATTCAGTGGGCCCTGCCTCAGTCCTTTAAAACAGAATGGACACTTAGCAAAAGGTCAAAGCTGCAATGGCCAGTGGTGGCTGCCCTGGGCCATGACAGGCAGAGGAGACCAAGGGACATCGGAATACCCAGTATGGCAAAATGCTTGGTCAAGATCCAGACTCGGAGAAGCCTTCACCTGCACATGGTTAACCACTGCAACGGTAATGTGTTTGTCCGTCTGCTGAGACACGGCTCCAAGATCACAGCTAAGAATGCCGGTACGTGCCATGCCGCACAGTCATTGTGCATCTGGAGAAGTGTGAGGGAGTTCCAGCTTCCTGCTCACAGGCATCTTGGGGAGAGGAGCCAAGTGTGAACTTAGTGCCAGAATGTTTTTGATAAGGATGGGAAAGAGATAAGTGGGGGCAGAGGGAGAAAAGCAGAGAGACAAACAGGAAGGAGGATGAGCCAGGTAGTGCAAAGGAAAATGGGGAGACCTGAAAGGGGGTCCCTTGTTAAACAAAAGCATGCCATAAGGCAAATTACACTGTAGTTAGCAGCCAGGTTAGGAAGGAGGCAGGGATAACGTGTTCAATCCCAGTTGCTGGTATTGCCAGAAGGTTGTGGAGTAAGCAGTTTGGATGGTTATAACCCTAACCATCCATTGTTTAAACAGTAAAATCTCAGAAGAGCTTGTATGGATGAGGCAAAACTCCCCTTTATCTTCCAAGCAGAGCTTTGCTGAAATATGGGTTAAAAATTGGGATCAAATTGACACCCTACCAATTTCCTTTTCACTTGTTTAAAAAAAAAAAATTCACTACTGTCTAGTCAATTCGGACTCATAGCGACCTCCACTGGGTTTCTGAGGTGGTAAATCTTTACAGAAATAAAATGCCCCATCTTCCTTCCGCAGAGCAGCTAGTGGGTTTAAACCACCAACCTTCTGGTTAGCAATTAAATGCCTTATGCATTGTGCTACCAGTGCGCCTTTTTTTTTCTTTCACCACTTGTTGTTGTTGTTATGTGCCATTGAGTCGGACCCGACTCATAGCGACCCCTCCTTGGGTTTCTAAGACAGTATCACTATGGAAGTAGATTGCCCCATCTTCCTTCCAAGGAGTGGCTGGTGGGTTTGAACCAACAACCTCTGGTTAGCAGTCAAATGCCTTAGGCACTACGCTACCAGAGCTCTTGTTAGTGAGTGTTAATTTGTCTACTATTAGTGAGTGTTAATTTGTCTTTTAAAAGATAATTTTCCCATTTCCATCAAACTTTAAAATTTGTATACTCTTCAACCTAACAATTACACATTTAAGAATTTATCATATAGAAATGCCTATATACTGTCTGTTACAGACAAAAAAATAAGAAATACAAATTTCCAACAATAATTTAATGGTTAAATAAAGAAATTACAACACCTCTGCACCTTATGACACTATTCAGCCACTTTTTAAAAGGAAAGACCTTCGAGTCAATTGATAAAGTGAAAAAAAAAAAAGTTATAGAGAACAATATCATTCATGTTAAAAAAATATATATCCTAGACCACATATGTCAATATGTACGGAGAGGCTATTGAGAGAGTATTAGAGTCAAGGAAAATATTCTCTGTGTTGGTATTTTGAAAAATCTTTAAAATAAGAACACATCATATATTATTTATGGCATTATACAAATACAATTCATTTCATCTCAATTCACTTAGACGTCAGTTCCACACACGCGCATACAGTATGGCTAATTCCAGACACTTCTGGGGATTTATTTTGTTTGAATGAATTGCTAAAAAATCACATATACAACATATTCATCAGCAACTTCTTACCTGATAAAAGCTTTGATTTTTAAAATTCCTATTTCAATCTCTATTCTCCCCCTACCCTACAAAACCAAAAACCAAATTCACTGCTGTCGAGTCGTTTTCTGACTCACAGCTACCCTTCCTTGGGTTTCCAAGGTGGTATCTCTATGGATGTAGATTGCCCAATCTTCCTTCCGAGGAGGGTTTGAACCACCAGCCTTCTGGTTAGCAGCTAAATGCCTTAGGCACTATGCTACCAGAGCTCCCATTCTCCCAAAGAACTCTAAAATAACACATAAAACATGGTATTTTAAATAAAAAGGAAATTAGTGGGATGTCCATTTGATCCTGATTCTTTGATAATATTTCAGCAAACATCAATATTTTGCAATGGTTAAGCACTTGGCTACTAACTGAAAGGCTGGCTGTTTTAACCTACCAGCCACTCTGCAGAAGAAAGGTGTGGCGGTCTGCTTCTGTTAAGGTTACAACAGTGGAAACCTTGTGGAGCAGTTCTACTCTGCCCTGTAGGTCTCTTTGAGTTAGAATTGACTGGACGGCAACAGGTTTGAGTTTTTGGTTAACAAGATAAGTATGAGAATGCCCCCTCTCCCCAGAATCACTGCCTCTGATGTCACTAGTTTCTTAAATTTTTGCTGGAAGTCTGAAAGAGAAATGAAATTTGTTGTCATTTGCATGTTCCCTTTCACTGGTGTGGCTGAGCACCTCCTCAAATTGTCATTAACCATTAGCATTTCTTCTTCTGGGACTTGCCTATTTGTTTACTTGGACATTTTTGTTGTTTTTTTCTTTTCATAATTATAGATCTTAGGATTTTTTTTATAATTGAATATTAATTAGTTCTTTGCTTTTTATAAATGATAAATATTTTTCTTGTAATTTGTCCTTTACTTTCAACTTTATTTATGGTAACTTTATGACATAGACATTCTTTATATATACAGGTTATATCTACATGTTCAGACTACTAATAGTTATATATTCTAAATTTAATTTCTTTTTATGTCAGTTTCCCACACTCCAAGATTATAAAAGTGTTTCTTGTCATTCTTTTATTCATAAAAATATGTTGGCTTGAACTGTATGAAATTGCTGGTATTCAACTTCTTTTGACTTATTAAAATGCAGTTTCATGTGTGTGGTAGTTAAGTTTGCGTGTCAACTTGGCTGGGCCTGGTTGAATGGCTGGGCAGCTGAATGTAGTATTCCCCATGATGAGGGTGGTAATCAACTCCATGGTGGAATATACCGTGAGCAGCTGAGTAGCTGCCCTAGGGATGTGGTCTGCTTCCTGTATTTAAGGAGAAGCCTTGGGGAATGGTCTCTAGCTTATGGCATGCTTGGACCCTGCATGTAGCTACTTCATTGTTCAGCAGCCTGCCAACCTTGGGACGTACAATAGACTTGAATTAATGGCCTGCTGTGTGGTTTGATAACATGAGGACTGTGCCATTTTATTTGTCGACCTCGGGCTTGTTAGCCTCAGCAGTCAGTAGCTGCCTGAGTGAAGAGATGCCTCTACCTTCAGTTGGCTGGGAGCAAGAGGCAGAGCTGAAGCTCAAGGTCGAGGGGCTTTCATCGGGCCCCTAGAGCCTGGCACTTTGAAGTTGGGCTTAAAGCCTCCAAATTGTAAGAATAAACTGTTTGTTCAGCCATCCGATTTGTGATATATTCCTGTCAAAGTGGTACTAGGTAACAAAAACAATGTGATTCCATCTAATAATTGTTTTAGTTTTTAATCTTTTAACTTCTTTGAAGTGTTCATGTGTACTGCCTAAGGCATTTGTTTGATTGCTAACCAGAAGGCTGGTGGTTCAAACCCACCAGCCACTCCTCTGAAGAAAGGTTGAGCAATCTGCTTCTGTAGTGATACTGCCTTGGACACCCAAGGAGGGGTCACTATGAGTCGGATCAGAGTCGACAGCAGTGCGTTTGTGTGTTTCAGATATGAAATAGGGATCCACCTTTTTCTCCTAAGTCGTTAGCAAGTTTTCTCAAAATTATATATCATAAATTTGGGTTATATTCAAGGGTTTATTTCTAATGGTGTATTTTATTGCTCCATTATTATACATTATAGTATAGTTTTGATCAAGTTCCCCCTCATTGCTCCTTTATTTCCTCAAATTTTTTTTTTACTATACACATGCACTTTCTCCATTTATCATTTGTGTAAACTCATTGAAATTTGTATTGGAATTATATTGAATTTGCGATAGGTAGAAGAGAGCTAAATCTTCCAAATATTTAATCTTCCTATTCAGGAACATTGTTATGTTTCTTCATTTATCTATATTTTATTCTACGCTCCTGAACTATGTTTTAACATTGTCCTTTTTCATGGGGGTTTTGCATATTTCTTGTTACAACTCTTCCTGAATATTATATTGCTTTTTTTAGGTGCCATCAAGTTGGTTCCAACTCATAGCGAATCTGTGTACAACAGAATGAAACACTGCCTGGGCCTGGGCCATTCTCACAATCATTGCTGTATTTGAGCCCATTGTTCTAGCCACTGTGTCAGTCTATCTCATTGAGGGTCTCCAGGGACTGGTCCCTCCTGATAACATGTCCAAAGTATAGAGACAAAGTCTCACCATCCTCCCTTCTCATGAACATTCTGGCTTGTACTTCTTCCAAGACAGATTGTTCATTCTTCTGGCATTCCATGGTATACTCAGTATTCTTCATCAACACCATAATTCAAGTACATCAATTCTTCAGTCTTATTCATTGTCCAGTATTCACATGCAAATGAGGTGATTGAAAATAGCAGCCAAACCTTAGTCTTCAAGGTGACATCTTTGCTTTTTAACACTTTAAAGAGGTCTTTTGCAGAAGATTTGCCCAATGCAATATGTAGTTTGATTTCTTGACTGCTGCCTTCCATGAGTATTGCTTGTTGATGAAGTAATTTGAAATCCTTGACAGTGTAAATCTTTTCTGTGTTTATTTTGATGTTGCTTATTGGATGAGTTGTGAAGATTTTGTTTTCATTATGTTGAAGTGCAATTCATACTGAAGGCGTTGTAGTCTTTGAAGTTCATCAGTAAGTGCTTCAAGTCTTCTTCACTTTCAGCAAGCAAAGTTGTGTCATCTGCATAACACAGGTTGTTAATGCGTCTTCCTCTACATGTAGTCCACTTTCTCAAATTGTTTGCTCAGCATATATATTGAATAAGTATGGTGAAAGCATAAAACCCTGACACACACCTTTCCTGATTTTAAACCACATGATATCCCCTTGTTCTATGTGACTAAATACCTCTTGGTCTATGTACAGTTCCTCAAGGGCACAA
The DNA here is from genome assembly GCF_000298275.1 of Orycteropus afer afer. Taxonomy (NCBI): domain Eukaryota; kingdom Metazoa; phylum Chordata; class Mammalia; order Tubulidentata; family Orycteropodidae; genus Orycteropus; species Orycteropus afer. The sequence continues at coordinate 18,974,152 of NW_006921592.1, read as the reverse complement.
TTAAGTATTCTGGAATCCTCATTCTTCACAATGTTATCCATAATTTGTTTGTTATGCTACACACAGTCAAATGCCTTTGCCTTGTCAATAAAACATGGTAAACATCTTTCTGGTATTCTCTGCTTTTTGCCAAGATCCATCTGGCAACAGCAATGATATTCTTCATTCCACATCCTCTTCTGAAACTGTCTTGAACTTTTGACAGTTCCTGTCTATGTACTGCTACAACTTTTTTGAATTATCCTCAGCAAAATTTTACTTGCATGTGATATAATGATATTGTTTGATTATTTCCGCATTCTTTTGGATCACCTTTTTTTGGAATGGTGCAAAAACGGCAAGGAGGCCACATGTTCTGACCTCCTCTAACCCTACAAGGGGAAGGCAGGATTACCAGCACTAACCCAAGGCCTATTACTGCCAGGCCAGACATGTTGCCTCCCTCCAGTCCTTTCTCCAAC
>NW_006921592.1:18953400-18973270 GCF_000298275.1 Orycteropus afer afer | reverse complement strand
CCACTCCCAACAGAAATACTCCAGGTGGACACCTTCAGCAATCAGGAGCTCCTCAGTTGCTCATAGCAAATCCCACCTTGGAGTTTACAAAGACTTATGGGTAGAAAAGCCACACAAAGTAATTTACTATACCACAAATGGGTACAAATATGGATCTCTTCCAGTCATTTGCCCAGATAGCTGTCTTCCAAATTTCTTGGCACAAGCAAGTGAATGATTCCAGCACAGCATCTGTTTGTTGAAACATCTCAAGTGGTAGTCTGTCAATTCCTGGAGCCTTGTTTTTTGCCAGTGCCTTCCGTGTAGCTTGGACTTCTTCCTTCAGTACCATCAATACTTGATCATCTGCTACCTCCTAAAATGGTTGAATGTTGACCAATTCTTTTTGGTACAGTGACTCTGTATTCCTTACATCTTCTTTTGATACTTTCTTTGTCATTCAATATTTTGCACATAGAATCTTTCAATATTCCAACTCATGCCTGGAATTTTTCCTTCAGTTCTTTCTGCTTGAGAAATGCCATGCCTGTTCCTCCTTTTTGATGTTCCAACTCCAGGTTTTTGCACATTTCATTATAATACTTTACTTTGTCTTCTTGAGCTGCCCTCTGAAATCTTCTGTTCAGCTATTTTACTTCATTTCTTCCTTTTGCTTTAACTACTCTCCATCCAAAAGCAAGTTTCAGAATCTCTTCTAATATCCATTCTGCCTTTTCTTTCTTTCCTGTCTTTTTAATGACCTTTTGCTTTCATCATGTATGATGTCCTTGATGTCATCACACAATTTGTCTGGTCTTCGGTAATTATTGTACAATGCATCGAATCTATTCTTTTAAAATGTACATTTAGCTATTTTGAGTGGAATTTTATATTATTATATTTTTATATTATCATTGTCAATGTATAGCAAACTACTTGCCTTTATATATTGACCTTGACTTTGAACACCTTATTGAGCTCATTAATTCGCCTGTCTTCATATTTGAATTTCTTGCCCTTTTTATGTCAGTCATGTTGTTGTTGTTGTTGTTATGTGTCACCGAGTCAGACCTGACTCATGGCGACCCCTCCTTGGGTTTCCAAGGTGGTATCACTACAGAAGTAGATTGCCCAACCTTCCTTCTGGGGAGTGGCTGGTGAGTTTGAACCACCAGGCTTCTGGTTAGCAGTCAAGTGCCTTAGGCACTAGGCTACCAGAGCTCCTAGGAAGTCCTTTGAAGCAAGAAATCTTTCTCAGAAGATCCCCCTCCACACCCTACCTTCATGCCCTCTCTTCTCCAGTTTACTTTCAGCAGGGTTAATATGCTTATTTCCAAACCAAGTGCTACCAAGAGACTAGAATTGCAATGATTGTCTTACAGTAATAATTTGGGAGAGACATGGACAATAAGACATCAATCATGGTGTTTTGGTTACTTCTAGTGCATAGTGGCTAAGACACTTGCCTGCTAACCAGACGGCTGGCGGTTCAAACCCACCAGCCACTCCTCGGAAGGAAGGTTGGGCAATCCTACTTCCGTAGTGATACTGCCTCGGAAACCCAAGGAGGGGTCGCTATGAGTCGGGGCCGACTCGATGGCACATAACAACAACAACAACAACAAGTGCCACTCTAACAGAAAATGCCACTAATGGTATGGCTTAAACAAACAGGGATTTATTCTCTTACAGTTTTGGAGACTAGAAGTCTGAGTTCAAAGTGCCAAGCTCTAGGAGCTGGGTGAAAGCTCCCTGACCTTGAGCTTCAGCTCTGCATCTTGCTCCTGGCCCACTGGAGCTGGAGTCATCTCTTCTTTCAGTCAGCTGCTGGCTACTGAGATTGACAAACCCAAAGTCGACAAGTAAAATGGCACAGTCCCAAAGTTATTAAACCACATGGCAGACCACTAATTCAAGTCCATTAACAGTCCCAAGATAGGCAGAAAACATGGCAAGCTGCCAAATGATGACTCAGCTACATACAGGATTCAAGCACGCCAAAAGCTGCAGACACTTCCCAAAGCTTTTCCTTATATACTGGAAGCAGACCACATCCCTAAAGCAGCTACTCAGCTGCTCACTGCAGATTCCACCATGCAGTTGATTGCCAGTCTCATCATGGGAAATAACTACAACCAGTTGCCCAGCCACTCAAAACCAGGCCCAGCCAAGCTGATACATAACCTTAGCTACCACACATGGTAACTACCAGATAAGAAACATCTATATCAGAATGGGAGTGAAGTCAGGAGAGCCTTCCCAGAGGTGATGACACCACATGGGGTCTTGAAAAATGAGTAAGAGCCCCCCTGGTGTAGAGGGGCATTCCAAGAAGAGGCAACACTCTCTGCAAAGACACAAAGGCATGGCATAGCATGATGTGTTTGGGCACCTCTAATTAGATATGTAAGGAGCCCCATTGGCACAGTGGATAAGCACACTCAGCTGCTAACCAAAAGGTGGGGAGTTCAAAGCCATGAGACGCTCCATGGGAGAAAGATGTGACAGTCTGCTTCTGTAAAGATTTCAGCATTGGAAACCCTATGGGGCAATTCTGCTCCCATCCTGTAGGGTCACTACGAGTCAGAATCTACTCTATGGCAATAGTTTTTGTTTATTTCTTTATTTTTTTAAAAGAGTTTAGTCATTATTCTGAAAGCACAAGAAATCACTGGATGATTTTAATAAGGGGGTTGATATGACTTATTTGGCATTTTAGTAAGATTATTCTGGCCACAATTCAGAAGGAGCCAGACTAAAGTCAGGGAAACCAGTTAGACCATTGCTGTCATCCAATTGAAGAGTGGTAAGAAAGGAGGAATAAAAAGTCAGGGACAGGTTTGAAAATGAACACTGTGGCAGAGTTTGTAAGAGTTGGTGATAGGTTAGATGTGGTTAGTGAGTGAGAAGAAATCTAGGCCTACCACGTAGTAAATGGTGGAGGAGGGCAAGGCTTCAGTGGGAGAGGATGTGTTTGAGTTTGCACACTGAGTTTATTGTTTATTCATGGTGCATCTGGAGTTCATTGAAAAGTTTTGAGTTGATCAGGGACTGACAAAGAATTAGAGATTCAATAACATGTTTCCCAAACTAAGTTTTCATCTAAGTTCTGTATTCACATACATTGGGAAAATATTAGATTCAATAAAGCAAAACTGGTTTCTTCTCTTTAGAACTTCTCACACATTTTAATATGCTAAGAATACTATTTTTGAATGCCATGTGCCAGGGCACTTTACATCTGTTAACTCATGTATTACTTTCCCCAAAATGTCACCATGAAGTATATACTAAAAATTTTCCCATTTTACAGATCAGGAAACTGGAACAGAGCAATTGAGTCACTTGTCAAAGGTCACATGACAAGTAGCAAAAGGTTATGATTTGAACATGGGGAGATGACTTCAGAGCTTGCACTCTTAACTGTGATAGTAATGTTCAAGAGGGTTGTAGAGTGTGCATTTTCCCACGGTTCTCTGACCATAGAACAACACTCTTTTCAAGGAACAACAAGTGGTAGTACCTTAATGGGCTCTAATGACCTGCAGAACAGAGCTGAGTAATACTGCAGCAGCTTGTTAGAGCCATTGCATATGGTTGAGACTCCAAGGAAGAGGGTACAGAGTAAGAAGAGTAGAGAGTCAAGGAGAGGTGAAGAGACTGCTGGGGAGAGAGAGGTAGCATAGAATCCTTGGAAAGTCAAGAGAGTGTAGAGTCACAGAGGTCGAGGGGGCAGTAAGAGAAGGGCAGAAAAATACCCATTAGCTTTAGTAATATGATGGTCATCGGAAACCTTGGTGAGATCAGTTTCAGTGGGCTGGTAGAGGGTGCTGGTTGCTGAAATGTAAGGGTCAATAGTGCTTGGATCCTCATGAATTCTAGATATTGAAGTCACCCAAGTTAATGGCACAACTGAGTGTCAAAATGATCGGTGAGAGTGGAGGATGGCCAGGACACTGGTAGAGGATGCTCACAAGAAGAGTCTGAAGAATGACACCTCCCGGGATAAGGAGGGGGAATCAATAAAATGCCAACTCATGCTTCCAGCCCTGGATGTTGGGAGAGACAGCATGGGGGGCATTGCCCTAGCTCTTGATAGAAAGAGCATTAGGCTTTGCTGTGTATGTGTTTCTGTGTGTCTGTGTCTAAGTTTCCATTTGTGCATACTTTCCTGGGTCACTGGGATGACTCTTCATAGGTTTTAAATAGAATGAATGGGCAGCTTCCCAAGGATGTCCAGAGACATCAGGTACCTTTCTAGTGCAAGATATTTTGCAATATTCATGCCTGAAAATTAAAACCCTTATTTGGAAAAGTAAATGCCATTCTTGGGATCTTTTCTTTAAACCCATGGGACATGAGTTTTACTTGAAGGACTAAACTTTATTTCCAGTAAAGGGAAGATAAAGGAGTCATGTGCAGGTGAATGCCATACTGTCTTATTAATTTTGGAAATCTGCATGCTGCTTAATGTGGCCAAAAAACATTTTAGGGACTGAGAGTTCATGTGGAACATAGTAAATTTTAGTTATTTTGTTTCACATGGATGGTGAATCCCCACGAGAGTAAATGTGTTTTTTTTTCTGCCTTCTGTCTTGAGCTATGATACAGTCACAGGAGAGCTGACATATAATTAGGCTGACCATAAGAGTTATTATACAAACCTTTTCAGAAGGAAAGGGGTCCTATAATAATAATTCTGCTGGAATAACAGACATACAGTGGGACTGTCCTGGGCAAATGAGAATGAATGGTCACCCTACGTATGATGACATTGTGCCTTTGACAAATGAAATTGGACCGATAACAGGGAAGAAGTGAGGGTCTCACTAGACCTCTCAGATCCTGTTCTGTCAGGCAACATGCTGGTTTGGAATGAGCATGGGCTTTGGAGTTGTACAAGCTTGGGTACAAAGTCCTGTTGTGTTGTTCCTGGCTTTATGACCTTGTACAAGTTACTTGATCTTACTGTGCCTCAGTATTCTTAATCTTCTCTTATGGATATCAGATCAAATCATGGGCTTTAAAGATTCCACCCCATAAAAATTCATGACAATTGTAATATCCATATCCTTATCCTTTCTTACCATGTTTCTGAATAAAGAAGAAATGAGCTCTGTTGATTGTGTGCAGGTGATTGGTGCTTTCAGTGAAAATATTTTTAAGTGGAACAGTTTGTTGACAGGTGTGGTGGTTAAGTTTGTGCCTCAGCTTGGTTAGGCCTGGTTGAGTGGCTGGACAGCTGGATGTAGTATTCCCCAGGATGAGACTGGTAATCTACTCCATGGTGGAATCTACTGTGAGCAGCTGAGTGGTATGTGGTCTGCTTCCCATATATTAGAAACAGCTTTGGGAATAGTCTCTAGCTTATGGAACACTTGGACCCTGCATGTAGCTGTGTCATTGTTCAGCAGCTTGCCATGCTCTGCCGACCTTGGGACTTCCAGTGGACTTGAATTAATGGCCTGCCATGTGGTGGTTTGGTAACATCAGGGCTGTGCCATTTTATTTGTCAACCTTGGGCTTGTTAGCTTCAGCAGCTAGTAGCTGCCTGAGTGAAGAGATGCCTGTAGCTTCAGTGGGCTGGTAGCAAGAGACAGAGCTGAAGCCCAAGGTCGAGGGGCTTCCACCCAGCCCCTAGAGCCTGGCACTTTGAACTCAGACTTAAAGCCTTGAAAGTTGTAAGAGAATACACTCCTGTTTGTTCAAGCCAGCCCATTTGTGGTAGATTCCTGTCAGAGTAGCACTAGGGAACCAAAACAATAGGCATCATCTAAGATTGAGCAATAGAACTGAAAGGGATCCAGTCCATTTTGCAGGTAAAATAGTCCAAGATTCATAAAACTGAAGGCACATGTCTAAGGTCAGCTGGAATCCAAATCCATATTTCCTAAAATCCAGGCCACTGCTCTTTCCACTGCACCATATATGTAAGAAGTGTAGTGATCTACACTTCGGCATAGGAAACCACTGTTCTGGTCTCCTCTCTCATTTTCTTCTCACTCTTTTCTTCCCTCCCCACAATTCAAGAGCACAACATACCTCCATGGTCAGTAAAAACATAAGTAGACTGATTAGAGGTTAGCCCACCTCAGAAAGGGAAGGATCCAGTCAAAAAGCAATGAACATGTGGCCTCAGTAGTGCCCTGGCAGTTTTGTGTGTGCTTGAGTAGTGGTTGTTCCCCCTTTCAGGTCCACTGTCCCCTCTTCCCTGCTTCAAGAACAAAGATCTTATGTTCTCATTATCATCCTGAGATGAAACACGTAGGAAACACAGTCTACCTATACATAATTTAAAAAGTCAAAATAATGTTCTAACTATAATACAAGGAGAAAAGAAGAGAAAGCAATTTATAATAAAATTAAAATATTTCAAAAGGTTATTCAAGCATGACTCACCTGAAGACAGAATGAAGGAGTGAGATGCTTGTACCTATGTGAATGTGATGGGGGTAAACTGCATCAGTGGCATCACCTAGCAAAGGCAGGGTGCTAGTATGTAGGCAACTAGGACCTTATGCATTCCTGATGGCACTGATATGGTATTCTGGACTGGTAAACCACACTTGGCAAATGTCTTCCTTACATTTACCCAGGGTTACGTTCCTGAAAAATTCAAACTAAAAATCACAACCAAAATATCTCAGGTTTAAATAAAAACCAGAGGTAGGTTCAGATCGTTAGAAACAGTTTCCCATCTACATAGATATCTGATAGGACATTTGAAGGTTATGTGGGATGCAAAATAGTTTTTTGTTCTGTGTGACCACCCTATGTGTTTCAGGGTGTCTGGCATCCTGGCCCCCACCCACTAAATGACACTAGCATCTCCAATCATTGTGAACTACAAAAATGCCTCAAGGACACAAGTTTATTGATGGTTGCCAGGGACTGGGGTGAGGGCAAGTGGGGAATTGTTGCTTGTGGGGTGTGGAGTTTCTGTTTGGGATGATGGGAGACTTTTGGAGATTGATTGTAGTGATGGTTACACAACATGGTGAATGTAATTAATGTAATGAATTGTACACTTAAAAATGGTTAAAATGACAATTTTTGTTATATATATATGACAATAATAAAAAAGCTTCCATGATTTTCTAAAACATCCCTTCCCCACCAGATGGTAGTATTACTTTGTATACTGTTCTGGTGTCTAGTGGATATTTCATAGTTGGATGTTAGCACAAGGTGATTTAGGGCCCCTTGGAGGGAACTAGAGTGTGATTCTCAATGATGTCATGTGCTAAAGCCTCCCAGCATGGAGAAAGACCTGATGCTCACAGGGTGAGGGGCAAGGGCCAGGTAGGTGACCTGAGGAACAAGACTGAAGGAGTATCACTTATAAATTGAGCCAGTTTTATTTCCACCAAATGACAGCAATGTTAATGGCTGTCATAGGCTGGGTTCTGTAAAGGATGAAAATCAGTGAAGTGTATATATAAATATATAGAGAGATTTATTTCCAGAAAATAGCTCATGCAATTGTGGAGACTGGTAAGTCCCATGTTCATAGAACAGGAGGCAAGGTTGAAGTTTCTCCTGAGTCATGTGGTTGCAGGGGCTGATGACCCCAAAATCTACAGGTCAGGCAGCAAGCTGAAGGCACTTGTGACCCGTGAACCAGAGGTCAGAGGATGACAAGATGAATGCAAGATTAAGAGAGAATGAGATTTGCCAGAACATTTGTTGTTATGTAATGAATGCAGGCCACACCCCCAACTAAACACCTATGCCAGTTGATTGGCTGCTCATATGAGATCATGAAATGGAAGGTGATTACTTATTGTCTGCCAAACTACTCAAAATTATGGCCTAGCCAAGTTGACATAACATCAACCATCACAGTAGTAGATTCCAAAGAGGAAAAATATTACCAAGTCGGTTTAAAGTTACTCCAGGAACCCAGGCTTCAATGTCTTTAGTAAGAGGCAGCATGTTGTTGTTGTTATGGCTGTCCAGTCGGCCCCGACTCATAGCAACCCCTCCTTGGGTTTCCAAGGCAGTATCACTATGGAAGTAGATTGCCCCATCTTCCTTCTGAGGAGTGGCTGGTGGGTTTGAACCGCCAGCCTTCTGGTTAGCAGTCAAGTGCCTTAGGCAGCATAGAAACATGCAAAATACAGTGAGCCTTTATGTTCTGAGATCACCATGTTTTTCCTAAAGTGCTTTCTCATATTCTTCTTTTCTGCAGTTTCGATCTTTTCCACAACCTTGTGGGATAATTACCACCAGTTGCCCTCTGGTAGGCTCTGACTCATGCATCCCATGTGTGTCAGGGTAGAACTGTGCTCCATGTTTTCAGTGTCTGATTTTTCAGAAGTAGTTTGCCAAGCACCTGAGTGGACTTGAACTTGAGAGAGTTAGAGGGTTATTATTACCCTCATGTTGAGACCTTTGTTCTGGTGGCACTAATATTACATTTCTTCATTCTTAGAGATGTACGCAAGCAAACTAGACAAGGGCCATTAGCCAGTCCCTTTAGCTATTTTGTACATACACAAGCTGTTGGAAACCTCAGCTGTAGTATTTCTATTCTGCTCAGAGTTTATAGGGACTGGTTTCTGAATGTAATTGTGGGCAATGCTTATTCCATTTTTACCTGCCACAAATTAGCAGTGACTGGAAATGGGCTCTATAGTTTATCATCAGCAAACAGATGAACAACTTCTAGAAGCAGCAGTCTGCTGAGTGGGCTGTGTTACGGGGCATGGTGGGTCTTTTTGGGATGTGATTGCATTGAGATCGGTGTGAACGATGCTGGCTGGAATGGGCAGTGAGCAGAGGCCTAGGTCTTCAAGGCAGGTACATCATCTGTTGCTTGGCCATGACCAGAGCTTTCCATCAACACCATTTGATCCTTGCTACTTCACTTCATAAAGTATTCTTTCAAGTTGAATAAGGGCAATAATGGTATAGAAACATAATTACATTAATATATTAAAAGGGAGCAGTATTGCTTAAAGAGTATTGAGTTTCCATTAAGGATAATGAAAAATTTGTTAATGGATAATGGTGATGGTTGCACAACATGGTGAATTAATTGATGTCACTGATTGTACATGTAAAAATGGTTGAAATGACAAATGTTTTGTTATATACATTTTAGCACAATAAAAACTTCAAAATAGAAACTACAGATTAGTATTCGTATTTTAAATGTAATTATAATAGTTCATGTTTAGTTCCATTATCTAATTTAGTCGAGCTGAATAATTCATACAAATCTGAACACTATTTCCTTTTCCTAAATCACTATCATTTCACTTCTAAAATAAAAATGTTCTCAGCCATTGAGGTTTGTGAATATCTTCACAAATTTATAAACTTTGACTGTGATCCCTGGGAAGTAGATGAGGTGAGTCATCTCTCTCCTAGTCCATTAGCCCAGAGCTTCCCAGTCTGGGTGCTGTGGGCAGTGTGCTTTGAATGGCTTCGAAGTGTGCTCAGATGTTATTTCTTCAATGTGGTGGCTGGTGGGGGGCAGTAAGCAAATGGAACTTAGATAGCTCCTCTCTTGTCCCCACTGTGCCATACAAAGACTATAATTTTCCAGGGTATTGTGAATGAAAATGAAAAAGACACTGGAGCTTCTGCTCTACACCAGTGATTCTAAAGTGGGGTGGATGCACCCTATTGGGTAGGCAAGAAATTATTGGACTCTGTTTCTTTTATTATTATTATTATTGTTTATTATTCCACTTACTTGCTATTAAATGGGTGGCTTTAAACAACAGACATGTATTGTCTCACAGTCCTGGAGGCTAGCAGTCCAAATTCAAGGTGTTGACAGGGCTATGCTGTCTTTGAGGCTCTAGGGAGTTCCTTTCTTGTCTCTTCCAGGTTCTGGTAGCCCCAGACATTCCTTAATTTGTAAATGTATCCTAACATGACCATCCTTCCTGTGTATCTCTCTGTGTCTCTTCCCCTCTTTTATAAGGACACCATTCAGATTGGATTAGGAATTCTTCCCCTCTTTTATAAGGACACCATTCAGATTGGATTAGGAATCATCTTACTCCATTATGGTCTCGTGTTAACTAATAACATCTTCAAAGACCTTATGTCTGAACAAGATTATGCTTTTAAGTACCAGGGGTTAGGATTCAATAAATCTTTTTTGGGGACACAATTCAATCCCTAACAAGGAGCAAGACCTAATTTTGTACATATGATTGCAATTATGTAAAACTAAAAAAAAAAAACTCTGCCATCGAGTCAATTCCAATTCATAGCGCTCCCCTTTGGGTTTCCAACATGGTAAATCTTTATGGAAGTGGATTGCTTAGGCTTCTTTCCGTGGAGTGGCTGGTGGGTTTGAACCGCCAACCTTCTGGTTAGCAGTCAAATGCCATAGGCACTACGCCACCAGAGTTGTACGTAAAACTAGTAACCACAAAATTGTCTAGAATGAAAACTAGAAAGCTATACATCAAAATAATAAAATGACTTCCACTGGATAGTAGATTGTATAATTTTACTATAGTACTTTATTGGATGATAGTGTTGACTTCTAAAAGCCACAACTCACATTTAAAACATAATAATGAGTTATTGTAGTCTTATTCTTACAAACATGACCAACACTAAATATGTGCACACTTAAATTTTGTGAATATGGCCAACCATTTAAGGACTGGTTATTTTGGGCTTAGCATGTTGACCTTAGGGTTTATTGTACAAGATCTGTTAAAAAAATGACTTTGTTAAAAATCAGAATACTACAGAACAATTTATCAAATCCCTTGAATTCCATTTATTTATTGTTTGTTTGTTTCCACCTATGAATTTTTGTGAGAGAGAAAAAAAAAAAAGACCCTGAAATTTAAAATTGAAAAATGTTTCTTTGCAGGTGTTCCCTTACCTAAAGAGGATGACATTTCTGCCCCTTTGAACTCCAGTTCACCAGTGAAGGAAGCCCTGAAGTATGAAGATCCCCCAAGCAAAGAGGAAGATAAAATAAAAGAAGAGCCCTTAACCATCTCTGAATTCGCATACAACCCAAGTGCCAGCCTGCTTCCCACGCCAGTCGATGATGATGAGATTGACATGCTCTTTGACTGTCCATCTAGGCTGGAGTTAGAAAGAGAAGACACAGATTCGTTCGAGGAACTGGAAGCGGATGAAAACGCCTTTCTGATTGCAGAGGAAGAGGAGCTGAAGGAGGCTCGGCGAGCATTGTCGTGGAGCTATGACATTCTGACCAGCCATATCCGGGTGAACCCTCTGGTCAAGAGTTTTTCCAGGCTCCTTGTGGTGGGCCTGGGACTGCTGCTCTTTGTATTCCCCCTGCTCCTCCTCCTTTTGGAGTCAGGTATTGATCTCTCCTTCTTATGTGAAATCCGCCAGACACCAGAGTTTGAGCAGTTTCACTATGAATACTACTGTCCTCTCAAGGAGTGGGTGGCTGGGAAGGTGAACCTCATTCTCTACATGATGGGTTGCTCATAAAGTTAGTATCTCTTATGTCTAAGGGCTATATTCAATACTAGTGATTTTCTTCCCCAAAAACACCTGGTCTCAAAATGGTCATGGGCCATCAACAGGTGTTCCTTATTTATAACAGATTATTCCAACCCTTAAGTTAGCTTTCCATAATTCACTGCACTTAAGTAAATTTTAATCAAATATAGTTATTTTAGTTACAGATCAAGAAGATGGCCTTTAAATAACAAAATGGCCTTTAATAAACAAAAATATGTTTATTTTTATTATAGTACATCATCATATTGTTTATTAAATCATAATACATAATACATTGGCCTGAATTAGACTTTTCATTAAAAAATATATATATATAGTTGGCACCATTACAAGCTATAAGGTTCAGAATCAGAATTTTAGTAAAAACCCAAGAGAAAGTTTTTGAATATAATCCTTAGTAAAAACAATGTCCTCTACCCAATGCCTATACAACTAAATTTATGCTGGGTTTTGTTTTTGTTTTTTTAAAAATATTTTTATGTGTTCAAAATATTTTGGTAAATTTTTAGCAAAAAAACCACAAAAAAACAAAAAAAGAAGCCTCCTGGAGTTATTCAAATGTACAGATTGTAAGATAAATACACAAGGGCATGTTGAGAATTTTTTATTTGTTTTTTAAAATATTTGTGGCTGAAACCCCCATAATTTGTTATACCTGCATATGAGATAGTTGATGGCTAAAAGACATTGCAGTAAGTAAGCTCCTAAAAGAGATGATGGATCTGGAGGATGTAGAAAAGAGCATGAGTGGATGCAGGGTGGTCCATTTTTCAAGGATTTGGACAAATGACTTGTTACTTTCATTTGCAGTCTGTCCATATATTTTGGCTGAGGAAGCAGAAAGTTTTAAAAGGAAAGTGAAACTTTCAAGGAACAAAGGTAAAAGATACGCCAGTTAGTTGCGTATGATTGTTCATTAACCCAAGAGTGGAAGTAAATAGGAATGGAACAAATGGAAAAGTAGCAAAAAAGAATTTAGTGGTGCTAGCAGGCAAGTGGGGGTAGGCAGATGATCTAGTTTATGAAAGTGATGGTGATGCAAGCTATTCCACAATGTAAGGAACCATGCACCCATTGTCAGAGTGGACATGAACATGTTTCCGTGGATCTGAATAAAAATGGAGAATCTTTAAGGTAAATTTTTGGTTCCTCATGCCATTCATTGTGATTCTGTGGGAAAAACTTTCAAGAAATATGCATATATGACTGTGTGTGTCTTTGTGTGTCTGTGTGTGTGTGTGTGTATGAAAGAGAGAGAGAGACAGGAAAGAGAATGGCTGTTTGATCAATGCTGATCATCTTCCTTTGTGGGAATCGTGATATTCTCTTTTCCTTTACCTGTTTCCTTAAGATCTAATTAATTAATCATTGGGGTTACCAATGAGTAAGTGAAGGGGAATCAGGAGATGATGTACCATTTCAGCTGAGATGAAATAATGAAATGACAACCTAAAAAGACTTAGAGGGGACAGGTGCTCTATTACCTTCCTTCACACCATTACGGCCATGAGAGCAGGAACCAATGCCTTCTCATACAGAGTAGTTACTAATACTGTGGGATACCAAAAAAAGAAAAGAGTATGTAGCTTAAAGCGTGGAGCATAGAAATTTTACAATGGACTGACAATGTTCCATTGCCTTCATTTACAAAGAAATCGGGTTTTCTGTCATCTCTTCCTAACTCTTATGACACTCTAACCCTATAATCAACATAATTTCCATGTTGAACATTCCAGTCCTATTCATCCAAGGGAGCTCTGAGTGCTTTATTAGACATTTAATTTTGAAAGTAAGTTTTGAAGGTCAGCTCATGAAGACTTCAGTTGAGCAAACTGTAATATAAGTTTGCAGAGCATCCTTTCTTGTGTTTTCAGTCACTTGTTTTGCTTTTTATTAAAGAATGTTTAAGACCTAAAATTTGATACCAAAATCAAAACATATTTTGCTTATTTTGGAAGTTTGAAAATAGCTAGCTTTGCAGTCATGGTTTCTGTTTTTTCCCTTTATTCTCATCTGACTTCTAAGTCACAATTTCTGACATAAGGTTACCCTAGTGTGCACAGTTCTTCTAATCATCCTTTGTATCATTTTCTTTGAAATTTTAACCATGACGTACCATCTGGCCCTTATCTTTTTAAATTATATTTAAAAAATTATTGGAGTAGTATATGACCCATTATAAAATATATGCATAATACTGACAGGATAAATACCACATGTAATCTAACCATGCAGATTTATATTAAGGAGTAATAAAAACATTATTTCAAAATTTCCCACTAACATTTTATTTTTCCTTGGGCAAAAACTTCATAGCTGAATAAAACCCAAAACGAAATCCATTGCCATTGAGTTGATTCCGACTCATAGTGACCCTACGGGACAAAGTAGAACTGCCCCATAGACTTTCTGAGGTTGTAAATCTTTATGGAAGCAGACTGCCTCATCTTTCTCCTGCAGAGTGGCTGATGGGTTCAAACAGCCAACCTTTTGGTTAGAAGCCGAATGTTTTAACCCTGCACCACCAGATCCCTTCATAGTTGAATAGAAATGTTTTTAAATTAAGGAGTAAACAGAATAGGGTCTACTGCCTTTAAACAATAGCCACTCAAAGTAAAACTGGGATCCTAAAATGTCATTTGGTCAGCATAGAATCAAAGCCTGTTAGGAATATCCATTTACGTTTTCTTAGGAAATAGCTACCAGTTGCCTGAATCAAATGAGGAAAAGACTGCTTCCAAAGATGGACAGTATATAATGTAGTGAGATAGAGAGTTCAGAGCAAGTGTGTGAGTATATGTATATTCCATATTATTGCTATATATGTGTTTATATATGAATCTGTATATATGTGTGTACATGTGCACACACAACTGATATGCCCTTCATGTACATTGTGGTGTTTAGCCCTAAGTGAAGAATTCATAATATGTTCTTATTCCTTCTTTCAGATATAATGGTGGGTACAGTCCACACTCTCAAAGGTTTAAATTTTCCATGAAAACCACTGTGTGTATGTTATGGATATATATACACACATATATGGCAAATACATATACATACACAGTCTTGTCTTTAGTGCTTATACAAGTTGGATCATGAAAAAAGATGTAGGTAAAGTATCGTATATTTCTGTCTGTGCTTGGAACATATTGTAAAATGTTATGTATTTGGAATATATTTTGTGGTTTGTCTAGTGTTTATAAACACAACTCTGGGAAGAATTCAAAATGAGTTGATTTCATTAATATACTAGAAATATGGGGGCCATATGACCTGTGATTGGAGCCTTATCTTTGTATAGTTATATTTGCATTTCTATGTCAACATCCAGATTGTTTTATATGTTAATATGGTGACAGGAGTCCCTAATAAAAACACTCTGGGGAAAAATGTTTCTGCAATCATTTAGTTTTATTTTAAATAAAGTTGCATACATAGTCAGCCTATGTGGAAACTACAGAAAAGTGCCCTCTAGGACCATGAAATGAGGTCATCTTTTAATGGTGATAGTATGAAAAGAAATCAAGTAATGGATAAGATTAACCCCTGCAGGAGTCACCCAGCTAAAAGCAGGAATAATATCACTAGAAATGCACTCAAACATAAAAGAAAGTTATGGTCCAATTGATTCTATAAAGGTAACTAGAGAAATAGGGAAATATAGAAAAAATAGGGTGTTCTGCATAACTGGTAGGAGAAAGATCTCAGAGTGCTAGCAATTAGTATGTCATCACCATCTGCCAGAAAATAATGCCTTCAATGTGCCCAGAGTGCTGCATCAGACTTCTCAACTCTGTAATACTTGCTATTAAACCTCTGCCTCTATCTGTCTGTGGGCCCTGGAAGAAATCCATGATTCCACTTCTGTCCTCTCTTCTAAATAGTGTGGCCTGACAGATGCTCTACTTAGGTTTGATAAGCAGAACAAACCACCCCACACCTGGCAGTTAAAATCAAAAGATACTACTTTGAATGAAACAAAAGAGAGCCTCTTTATGACAGGAATAGCTTAGGTACCAAGCAAAGTTGGACTCTAGCCATGGTGGCCTCTAAAGTCTGTCAAGTCTGTCTCTCTGTCATCCTGCTCAACAGGACGAGTCTCCAGAGTATAGGCAAGAAAAGGAATTCAGGGGTTAGTGCCCAGGTGATGAGGTGGCTCATGGGTCTAGAGTCCTGGCTCCGGCAGCCTTAGCCAGTGCCTTTGTTTGGGATAGTGTTTGCAGATTCCAAAGTCTCTCCCACAAAATAGCCCTTGATTCATTGAACAGCCTGGCTTCCTGACCCAATCTTGTCTGTTAGGGAAAATGCTTCTCCTTTATTCTTTTTTTTGCTGAGCCAAATACAGGATGGATCTTCTACCAACATTCTCATCTTGGAGGCAAAGTAGTAGAGAGAGGCTTCCACCTCTGGGGGTGACTTCTGAGACGGTTGCAATGGATGGGGCTCGAGACTCTTTGGGCCATCTTTCTCAACTGGGCGGAGATAATGTGCTAAAGGTCCCTGCTTACTTGTCCTCCTGCTTCTCTCTCTCTCTCTCTTTCTCTTGGGCCTGCTTTTGGACTTCCAGTCTCCATGCAGTAAACAGACCAACAGGACCTACCCTTGGTGGGCCCAGCCAGGATCCCGCTCTCCACCTTCCAGCCTCTGTCTGTGGCTGGGTGGGTAAGTTCTGTAAGCCCTACTCAGTGGGCTCAGCTGTCATCACCTCAGAGAAGAAGAAAGAAACTGCGCTTAGGCCTTAGAGCCCAACTGTGCTCTCCAATCAATTAATAAAGCTGATTGTCATCCTCTTCTAGACTTTGTGTCTATTATTTATTGAGAACTGGGGTGAAGGGAGACAGGATAGTGGTGAATATTTAGGATTTCTGTATCCTCCAATATTGCAAACAAAGAAGGAATGGTGAAGGCTACCACTGGCTGACCCTCAGGTTCAGAGTATGTCTGCCACTGACATTGACCCTGACAGGCCCCACAAATGGGTGAGGAAATTTGGAAGTTAGTGAAGGAGCTCCGGTAGCATAGTGCCTAAGGCACTTGACTGCTAACCAGAAGGCTGGTGGTTCAAACCCACCAGCCACTCATTGGAAGGAAGGTTGGGCAATCCTACTTCCGTGGTGATACTGCCTCAGAAACCCAAGGAGGGGTCGTTATGAGTTGGTGCCAACTCGACGGCAAATAACAACAACAACAATAGTGGAAACAAAGAATTGGTTGGAATAGCCCATCCCTATTCTTTGCTTTTTGCTGATGCTTACCAAAATATCTCTTTGGAAAGATAGTCAAAGCCATTTTCCTAGTTACAAAGGACAATTTTTAGTAGGACAAAAGATATGATCTTTGATCCTTCTTTTGCCACTGGATGTCAACAACTGTACTGACCTTGAAGCCATCAGGCAAGGATGTCAGAGCTGCCAGCAACTTGGATCCTTAAATGACTATGTGGAGCAGAACACCACATGTCCAACTCCAAACTGTTACTTGAGCAAACAGCCTTAACTGGGCGATTCGACACTCCTTCCTCCCCTTTTGAACTAGTTAAGTTGGCTAGCTCACCCAAGGGAGGGAAGTATAGCACAAAGCAGGTACAGAAGATGCTCAGTACTGGAATCTCCAGGAGGTTCTATTGGAGAACTACTAAACAAGAAAGAGAGATGGCCTGTTGTGCCTGAGAATAATAGAGCTGGCTCAGGGCCTACTTTTTGGTGCTAATATTCTTATCACTCTTGCTTTCAGGAAGTCATTTGGAATCCCATGCAAGTACAACCAAGGTTGTCAACTCTCATGGGTCAGAATATCATAGGAAGCACTCAAATCTCCCCCAGGACTCTTACTCAACACATAAATAACTTAATTAGAAATGAACTAATGGATCCACCAATTTGAATGGAAACTGGATGGGTTGTTGTAATAATAAGAGCTGGCATAATGTCTAAGGCATTTGACTGCTAACCAGAAGGCTGGTGGTTCAAACCCACCAGTCACTTCTCAGAAGGAGGGTTGGGCAATCTACTTCGCTAGAGATATTGCCTTGGAAACCCAAGGAGGAGTTACTCTGAGTTGAATCGACTCGACGGCAGTGAGTTTGGTTTGTTTTTTTTAACATTTACTGAGCACTTACCATGGGCCAAGGACTTCACGATGTTCTTTCAATGAGTTGTCAATAACCTTATAACATGGATAATATGATTTTCATTTTTAAAAGGAAGAAATAGGCTTTTGGAGGGGATAAATTGTTCAAAGTCACATTAAGCCAAAGGTAAAGTCAAAAATTGGACTTTTAGAGTATATTTTGTTATCCACTAGCAAAGTGGCTCAAAGGAGCTGTGGAGGGGCAAAGAGTAAAGTGAAAGCAGGGATACCATAAACATAGGATTTAGGAAGAATGCCCCACCCTGAGTTTCCTAAGAAATCCCTACATGCTACAAAGAGTTAACACACTCAGCTGCTGTGATGTTTAAGGTTATGTGTCAGCTTGGCTAAGCCGTGACTACCAGTGGTTCGGTAGTTACATAATTATGTAATCATCCTTCATTTTGTGATCTGATGTGAGTAGCCAATCAGTTGATCAAGCAGTTTCTTTGGGGGTGTGGTCTGAATCCAATATGTATGAATATTTTCACAAAGCTTACCCTATCTCTGGTTTCTGCATCCCACTTGTAATCCTCTGATCTCCAGTTCTTGGATGTGAGCCTGTAGCCTGTTGTCTGACCTGCAGATTTTGGGATTCTTATGATCCTGCAGCCAGTGAGCCAACAGCCTGCCATCTGAGCTGCCTATTCTGGGTTTGTCAGCCCCTGCAACCACATGAATCAGGAGAAGCCTCTGGCCTGATGTCTGACCGTATGTGTGTGTGTGTGTGTGTATTTCACTGGTTTTGAACCTCAAGAGAACCCGGCCTAATACAGCTGCTAACCAAAAGGTTGGAGGGTTGAAGGTTTGAGTGCACCCAGAGATGCTGAGGAAGAAAGACTTAATGATCTACTTCTGGAAAATCAGCTATTGAAAACCCTATGGAGTGACATCCAGCAAGATGGCAGAATAGGCAGAAAGCTACACAGACCCTCTGCAACAAAGCAATGAGAAAGCAAACGAAATAAATACAGAAAATGATCCAGGAACACTGAGCTTTGAAGGGAAAGATAAAGAAGTGGATTAAATATTAACCTGTCAGATGGGATCATTCTCTGGAGAAGGATATCATGCTTGGTAAAGTGGAGGGTCACAAAAAAGGGTAAAGCCCTCAACAAGATGGATTGACACAGTGGCTACAGCGATGGGCTCAAGTATGGCAAGGACTGTGGGGCTGGCACAGGACCAGGCAGTGTTTTGTTCTCTTGTACATATGGTCACTGTGACTCAGAGACAACTCAATGGCACCTAACAACAACAACAGTAGAAGAATGTGAATGAAAACAGTGGGTAAGGAGACAAATGGAGCTGTGAACTGCCAGATGTTCTGAGGGAGCAGCCATTTTGAATATTTGCAAGTGACGTCCTAGTAGCAACCTAAGAATGAGCTCTGCTCACCAAAGACTACATGAGCAAGGACTGCACTGGTGCCTGACAACCAGAAAGGAAAACAGCGAAGAAGGAGACAAACAGAGCTGAGGACTGGCAGCTGTCCTGAGGGTGCAGCCATTTTGAATATATGCAAGTGGTGTTCTGACCTGGAGAGTAGCCTAAGAATGGCTCCACTTGCTGAGGACAGCATGGGCAACTGCACTGGAGGCTGATGACTAGAAAGGTGCAGTATTGCCCTTGTTACTCTTATAGCCCACACACTCTTGGTGAACAGAGATGTGACTATCCCTTGCCTCCACCTACTTTTTAACCAGCAGGAATTCCATCCTGGTCTGGGCCCTGACAAAGTCTGGGTGCCCTGCCCACCTTCCACAGTTCTGTTTTTATTTGTTTGTTTTAAAATTATTCTTTTTTTTATCTTCCTCCATTCTTCTTATTTATTTATTTTCTCTTTCTCTTCCCTTGTTCTTTCTTTTTTTTCTCTTTCTTTTCCTTGGTTTCCATCTTTTTTCTTTTGGTTTTTCTCATTCCTCGCTTTTCCTTTTGCAGCTTTCCCATTTTTTTCTTTACTATTCTTTTCATCTTGGTCTTTTCTCTCATATCCCCTACCACAAGTATTATGGGTTTTGTTTTGTTTTCTCTTTTCCTCATTATCTTTCTTTTGTCTTTTTGAAATATATATTTAAATTTTTTCTTCTCATTTATTGCCTCCCCCCACCTGTTGTTTTGCAATTGCTGCTGTTTGTTTATGTGGTTTGAGTTTTTTGTTCTCTTGTTTTTATTTGTTTATTTATTTATTTATGGCTAATTGAGTGAGAGACAGCTACTATTCCCACACTGCCCAGCCATACCTGCACCTCCTGCAGCCTGAGGAATTGGTACAAAA
>NW_006921592.1:18924170-18925733 GCF_000298275.1 Orycteropus afer afer | reverse complement strand
CGGTGGGAGGGATTATATAGAAAATGCTGAAGGGGCTCCCAAGCATGATACAATAGTTCAGAGAGTTGTTCATAGAAATTGTGTCTGAGAAAAAGTGTTTCTTATGTTAACAACTGTTCACCAAACAGTCCAGTAATTCTCTAGTTTTTTAACTTATAACCAAGGAGCACTGGAAGCACAGTGGTTAAGTGCTAAGCTGCTAACCAAAAGGCTGGCAGTTCGAACCCACCAGCTGCTCCTGGGGAGAAAGATGTAGCACTCTGCTTCTGTGAAGATTTATATCCTTCGAAACCCTATGGGAGCAGTTCTACTCTGTCCTATAGGGTTGCTATGAGTAGGAATCAACTTGATGACAGTGGGTTTTTTTTTTTTTTTTTACGTTAATTTATGTAAGCAAATTATTAGTTGTCCTCTAGCACTCTAAAGTTAATGTAGAAAATTTGCAAATATCCTAGAATATATGATCTTCTCTGTAGATGATCAAATAAAATATTTGAATTCTGGGAAAGCAGTGTTTTTCCTTACTCCTTTGCCTCTTATTCTGTTATTGTTGTTGTTATTAGCTGCAGCTTAATCTGTCCCCAACTCATGGCAAGCTCATGCACAATGGAATAAAATGCTGCCTGGTCCAGCACCATCCCCATGGTTGTTTGGGGACTGAACCATTGTGATCCACAGGGTTTCCATTGGCTGATTTTTGAAAATAGATCCCCAGGCCTTTTTCCCTAGTCCATCTTAGCCTGGAAGCTCCACTGAAATCTGTTCAACATCATGGCAACACGTAATCCACTCCTGACAGGTGAGCTGTAGCTTCACGTGAGGTGCATTGACTGGGAATTGAACAGCATGGAAGATGAGAATCCTACCACTGAACCACCAATATAGGGAGTTTCATTGTAGGCCCACCTGTGGATCAAGGGTGGTCCTGTCTCATATACAAGGGATAGCCATGGCATGCTCAAAGCCATTTTTAATTTTATATTCATGTTGACAACTCCATTTATATCACTTTTATTATGCACTAGCACTGTGCTAAGCAATTTATATGTGCTTTTTCATTTATTTTCTAGGATAACCCATGGGGCATATATATTCCCCACTTTCTGTAGATAAAAAAGGACCTCTGGTGACATAGTGGGTAAGGCATTTGGCTGCTAACCAGAAGGTCGATGGCTCAAACCTACCAGTTGCTCCATGGGAGGAAGTTGAGGCAATCTATTCCCATAAAGACTTATAGCCTTGAAAACCCAATGGGGGTCACTATGAGTTGGAAATGACTTGATGGCAGTAGCTTTGGTTTGGTTTACAGATGAATAAATGAGCTTAGAAATCTTTAGAATATGCTCAGAGGCCCAGAACTATGATGGTAAAGTCAGAATTTGAACTCAGGTCTGCCTATGTATTAGCTTCCTATTGCTGCACACAAATGTAATGGTTTCTAATAACAAAAATTTATTACCTTATATAGGTCAGAAGTCCAAAATTTATCTCATGGGGCTAAAATCAAGGTATCAGCAAGACTGCATACCTTCTGGAGGCTATAGGGAAGAATCCCTGTCCTTG
>NW_006921592.1:18899677-18923955 GCF_000298275.1 Orycteropus afer afer | reverse complement strand
TGGGTTTGAACCGCCAGCCTTCTGGTTAGCAGTCAAGTGCCTTAGGCACTACGCTACCAGAGCTTCTAGCCAACAGCAAAGCATCTTCAAATCTGACTCCTACCTTTTCTCCTGCCTCCTTCTTCCACTTTAAAGGATCCTTGTGATTACATTGGGCCTATCTATATAATCCAGGATAACCTTCTTATCTTAAGGTCAATTATCAGCTAACTCAATTCATCAGCAACTTTAATTCCCCCTTGCCATGTAAGTGAGACGCTCTGGTGGTGCAGACTTTCTGGGAAGAAATCCCTCCATACTTCTGCCATCTTGATTCTCTATTTTACAGACCCAAATAACTATTGCTCTGTATTTATATAGAATATGGCAAAAAGATTGGACTTTCAAAAAAGTTCAAAGGGCCATCTCTGTTACCTTAAAAATCTTTCTCAATTTCCAGAAAGCAGGCTGACTTGTTTAGCAGCTCAAGCAACTTCTCTCTCTCTCTCATATTTAAGTTCACAGTCAAAGAAAGACTGAATTCCTAAAGATCGTGAATCAAAAAATAAGAAACAATAATATAAAAATTAGTGCACTGATTTGCATTCAACTTCAACTTTTTGCTGCTATGTGGCTTCCTGCAAGGCTCATGGGAAAAGGGTCATTTGAGTACCGCAAAGATGTTTCTGGAGCTCTGGACGCAGCTAGGGCAGCTGGTGTGGGGTTCCTGCTGTGGGACTCCTCCTCCTACCGACAGGCACATTCAGGAGGTCTTTCAGTTTGCAGAGCTGTCCCAGAGTTAGACAGACTCAAAGCACATGGCTAAGAAAGTTACTAGCCAGTCGGTGTCCCTGTGTGAAACTGACAAAGTGCAACTGAAATATGACCATCAGGGAGAGAAACTGGGTGAGGCACTGCTGGTGAAAGAACACAGCCTGGGGCTGTGTGGTAATTTCATGTGTGGTTTCAAGGATTACTAAGCAGGTGTCTCAGCGATATCTGAGTCCTCTCAGACTTTAGTAACTCTTTAACAAGAGACACTATCTAGTCTGTACAAAAAGTTTATTCCAAAAGTCATTTGTAAGTCTGTTGTTAGAAGTGGGAATGTTTTCATTCTCAATACAGGCCCTCCACCAAGTCCATTTACCCCTATAGACATGCATTCATTCTTCAATAACCATGAGACATTTAATGAGCACCTACTGTGTGCCCAGTAGGGTATGGGAGATAGAGCAGTGAACAAGCAGATAAAAATTCTAGCCCTCATGCAGCTTAATTCTAGTGAGAGGCAACAGACAGTAAATGAACGAATGAATGGAATGAATAAGAAAAGCATATTGTATATAAAGAACCAAGCCTTTGTCATCAAGTCGATGCCAACTCATGACAAGCCCAAATGAGTCAGAATAGGACTGTGCTCCACAGGGTTTTCAATGGATGATTTTTTTGGAAGTAGTTTGCCATGACTTTCTTCCCAAGTGCCTCTGGGTGGACTCAAACTGCCAACCTTTCAGTTAGCAGCTGAGTTTAGCTGTTCGCATCACTGAAGGACTCCATAAGCTAAGGGAAAGGAAATGCTGGGCAATATAGTTAGAGAAGACCTCACTGAAAAGGTAACACTCGAGCAAGGACCTAAAGAGGTGCAGAAGTTAACTGTGCAGGTACATGGAGGATTGATGTGCTAGGCTGAGGTAATAGCCAGTGCAAAGGCCCTGAGGTGAGAGCATGGATGGCATGTTTGAAAAACAGAAAGAAGGCTAGTGTGGCTGGAGTGAACTGAGCAGACAGGAAAACAGTAGGGAGAATGAATGAGAGCCTTCCTTTGTAGGGTCCTGCATGCCTTTGACTTTTACTCTAGGATATGATGCTGTCATGGGGATTTGAGTAGAACAGTGTGATCTGACTTACTTTTATTTTATACTGAGATGTAATTCACATAATAAAATTCATTCATAACCATTACACAATCCCAAAGCAATTTTTATCATCTCAAGATGAAATTCTGTACCCATTAGCAGCCATTATCTGCTCCCCAACCCCTTCGCAACCACTACCTACTTTCTGTCTCTATGAACTTTCCGGTTTGGAGATTTCATATAAACAGAATCATAAAATATGTGGCCTTTTGAATTTGGCATCTTACACTTAGCATAATATTTTCATTCATGTTATAGCATCTATCTGTAGTTTATTATTTTTTTATGGCTGAATAATATTCCATCACATTGGTAGTTTTTACTTTGCAGCTATTATGAAAAGTGCTATTTTAACCATTCATGTACAAATTTATTAGTGTGAACATATAACATGTTTCATATTCTCTTGGTTATATACCTACATGTAGAATTGCTGGTCACATGGTTACTCTATGTTTAACTCTTTGAAGAAGTGTCAAACTGTGTTCCACAGTGGCTGTACCTCAGCAGTGCTTGAGGGTCCTAATTTCTCCCCATTCTCCTGGTTTGTTTTTGTTGTTTTGTTTTTTATTACAGCTACCCAAATAGAACTGATGCATTTGAATTGTGGTGTTGATGAGGAATATTGAATATTCCATGAACTGCCATTCATAGCAAAGATTGTGAGAATGGCGCAGGACTGGGCAGTGCTTCGTTCTGTCATACATAAGGTCATTATAGGTCGGAACAACTCGACATCACCTAACAACATAACAACAAAAAATGAGTATGAAGTAGTATCTCGTCCTGGTTTTGACTTGCATTTCTGTAATCTTGAGCATCTTTCTGACATGCTGACTGGCCATTTGTATATCTTTTTTGAAGAAAGGTCTATTTGAATCCTTGGCCCATTTTAAAATTGGGTCATTTGTCTTTTTATTGTTGAACTGTACAATTTCTTTGCAAATAGTCCCTGGGTTAGGAACATCTGACTTATACAACCCATAGTTATGAACCAACTCCCATAAAGCCTTTTACATTAAAAACTTGAGGTAAATACAATGCTTCATAACAAAGTTGTGCTACTTTGCGATGTTCATAAAAACATTATTATTATTATTATTATTATTGTATTATTATGTTAAAGATGTTTTAGTGTATCTAGAAGTGTTTCTTTAATGCTTTTTATGCATAGAAAAGTACACTGCATACTACTATATACTAAGAAACATTTGAGTAACTGACATTAGATATAAGCTGTACCTAACTGTTCAGATTTATGTACAAATGCTACTTAAAGACAAATTTAGGAATGGAACTCATTCATAATGTGAGACTGCCTGTATTTATTTTAGATACTAGATTCTTATCAGATGTATGATGTGCTGAGCCTAATATTAATTCATGAAGATTTACTCCTGTGTTTTCTTCTAAGAGTTTTATAGTTTTAGCTGTACATTTAGGTATAATATGAAATATTACTCCAACTTCCTTTTGCATGAGGTTATTTAGTTGTTGAAAAACTATTCTTTCCTCATCTAGTGATTTTGGTACTCTTGTCAAAAATCAATTGCCTATAGACGTATGGGTTTAGTTTTGGGCTCTCAGTTCTATTCCATGGATGTGTATATCTATACTATGCCACTATCACACTGTTTTGATTACTGAAGCTAAATAGTTAGTTTTTAAATCAGGCAGTGTGAGTCACCCAAAATCATGTTTTCTGGGGTCCTTGCACTTCCATATGAAATTTTAGAGTCAGTCAATTTCCACAAAAAAGGAAGTTAGGGATTTTGATAGGGACTGTTTTGCATTTACAGATTAATTTGAGGAGTATTGCTGTCTTAGCAACAATAGGTCTTATGATCCATGGTT
This sequence comes from Orycteropus afer afer, assembly GCF_000298275.1. Classification (NCBI taxonomy): domain Eukaryota; kingdom Metazoa; phylum Chordata; class Mammalia; order Tubulidentata; family Orycteropodidae; genus Orycteropus; species Orycteropus afer. Next base: position 18,920,206 of record NW_006921592.1, on the reverse strand, counting down.
ATGGAATATTTTCCTATTTATTTAGGTTTTCTTTATTTCAACAATTCATTTCTATCACTTGTTGTTAGGTGCCATTGACTTGGTTCCGACTCTTAACAACTCTATGTTCAATAGAAGGAAACCCTGCCTCATCCTGCATCAGCCTCACAATCGTTGCTATGTTAGCTTTCATATGCATATAAAGCTATTGAAAATACACAGCTTGGGTCAGGATCACATTAGTCTTCAAACTGATGTCTTTGCTTTTAATTAACACTATAATGAGGTCTTTTGCAGCAGATTTGCCGAGTGTGATAGTCACTTGATTTCTTGACTGCTTCCATGGGAATTGAATGTAGATCCAAGTAAAATGAAATCCCAGACAATTTCAATCTTCTCTTCATTTATCATAGTGTTGCTTATAGGTCCAGCTGTGAGGATTTTTGTTTTCTGTATGTTGAGTGTAATCCATACTGAAGGCTATAGCTTTGGTCTTCATCAGTTAAGTGCTTCAAGTCCTCTTCACATTTAGCATGTGAGGTTGCATCATTTGTATATTGCAGGTTAATGAGTTTTCCTCCAATCCTGATGCCACATTCTTCTTCATATAGTCCAGATTCTCAGATTCTTTGCTCGGCATTTAGATTGAATAAATATGGTGAAAAGATAATACCCTGATGCACACACTTTCTGATTTTAAACCACATAGTATCCCTCATTCTCTTCAAACCACTGACTCTTGCTCTATGTATAGGTTCCTCATGAGCACAATTAAGTGTTCTGGAATTCCCATTCTTCATAATGTTAACCTAATGTGTTATGATCCACAGAATCCAATGCCTTTGGATAGTCAGTAAAACACAGGTAAGCATCTTTCTGATATTCTCTTCTTTCAGCCAAGATCCATCTGACATCAGCAATGATATCCCTTCTTCCACATTCTCTTCTGAATCTGTCTTGAATTTCCTGTCTATGTACTGCTGCAAACATTTTTGAAATATTTTCAGCAAAATATTACTTGGATGAGATAATAATATTGTTGGATAACTTCCATATTCTGTTGGTTCACCTTTCTTTGGAAGGGCACAAATATGGATCTCTTCCAGACCATTGTCCAGGTACCTGTCTTCCAAATTTCTTGACATAGACGCATGAGTGCCTCCTACATTGCATCCATTTATTGAAACATCTCAGGTGGTATTCTGTCAATTCCTGGAGACTCCTTTTTTGCCAGTGCCTTCAGTGCAGCTTGAACTTTTTCCTTTAATTCCATTGGTTCTTGATCATATGCTCCCCCCTCTGAAATGGTTGGACACCAACCAATTCTTTTTGGTACAGTCACTCTGTGTAGTCTTTCCATCTTCTTTAGATGCTTCCTTGTTGTTCAATATTTTGCACAGAGAATCCTTCCACATTGCAACCCAAGGCTTGAATTTTTCTTCAGTCTTTCAGCATGAGAAATGTCCAGTCTGTTCTTTCCTTTTGGTGTTCTAACTCCAGGTCTTTGCACATTTCATTATAACATTTACTTTTTCTTCTTAAGCTGCCCTTTGAAATGCACTGTTCAGCTCTTTTGCTCCATCATTTCTTCCATTTACTTTAGCTACTCTCCATTCAAGATTAAGCTTCAGAGTCTCCTCTGACATCCATTTTGATCTTTTCTTTCTTTCTTGTCTTTTTAATGACCTTTTGCTTTCTTCAGGTATGACTTCCTTGATGTCCCACAATTTGTCTAGTTTTTAGTCACTGGTGTTTAGTAAGTCAAATCTATTCTTGACATGATCTCTAAATTCAGGTGGGATATATTCAAGGCTGTACTTTGCCTCTGTGGACTTGTTTTAATTCTTCAGCTTCAACTTGAACTTGCTAATGGTCAATTGATGGTCTTCTGTTCCACAGTTGGCCTCTGGCTTAGTTCTGATTGATTATATTGAGCTTCTCCATCATTATCTTTTTTTTCCCCCCTCCATTGTCTCTTTATACAGATATAGTCGATTTGTATTCCATCAGACGAGATCCAAGTATATAGTCACCACTTATATTGTTGAAAAAAGATATTTGCAATGAATAAATCATTCAAAAAAACCAAAAACAAACTCTCTTCTGTTGAGTAGGATCTGACTCATAGTGACAGCTCCTTGGGTTTCTGAGGTGGTATCACTACAGAAGTAGATTGCCCAACCTTCCTTCTGAGGAGTGGCTGGTGGGTTTGAACCACCAGCCTTCTATTTAGCAGTCAAATACCTTAGGCACTATGCCACCAGAGCTAATTCTATCATGTGATCTCCAGGGTCATTTCTATCACCAAGACTGTATTTTCCAAGTATCAATGCTTCTTCTTTGTTTCCAGCTTTTGCATTCCAATTACCAGTGATTGTCAGTGCCCTTTGATTGCATGTTTGATCAATTCCAGCTTGCAAAAGTTGGTTAAAATCTTCAGTTTCTTCACCTTTGGATTTAGTGGTTGGTATCAATTTTGAATAATTAACTGGTCTTCCTTATAAGCATATGGATATTATCCTATCACTGGCAGCATTGTACTTTAGGATAGATCTTGAAACATTCTTCGTGACAATGAATGACACACCATTCCTCTTCAATTTGTCATTTCTGACATAGTAGGCTATAAGATTGATCAATTCAAAATGGCCAATACCAGTCCATTTCAATTCACTAATGCCTGGAATATTGATTTTTATGCTTTCCATTTCATTTTGACAAGTTCTAATTTTCTTATATTTGTACTTTATACATTTCATATTCCAAATATGAATGGATGTTTGCAGTGATTTCTTCTTATTTTGACATGTGCTACATCAACAAATGAATGTCCAAAAAGCTTTATTCCATCCATGTTAGTAAGGTGGACTCTTCTTTGAGAAGACACCTCTTCCTCCTTGTATTCTGAGTGCCTTCCAACCTGAAGAGCTCATCTTCTGGCATTACATCAGACAACGTTTCACTGCTATTTATAAGGTTTTCAGCGGCCAATTTTTGCAGAAATAGATTGCCACATCCTTTTTCCTAGTCTGTCTTAGTCTGGAAGCTTTGCTGAAACCTGTCCACCATGGATGACCCTGCTGGTATTAAAACACCAGTGGTATGATTTCCAGCATCACAACACACAAGCCATCACAGTATGACAAACTGACAGATGAGTGGTGATTCCTTCACTTGTTCTCTACAATTCACTTCATTTTGGTCTTTCATTAGAAAAAAGATTGTTCTTTTCTTCCTATTAAAATAATTGATTATGAAATCAGTTAATCCAAACTCGTGGCCATAAACTTGAAAATGAAAATGACAAAGAGCAAAATAATGACCAAAAAAAAAAAAAAAAAAATTATTCACAACTCAACTACTCAGGAACACTCACTGCCATCGAGTTGATTCCTTCCGTGTGGGACAAGGGGGCTGAGCTGAGGATCTCTCACAAGGCTCTGATTTATGGTTTATCACAACAATAACGAAAAATACACCGCCTTCCTTTATCTTAGTCTTTCTCCCTCCACTATCCTCCTACCCTTACCCTTTGCCTGTGGCAGCTCTAGAATCTCACTTTAGGAAGACCCTACTTTCCTGAGCTGTGTGGCTTTTCTCCCTTCTGCTCTTTAGTGCCTTCTAATCAGCAGGAAGATGGGGCCATCTACTTCTGTAGTGACACTGCCTCGGAAACCCAAGGAGGGGTCTCTATGAGTCGGGTCCGACTCGATGGCACATAACAACAACAACAACAATCAGCTGTAAGCATCCAGTGTTTCTGATACATAGTGTGAGAATCTTGTCCCTCACCAGCTAGTGGTCATCCCCAAGGACTCTTGACAAAGTCCATTGATTTGGCCCAACATTAAAAGCCAGTTCTCTTTTCAACCATATTGACTTTTGGTTTCTCTAAACAGCATAGTTGTGAGATCTTTGGCCTTCAGCCCACAGGTCCTGGCAAAGCATTAATTTTCCAAAAGCTTGGTCTGTTGTATCCAGATCAAATTTAAATTGAGTTCAAATTGCTCCCTTCCTTGGAGTCTACATGGGCTGTTCTTGTCCATCCCCAATAGCAGATCTCTAACCTTGGCTAGAGCTTCTTCCAGACGTGCTAATTCTAGCTTGAAGAAAGAGCCTGTGTTCTTGCAGAAGAGCATTCCATGAATAGTGCCATCATCTGTTTCAAAGACAAGAGGAAGGCATACAATCTTTCCTCCTCACAGACGTTCTTTTCTATATAAGCAGAACTGAGTTTCTTTTGACCACTGCCTCTTTGCTTCATGAAGGTTTTCCTTTATTTGCAACAGAGCTTCTTGAAAAATGAATTTCCCAATTTTTCCTGACCATATTTTTTTAAAATATGAAATTGGAATTTTTATTTTCTTGACTATATTTCATGAAAACCAAATTCTACTTGCTGTGGGAATAGGCTCATCATTCCGAAGATGGTGTTTAGGTCCCTAAATAGAATTCTTTTGAATTCCTTATCAGGTAGCTCCAATGCCATTTCTTCCTCAGGGAAATTTTCTGGATCTGCATTTTGGTCCCTTGTTAATACTACTTTATATTGCTTCTTTGTGTGAAGAGGGATTGTCTGTTATCTCTGAAAGGTTGTGATGCTGTTGTATTTAATTAGTGATTGTTATGTTTGTGTCTTTTGTCTGAGATTGTTTCTTTCTTTCTTTTTTTTTCTGCTTTATTTTGTTTTGATATATCTAAGCAAGCATGGCTAGTGCGCGCCTCTGTTTGCTAGTTTAGCAGCTCTTAGAAACTCACCACCTTTCTCTTGGTGGGTGTGATAGAGGATGAGAATGTTTACACAGTTATCTGTTCACTGTTCACGTAGAGTCATTGAGGGTGTGTTGGGCTGGTGTTGGCCATCGTTTATCTTTGATCAGTTGATGCAAAAGCAGGTGGTGACCTGTTTTGGTCCTCTAGTGCTTCGATAACAGATATACCACAAATGGATGGCTTTAACAAATAGGGATTTATTTTCTTACAGTTAGGGAGCCAAAAGTCTGAGGTCAAAGTGCCACTCTAGGGGCTAGGTGAAAGCCACTTGATGTTGGCCTTCAACTCTGCCTCTTGTTCCCAGCCCACTGAAGCTGGAGGCTTCTCTTAACTCAGGCAGCTGTGGCTGCTGAGGCTGACAAACCGAAGGTCAGCAAATAAAATGGCACAGTCCTAACCAAAATTGGCAGTCCCAAGATCAGCAGACAATATGGCAGGCCACTGCGATGAAGACTTGGCCAAATGCAGGATCCAGATGTGCCAAAAGGCTCAAGAACTTTCTCAAAGCATCTTATATACTGGAAGCAGACCACATCCTTAAGATAATTATTCAGGTGCTCAAAGTAGATTCCACCATGGGGTTCATTACCAGTCTTATCATGGGGAATAACTACATCCAGCTGCCCAGCCACTCAAAACCAGGCCCAGCCAAGATGACACACAACTTAACTGCCACATGGTCCTTGCCCAGTGGGTGGTGCCACAGGAAGTATGGATATGATTGGGTTGTGTGGGCACAGTTTCTGACTCTTGCCGAGTGAGACAAAAGAACAACAGAAAACAAAACAAAAAACACCAAAAAATAAATAAAGGAACAAGAAACTAACAGAAACAGCACAACAGAAAACAAAATAATAAATAACCAAAAAGAGAGAAATAAAAACAAACAATATCTTCAAAAAGAGAACAAATAAATGAAAAAGGTTGGGGGAGATAGGGAAGTACAAGGAGAAAAAGAAAAAGACACAAAATCTGGGTAGGGGAAAAGAGAAGACAGCAAGAGAAAGAGAATAGTAAAGAAAAATGTAAAAAGTAAAACAAAGGATGGGAGAAGCAAAAGGAGAAAAAATAAAGAAGAGGAAAACAGAAGAAGGAAAGGGGGGGGAAGGGAAGGGAAAAAAAGGAAAAAAAAAAACCTGCAGGGACGGGGCACCCAGGTGGTATTTCTGCTGGCTGAGCAGGCAGCATGAGGCAGGACACCTGGTTCTGGAAGGAGTTTCTGTTGGCCCAGGGGGTTCCCTGAGGGTAGGGTGCCTGGATCCAGAGGGAGTTCCAGCTGACCCAGTGGGTGGCCGGTGGTGGACACCTGGTCACAGAAAGAGTTCCTTCTGGCCCAAAATACAGCTTGAGGCAGGGGGCCTCATCCCAAAAGGAGTTCTTTCCATCCCATAAAGCAGCTGGGGGCTGGGCTTGTGGTCCCAGAAGGAGTTTCTGCCATCCCAAAAGGCAGTTTGAGCAGGGCACCTAATTCCAGAAGGAGTTCCTGCTATAGAAGAGTTCTGGGTAGGGTGCCTGAACCCAGAAGAGGTTCCTATTGGCCTAAAAGGCAGCTGGGGGCAGAATGCCTGGTCCCAGAAGGAGTTCTTTTTGTCCCAAAATGTAGCTGGGAGCAGGGTACCTGGTCTCAGAAGAAGATACTATTGGTCAAAAAGACAGTTGGGAGCATGACATCTGGTCCCAGGACTAGTTCCTGTCTGCCCAGAAGGAAGCTTGGGGCAGGAAGTCCAGTCTGGGATGGAATTCCTGTCAGTCCGGAAGGTGGATGGCAGTGGAGGCCCCACCTCTGGTCACTGGGAGGGTGTGGGGAGGAAGGAGAATATCACACCTTTCTGGTTGCCAGCTACGGTGTGGATGCTTGTGCAGTCCTTGGCTAGCGGAACCAATTATCAATTTGTTTCACTGACAGGAACACTGCTTGCAAAAATTCAAAATGGATGCACTGTCAGGCCAGTTGACAGTACTCAGGTCCCTTGTCTCCTTGTTTGCTGTTTTCATTCAGTTTTTTTTTCTTCCCCTAGTCAGTATTTGATCCGCTTTTTTGTCCTTTCCTTTGAAGCTCAGGGTTCCAGGATTATCCTCTGTACCTGTTTCATTTGGTTTCTCATTTCTTTGTTGTAAAGGGTCTGGGTAGCTTGTCTGCATATTCTCCCATCCTGCTGGAAGTCTCCTACATATTTTTTGAAAGACAAATTACCTCCTGTCCCACCATCAAAAGCTTACATTGGGGGCTTTCTTCTCACTACTCAAGAGCTGACTATCTTACTTACATTTCTCCCATTAAACTACTCAGGTGACCATCAAAATGAAAGCAGTTCTTGTCTACCATCCCTGCTGGCTGCCCTGGTTCTGGGCTTGGTTCTGCCATTTTCTAAGAAAGATCTGGTCCAAATATCAGCACTACCACATGGCTACGTGAATTTGGATGTTGTATTTGATTAATTCATATCAGTTTCTTTGTCTGTGAAATGAGGATAACCATTATCTATTTCAGAAGGTGGTTGGGAGGAACTCAAGAATGCAAAGTAACCAAAATAATGTTAGTACTTTCTCCCTGCCAAATTAATTCTCTGCTCTCTCTTTCAAATGACTGTTCCCATCCCTCCTCCTGAAGAAGGCAGTCCCCAATCTGTTTTTTCCATTCCCTTATGGAAAAACCAGTATCTCGCAGCTCTGTTCAGATCCACCTTACACAAAATTCCTGGGGAGGTCATTGTTACTCCAGTTTAGCATTTCCAAAGCAAGTGTGGAGAATAGCAAGTCATTCTTAGTAAAGTGGTTTCATTGGAAATCAATGTGAGGAATGCTGCATATTATATTTTTGCTCTGAAGAGTCACAGTACACAGTAGCCTATTAAAGCTTCTGAAAAATGTCCTTCAATAAAGAAGGCATTTGGAGCCCCAAGTGATACAAACGGTTAGCATGTTTGGCTGCTAACCAAAAGTTGGCAGTTCGAGTTCACCCAGAGGCAGCTCAGAAGAAAGACCTGATGATGTACTTCCAAAAAAGCAGCCACTGAAAACCCTGTGGAGCACAGGTCTGTTCTGAGACACGTAGGACCATCATGAGTCAGAGTGTTTTACACCTCGTTTGATTGTGGGCCCTTTTCTTGTGTAATACAACTCTTAGTACCCTGAGGGACATATTGCTATCTGCTCACTTGGCCTTGGTCGTCACACCCTGCTCTCGTCCTTTTAGCAATAATGTATGATTCAGAAGTTTAATTTGAAGAAGTACATTCTAGGCTGATGTAGACCTGCCTGCTCTTATTAATTACATGCATGTAGATAACACCACAAAGGCAGACCATGAACAGGTTATCATAGTGAAGCATGGTAAATGAGTAAGGTACTAATCAGTTGTCATCACAACCTCACATGGGTCAGAGTGGAACTGTGCTCCACAGGGTTTTCAGTGGCTGATTTTTCAGAAGTAGATCTCCAGGCCTTTCTTCTGAGGCACCTCTGGGTGGACTTGGACCTCTGACCTTCCAGTTAGTGGCTGAGCATATGAACCACTTGCATCACTCAGGGACTCCAAATAAGGTACTCAAACCAGAAAAAAAAAAAAAAGAAAAAATTAAAAAAACTCACTGCCATTGAGTCAATTCTGGCTCATAACAACCCCCATTTGGTTTCCAAAGCTGTGAATCTTTACAGAGGCAGACTGCCCAACCTTTTTCTCACAGAGTGGATGGTGGGTTTGAACCACAAACTTTTTGGTTAGTAGCCAAATGCCTTATTCCCTACACCACCAGAGCTCATTTACATAAGCTATTACCCATTGCCATTGAGTTGATTCTGACTTATAGTGATCCCCATTGGGTTTCCAAGGCAGAGCCACTGGTGGGTTGGAACTGCCAACCTTCTGGTTAGCAGTCAAAGGCCTTAGGCACTGCACCACCAGAGCTCTTTTACACAAGGTACTGTTGTTGTTTGTCATCGAGTGGGCCCCGACTCATAGCGACCCCTCCTTGGGTTTCCGAGGCAGTATAACTATGGAAATAGATTGCCCAACCTTCCTTCCGGGGAGTTGCTGGTGGTTTGAACCGCCAGCCTTCTGGTTAGCAGTCAAGTGCCTTAGGCACTACACTACCGGAGCTAGAGACTCATAAATTATGCCCCCCTCTAAGGAGGTTGTGCAAACATTACAGCTTTCGTTTTTACAGACATGGGTGCAGAAGCAAGTCGCTGTCCCATCTCCCCACCATGCTGCCTCCTGAACGTGGAACTATCAGGCTCATGGTTCCCAAGGTCCAGATTCTACTTTCAAGTCTAGCTGGGGCTGAGCTGTCTGCATCAATTTGAGGTCCTATCTAATTCCACTGAAACCTGCACAATTCACCCAATAAAGGGTAAGATGAAATAGGCTGAGGGATCTGTCTTCTAATGTGTTTGTATTACCTAACAGAACAGTATTACTGTACAATTAGATTCTTTGTTTTTCTGAATCCAAAGCGTAAATCAGGAATTGGAGTTAAGAGCTTCTTAACATTTTAAACTCAAAGCTGTGCCACTGTTCCATTCCTCCTAAGTGTTATGTCTTTCTGCATCCAAGCTCATTTTTTAGACACGCGTATATTAATGAGGCTCCAACCAGAATCAACTCCTGTGGGGACCCTGGCCACTGCTTTGCGGAATAAACAAGAACGAAGAACCAGGCTGCCCCCTAGTGGAGAAGATGCAAAGAGCCGAAGCTCTTCCAATCCCTATACCTCAGTTTAACTGTCTCCGCATTTCTAGCGCCAAGGCTCCACTAGTGTGGAAACTGAGGTGCAGAATGTGAATTCTTTTACTATTGCGAGGTTGGGACGTGTGAGAAAAAAAGAATAGGCAAAACTATTGTCTCTCAACCTTCTTATCCTATGACCAAGAGTCGCTATGCAATCAACTCAGACTCATGGCGACCCCATATGTGCAAGAGTACAGTTCCATTGTACTGTGAAAATGGCTGACTTTTAGGGAGCATATTGCTAGGCCTTCCTTCCCAGGGGCCTCCGCCAACCTTTCCGTTAGCAGGGGAGTGCGCTGTTAACCGCTTGCGCCATCTAGCGCTACCCTATAGAGTCCCTGGTTAAAATCCAGATTCCAGAGGGGAAATTCTGATTTAACAGACCAGGATGATTCTGATCTAGCCAGCGTGCCAGGTGATTCTGATTATCTGGCAAATTTGGGGACACTGGTTTGGGAAGAAACTTTCTGTTTCACTTTCTGGAGCTCTTAAGGCCCTTGGGAACCCAGAAAATCAGTCTTTCAGCTCCATTTGCAAAGACCACGGCCTTTGGCATCTGCAGTAGTCACCAACTGACACCTCCCACTAGACATGGGCCAGCCCCCACCGATGCCCAGGTTTCCAGGGCTACCACCAGGGCACTGCTGAGTTCTGAACGCATCCTTCGTGTAAAGGAAGTTTCCACTTCGCTGCCCCTGGTGCGCTCCAACCGAGTTAGGAAGGGACATTCTCATCCAGGACTGGCAGGCTGAGCTAAAAAGCAACACTTAGGATTACGGTTGTTTTACTTATTGATTTGTGCCTATTGTTATTAAACTTAAGCTTTAAGAGGAAAGGAACATATGTGACAAGTATTTTTGATACTTAACCTTTTAGCTCCAGATTCATAAGACCAGGACAGAGTGATTGACCTTCTGGCTGGAAAATCCATGGTATCTACCTGCCTTAGCAGTTTACCTTTGTATGGCCCTCCTGTGGTGAAAAAGGACTTTTAGGTATGTGGCTTATGTCTAAAATATTTGACTGCTAACTAGAAGGCTGGCAGTTCAAACCCACCAACCACTCCTTGGTAGGAAGATCGGGCAATCTACTTCTGTAGTGACACAGACTCAGAAACCCAAGGAGGGGTCACTATGAGTTGAATCGACTCCACAGCAGTGCGTTTGTTTGTTTGTTTTAACCCACCACACTGATGTGGTTCCAAGGCAGTGGACTTCCTGTCTATTTCTTTACTATTCAGTCCTGTCTTTCTGATTCACGTGTGCTTCCATGGAGCAGTTTGGCGTCCAGCCTGATTAGTGGCTCAAGGAGAATCTAGAAGAAGCTGATTGATGCAGAAGAAATGTGGGTAGTGCTGGATGGTGTCGCCTTAACTTTTCAAAATAGCCCAATGAGGAACTACTATTATCTCTATTTTACAGAACAGGAAAGAGAGGCACAGGGAATTTCAGAAACTTGTCCAATGGTGGATTCCAGAATGAAACCCACCAGAATCTACTTCCAAGCTACACTCGGTTCTCTGAATTTGACTTCATTTTCCTTTGTCTGCATGGAGCTCTTGCCCTTTCAAGACCAAATTATTTCCTGCTTTGAATTTTTTGTTGACACCATGTGTTTTCAGTAATGGAAGGCATTTTGAATGAAATGAAAAAAAATTTTTTTCAGGTAATACAGATTTTGGTACAATATCCCAAGAGATCTGGTCCTGGTATTGGTGAGATGAGCCCCATTTCTTCAGATTCGCACAGTTATACAGCCCCCACCAGGTGGCAGCATGTACTAAAGTAGGATAGCAATTTCCCATTAAATCTCTGAGGTGGAAAATGTAGGTGGGCACTATATGTCCCATGGGTCACAAAAGGGTTCATTTAAGTGTCTCCTCTTCTCATAATTTAACTAAATCAATCTTTTTATTAATTTAGCAGAGAGCTCTTCATTTCCCCTTGCCTGTAGCTCTGAAGGGATAGAGATGACCACATCTGTTTTACGGTTTTATTAAGTTCTGTCTGGCACAGAATACCCACTGCCATTGAGTCGATTCTGACTCATAGCGACCCTCATTGGGTTTGCAAGGTTGTAAATCTTTACAGAAGTAGATTGCCTCATCCTCCTGCTGTGAAACAGCTTGTGGGTTTGAACCATCAGCCTTCTGGTTAGCAGCCAAATACCCTACCCACTATGCCACCAGAGCTCTTTCTGGCACAGAATAGGCTTCCAGAAAAGTTTGATGAATTTATAAAGAACAAAGATATTGAGTGCTTCAGAATTTTTGTACCTGCCACATAGGAGGATAAGGGAACATAACCAATTTTGCTATTACCTTTTCTGGGCTAGACATCTAAGGTATCTTATCCCTATTTGTTCCCTCATTATGAAATAGAAAATAGTGTAAGTCCCACTTAATTTTGATTTTTTTTAATGAATGAGGAAACTAAGGTGAAGTCATTTGCCTAAAGACACACTGAGAGTTTAATCCAGGATTGTTTGCCTGACTTTAAATCCACACTCTTTCCACATGTCACACTGCCTGCTGGAACATCTAGAATGATGTGGCCAAAAAGAAAGTAGAGTGTTTTTTTTTTAAGTGAAAATTTGACTGTAGTTGTGTTATTCTTTAGCTAGTCAACAAGAGTGTGCTGAGGCAGAGAGAGGAGAGAAATCATGTGGAAAATAACAGGGTATCAAGCCTGCTGAGAGAGAGTTACTTGTTTAGAGGTGATAGTTCTTTCCACCTGGTCCTGATTTAGGGAATTCTGAAACTTCCACATTAAGGAAAATGAAACCAGTTGCTGTGGAGTTGATTCTGATTCATGGCGACCTCATGTGTGTTGGAGTGGAACTGTGCTCCTTAGTGTCTTCAATGGCCAATTTTTTGGAAGTAGATCTGCAGGCTTTTCTTCTGAGGTGCTACTCAGTGGACTCGAACCTCCAACCTTTCAGTTAGTAGCCAGGTGTGTTACTCCTCTGCACCACCTAGACCCTTGTGGTAGTTCAGTTTGTGTGTTAACTTGGCTGGGCCTGGTTGAGTGGCTAGGCAGCTGGTTGTAGTTATTCTTCATGATGAGACTGTGCTAGCTTCAAAGGAAAGGGAAAGTAATCTGACAATGTGGGGTTCACTTAGGGGTCCCCTTGAATTGATAATAACCGTAGAAATGAGTGGAAACATACCATTACACCAAGAGAGGGAGAGACTGTTATGGAACAAGTGGCAAGAGGCTTTCAGAACATAAGTGTGCTGAGTTCTGCTATGATACGATAACTTGAAATTTGATCTAGGTGAAAGTCCTCTCATAGCGACCCTATGTACAACAGAACGAAACACTGCCTGGTCCTGTGCCAGCCTCACAATGCTTGCTATACCTGAGCCCATTGTTGCAGCCACTGTGTCAGTCCATTTCATTGAAGGTCTTCCCCTCTTTGCTGATCCTCCACTTTACCAAGCATGATCTCCTTCTCCAGGGAATGGTCCCTTCTGACATGACCAAAGTAGTTGAGATGGAGTCTGGCCATTTTCACTCCCAAGGACCATTCTGGCTGCACTTTGTCCAGGAGGAGAGATTTTTTCTTTCTGGCAATCAATCATGGTCCTTTCAGTATTCTTTGCCAACACCACAACTCAAAAGCATCAACTCTTCTTCGGTCTTCCTTATTCATTGTCCAGTTTTCACGTGCATATGAGGCAATTGAAAATAGCACGGCTTAGGTTAGGCACACTTTAGTCCTCAAAGAGATGACTGTACTCTTCAGCCTTTAAAGAAGTCTTTTGCAGCAGATTTGCTGAGTGCAATATGATGTCTGATTTCTTGACTGCTGCTTCCATTAGTGTTGATTTTGGATCCAAGTAATATGAAATCTTCGACAATTTCTATCTTTTCTCCATTTATCATGATGCTGCTTATTTGTCCATTTGTGAGGATTTTCATTTCCTTTATGTTGAGGTTTAATCCATACTGCAGACTAGTCTTTAACCTTCATCAGTAAGTGCTTCAAGTCATCTTTACTTTCAGCAAGCCAAGTTGTGTTGTCTGCATATTGTAGGTTGTTAATGAGTTTTCCTTTAATCTTGATGATCCGTTCTTCTTCATATATAATTAGTAAAACTAATCATGTATATATATATATAATACATATATAAAATATGTATGTATATATAATATATATATTTAGTAAAACTATTTACTATGGCTATTTGGTACATCCCAACTTGTTCTAGAACTAGCTGACCTTTTTGGCAGATGTCTATTACTACCTTCCCCCTTTTTTTCTATTGTGATTTGGGTGAAAGTCTATAGAACAAATTCATTTTCCATACAATAGTTCATACACACTCTGCTTCATGCAATTGACTGCAATCCCCATAAGGCAACAGCTCTCTTCCTACTTCCTCCCTGTGGTTACCCCTTCCCTGTGTCCTTCCTCCCTAGGCATTTCTGCCTCTGAGCTATCTCCCTGTGCAAATACTGCCCTTCTGGTCTCCCCTGTTGATTGCTCCAAGGAGTGCACCTAGCTGGTATAAATGTTCACCTTATATACCTGTCTACCACTTGGCTGGAAGCTGTGCCACCAGGGCTCCTAACCAGTTTATGCCCATGCCTATATCATGACAGCTTTAAATACTTTCAAATCCTGCAAGTGTCTACTCAGACTTAGAATTACCATGAATGTCATACTAGAAGGTGACTGAAATATTCATTGAATATATTTCACTGTGACAACATCTGTATGTTGTATGATGCTGGTGTAGCTATGCCTTAAATTATGGCTACTGCACACTATCAATGAAATGCTTGTATGGTTTTTTTGAGCTCAATGACATCAAATCCATTTTTCTTGTTTCATCCAATGGCGTTGGAAAATGGCTTAACTTTCCAAAATCAAACCTATCAAGCACTTTCCTCCTGTGCACTTCTGGTTCTTGCCCAGGGATGAGTTTGGAAATACAAATCTGTTGTTGCCCCTAGTCTTATATGAGTCAGAGTCAGCAGAAGCTCAGGACTTGAACTTTCCACCATACATCCAGACTTGGTCTCTGCACTCCAAGCACATATATCTTTATAGTTGACGTCCATTTGAATGTTCCACAGAACACCAAACTTGGCAGATCCAAGACTGCATTCATCAGTATGCCTGCCCCTCTACCGCCACACACCCCTGCTCCTCTCTCATGTCTCATACACACAGATCCATGCCTTTTGTTAAAAACACAGGACTCTCTAGAGCAGATCTCTAACAGGAAAATAAAATGGAACTTTTGTTGCAATACCTTTTCCAAAGGTTGAGTTCTTTTTTTTTTTTTTTTTCTCCTTTTGGTGGGCAGGGGCACATTCTATCCAGGTGTTTCAAAACATGGGGAAAATGATAGCTTCTCAGCCTCCACCTATCAAATGTACAGTCCAGTTTGTTTTCTGGCTTAAAATCCCGCCAAACTCTGTAAGAGCATTGTATCTTATTTCTCCTGTGAAAGATCTTGCAAATTAATCACAAATAATTTGGGATGGAAGTCTCCTACTACTTCAAACAGTCCTCTGACTTTTGTAACATCTTGTGTAACTCTCTGTATGCGGAGGTGTTTTTGTGGTGGGCCTCTTTGCTTCTTTCATTGTCTAAATACTTAAGGGTTTAGTTATTTCTATAAGACACTGCCCTTGAGTCGGATCCAACTCATAGTGACCCCTCCTTGGGTTTCCGAGGTAGTATCACTACGGAAGTAGATTGCCCAACCTTCCTCCCGAGGAGTGGCTGATGGGTTTGAACCATCAAACTTCTAGTTAGCAGTCAAATGCCTTAGGCACTATGCTACCAGAGCTCCTAGTTATTTCTATAGTAAAGTGTTTTCTTTATGGGGAAGACAGCATAGATATATATTTCACCCCTTTTTTCCAATCAATTTACAACTGTTTTAATTGTGTGAAAACAGAAAGCTACCCTTTCTGCTGTTCTCGTCTTTTGTGGCTTTGTTTTCTCCATCCCTGCTTGCTCAGGAGGCTGCAATGCCTGGTAATTGAACTGTGCTCTGTGCAGTGGTATGTTGAGGCCAGAACACAGCCTAGTTTTCCAGGCCTATTTGGCAGGACTCACACTGCCTGTGCAGGCCAGTGGAGGTTCAGTGGTAGAATCCTAGCCTTCCATGCTGGAGATTCAATTTGACTCCCGACCAATGCACTTCATGCACAGTCACCAGCCATTTGTCAGTGAAGGCTTGTGTGTTGCTGTGATGCTGAAGAGGCTTCAGCAGAGCTGCCAGACTAAGATGGTCTAACAAGAAAGGCCTGGCGATTTACTTCCTAAAATCAGCCAATGAAAACCCCTTGGATCACAATAGACTGATCTCACTGTGCATAGTATTGCCTGGAGTCGGGACTGCCTCGATGGTGGCTAATCACATTAGCTGGAATGTTATTGGCCTAAGGTGAATGGTCCATGTTAAATGCTTGGAGAAAACCTGGAGTCTTTTCTAATCCAAATAATTGGCTTCCTTTTCTGCTTATCTCCATGTGGTGCTTCATGAAGCAGTCTAATGTGCTAATGAAAAGGCCATCCATGTGTAAGGGTATGTGGAGGGTGGATGTGAGAAGCGTTGCATTATGCGTAGGGAAAGATGTTTCCTTATGCACCAGGGAAGGGGCAGAATTGTTGATGCTGCATTCTTTAGACACTAGAGGGAAGTGATGTCTGTTGAGTTGCCGTTTCCTAAACTGTGTTACCTTTGAGCATAATGTTATGCTCCTTACTTCAGGTGGCTCCTTATTTTCAAATTATGTGTCTTCTGTATAGTTTAACAAAGGAAACAGTATATGGGAAGTCCTGGTGTTTGTATTAAGGGAGTGTGAACTGTGATCATTTAAGTATAATAAACAAAATGGTACAAAAAGCCAACAAAAAGTTATTTTGTTCTTGAGCCATCTCTCAGGCCAGCATATGATACCTGTCATTTGATCACCCAGTGGAGAAAATATGAACGGAGAGAGGAAATTCTGAGTTGGGTGGGATTGTGGTAACAAACTTGAGATGGTCAGCTGAATTTCCAAAAGTATGTTCTTTATGAACTGCAAGCACAAAGCAGGGCCACCATCAAACAACTAAATTGTTTCTGTGGGCTTGATTGCCATAGATCTCAGAGCATTGCAAGAACAAGCTTGGATGAAGCAGGGCAGAGACCCTCCACTGAGATTTATCTCAGTGTGCATGCCACTGGTAGGTAGCCAAGCCATTAATAAGCAAAGTGGTCAAATCTGTCAGGCTGATAGAAAGTGTTTTGTTTACCTAGTGCCACTCTGACGGGAATATACCACAAATGGGATTGCTGAAAGAAACAGGAGTTTATTCTCTTACAGTTTGGAGGCTTTAAGTCTGAATTCAAAGTGACAGGCTGGGTGAAAGGCCCTCAACCTTGGGCTTTAGCTCTGCCTCCTGCTCCCAGCCCACTGAAACTGGAGGCTTTTCTTCACTCAGCTGTTGGCTGCTGAGGCTGACAAGCCCAAGGTTGACAAATAATAAGGCACAGTTCCAATATTACCAAACCACATGGCAAACCATTAATTCAAGTGCATTAAAAGTCCCAAGATCGGCAGAGCATGGCAGGCTGCTGAACAATGACTCTGCTACATGCAGGGTTCAAGCATGCCATAAGCTAGAGACCATTCCCAAAGCTGTTTCTTATATACAGGAAGCAGACTACATACCCAAAGCAGCTACTCAGCTGCTCCAATAGATTCCACCATGGAGTTAATTACCAATCTCACTATGGAAATAACTACATTCAGCTGCTCAGCCACTCAGCCAGTCCCAGCCAAGTTGACACACAAACTTACCCACCATGGAAAGGAAAACAGTTACACATGCCAGACTGAATTAAAATAAAAAACTAAGAAGGAACTAATAAGAAGGGGTGACGAAAGGGAACCTGAATCCATGATTCTCAAAATGCTAGCATGTTAGCATCATTTCTGGATGAGCACTCATGACATCTATGATACCAAGAACAATTTTTAAAACTTCACTCCAAAATTCCTTATTACATAATCTTCATTGAATGCCACTGACATCAACTTTCATAATATGCTAGCTCTTCTTTTCTTCTTGGGCCCCTGGGTGGTGCAGACAGTTAGCAGGTTTGGTGGTTCAAGTCCAAAAGAGGCACCAAGTGGAAAGACCTAGCAATCTACTTCCGAAAAGTCAACCACTGAGACCTACGGAGGGCAGTTCTACTCTGACACACGTACAGTCACTGTCTCAGTTATCTAGTACTGCTATAACAGAAATACCACAAGTAGGTGACTTTGCCAAACAAAAACTTATCTTCTCACAGTTTGGGAGACTAGAAGTCTGAATTCTGGGTTCCAGTCCTAGGAGAAGACTTTCTCCGTCAGTTGTGGTAGAAGGTCCTTACCTCTTTGAGCTTCTGCTCCTAGGCAGTCTTCATGTGGCTTGGCATCACACATCATCTCTACTTCTCCTATGCTTGTTTAATCTCCTTTTTTTTTTTTTATCTGAAAAGAGATCACTTTAAGGCACACTGTGTACTAATCCTATCTCATTAACTTAGCAAAGACAACCCATTCCCAAATGGGATTATAACCACACATGTTGCTTTTCTTGTTAGGTGCTATTAAGTTGCTAGCAACTCATGTTGTTGTTGTTGTTGTTGTGTGCCGTTGAATCAGCCCTGACTCATAGCTATCCCTCCTTGGGTTTCTGAGGCGGTATCACTACAGAGGTAGATTGCCCAACCTTCCTTCTGGGGAGTGGCTAGTGGGTTTGAACCACCAGCCTTCTGGTTAGCAACCAGGCACTATGCTACCATAGTCACTCTATAGAGAACAGAATGAACCACTGTCTGGTCCTGCACAATCCTCACAATTATTGCTATGTTTGAGCCTATGATTGCAGCAACTTTGTCAATCCATCTCCTTGAGAGTCTTCCTTTTTTTTGCTCACCCTCTACTTTACCAAGCATGGTGTCCTTCTCCAGGGACTAGTCCCCCCTGATGACATGTCCAAATTTCGTGAGATGGAGTCTCGCCATCCTCACCTGTAAGGAGCATTCTGGCTGTGCTTCTAAGACAGATCTGTTTGTTCTTCTGATAGCTATTGGTATACTCAATATTCTTTGCCAATATCATAATTCAAAGGTATCAATTCTTCTTTGGTCATCTTTATTCATTGTCCCAGCTTTTATATGCATATGAGGTGACTGAAAATACCATGGTTTGTATCAGGTGCACCTTAATCTTCAAAGTGACATCTTTGCCTTTTAACACTTTCAAAAGAGGTCTTTTGCAGCAACTTACCCAATGCAATATGGCTTTTTATTTTTTGACTGCTTCTTCCATGGGAATTGTGGATCCAAGTAAATAAAAATCCTGGATAACTTCAATCTTTTCTCCACTTATATTGATATTGTTTATCAGTCCAGTTGTAAGGATTTTTGTTTTCTTTATGTTGAGAAGTAGTCCATACTGAATGTTGGAGTCTTTGATCTTCATGAGCAAGTGCTTCAAGTCATCTTCACTTTTACTTGTGATATGCAAACAAGATTGTGTCATCTGCATATCAAAGGTTGGGAGTTCCAGTAAAATGGTGAAATAGGCAGAAAGACTGCATAGACTCTCTTCAACAAAGAAAAGAGGAACCAATTAACACAGATACAGAAGATAATCCTGGACCCCTGAGCCTTGCAGGGAAGGATATAGTAGTAGACTAAACTCCAACTAGCAGAAGAATTTGCATGAAAACACCAAAAAAGGAGACATACGGAGTGGTGGTCTGGCACTGATCCTGACGGCACAGATAGCTTGGATATTGCTGAGTGATGGTAGGACCTAAGACTTAACCTAAAAACCAGCCCTGCTAGCCAGGGACTGCACAAAGGACTGCTCTGGTGGCTGGTGCATAAAAGGGGAAGCAGAGAAGAGGAAGGTGGGCTGAGCTGTGGATTTTTGCCTGTGTGGAGGTCGTAGCCATTTTGCATACTTACAAGTGGTTTGACCATTTTGGATAATTAAAGCAACAGCATTCTCCCAGATTCCAGGGACTTAAGAACAGGCTCCACTTGCAGGAACTGCAAGGACATTCCAGACGCCAGCGACTGGAAGGGTGTAACATTCCCCTTGTTACTCTTATACCCCACACCCTCTTGGTGAATGGAGGTGTAGCCAGCCCTCACTCCCACTCACCTTCTAAGTCAGCAGGAGTTCCATCCCAGTCTGGGTGCTCAGACAGAGCCTGGGTGCCCTGCCCCACCCTAATTTTTTTTCTTTTTTCTGTTTTTTAGTTTATTTATTTTTGTCTGTTTTGAAACTAATACTATTATTATTACTTTTGTCCTTTTTACTATTATTCTTTATTCTTCCCCTCCCAGGTTCTAGTTTTCAGCTTTTTCCTTTTCCCTGTTCCTAGTTGCAATTTTTTTTATTTCTTGTGGTTAACCCTGTTCCTTGTTATTCTTTTTGCACTTTTCCCATTTTTTCTTCATTATTCTCCTTCTCTACCTTTTTTCTTTTATTGCCATCTCCCCAAATATTTCAGGTTTTTTTTTTTTTTTTTTTCTTTTTCCCTTTTTTCTTTTTTTGGTTACTGTTCCTGTGTGATTACATGATGTGTTTTTTGTCCATTTGTTTTTACTTTTTTGATGGTTATTCAAACGTTATTTTTGTCTAACTGAGTGGAAGACAGCAACAGTCCCCGTACAACACTCCTACACCCACACCTCCTGCAGCTTCACTTACTGAGTGAGAGCCACCACTACCTTCTCCACTAGTGGGCCAACAATAAACAACCACCAAGAAGAGCCTGACTCACCCTTGGATACTCTTCACAAACAGTTAACAGAGTTCTAAATACAACAATGCCACGATATCTCAATATCTCGGAGACAACAACCTCACAGTCCACACAAAGAAGCAAGATAAAGTGGTAGAAACAAGGAAGCAGGATACAGACCCAGAACACATCCCTGAGGAGTAAGCAGCATTGGAACTCTCTGATAAGAAATTCAAAAGAATTATATTTAGGTATCTTCAAAGGATTGAGAGACAGACCAAGGAAAA
>NW_006921592.1:18897407-18898504 GCF_000298275.1 Orycteropus afer afer | reverse complement strand
ACCCCTGGCCTTTTTTTTTTTTTTTTTTTTTTTTTTTTTACAGCACATACAAATACCTATATAGAAATACTGTCTGCCAAACCTATATACGGTCATGGGTATGTTTTTGTTTGCCTACTCACACTTGACCATCTTGCCTATCTATGTATCCAACGATAGATTAATGTTTGTTATTACTGATCATGCAGTATTGTGTATGTAATAGCATTTACCTTTGTTGTCTGTACCTTTTGTGCACCTTTCTATGTCTTCCTTTTCCTTAGTGATATTGTGCTGGTCACCTCTTTCATTATATTGCTTTTCCCTTCACTCAAATCAATACATGTTTCTTAACTAGCTAGCAATTTTCCCTCCCCTCTCTGGTAACCAACAAAGAAAATATCCTTCCCTGTGTACACCTTTCCTTGACTTTTTATAACAAACTCATATTTTTTTGTCCTGTGATTGACTTACTCACTCAGCATAAAGTCTTCCAAGTTTGTGTTGGATCACTCTCTTTGGAACGGGCACAAATAGGGATCTCTTCCAGTTGGTTGGCCAGGTTGCTGTCTTCCAAATTTCTTGGCATAAACAAGTGAGTGCCTCCAATGCTGCATCCGTTTGTTGAAACGTGTCAGTGGGCATTCTGTCAATTACTGGTGTCTTGTTTTTTTGCCAATTCCCTCAGTGCAGCTTGAACTTCTTCCTTGCATACCATCAGTTCTTGCTTATATGCCACCTTCTGAAAGGGTTGACCAATTTTTTCTGGTAGAGTGACTTTGTGTAGTCCTTCAATATTCTTTTGATGCTTCCTGCATCATTCAGTATTTTGTTCTTATGCTCTGCTACAGAATCCTTCAAAAATGCAACTTGAGGCTTGGATTTTTTCTTCAGTTCTTTCAGCTTGGCAAATGCTGAGCACGTCCATCACTTTTGGTTTTATAATGCCAAATCTTTGTGCATTTCATTATACTTTGTTTTTTCAAGCCACTTTTCAAAATCTTCTGTTCAGCATTAACTCTACCATTTCTTCCATTTCGTTTAGCTACTCTGCATTCAAGAGTAAGTTTCAGAGTCTCTTCTGACATCTATTTTGGTTCTTTTTTTTTTTTTTTTTT
>NW_006921592.1:18893657-18897307 GCF_000298275.1 Orycteropus afer afer | reverse complement strand
ATTTTCAACCAAGAATTATATACCTGGCAAAATTGTCCCTCAAATATGATGGTGAAATTAGGAGATTTCCAGATAAGCAGAAGCTAAGGGAATTTGTTAAAACCAGACCAATCTTACAAGAGATACTAAAGGGAGTCCTTTGAACAGAGAACCAAAAATAGCAAACAACAATCGACCATTAATACACAAGATGACATTACCCAGAAACCACAGCTACAGACATATCCAAAGTAAAATAAGCTTACAAGATGGTAAACAGGGAACCAGAGACATCAATTGGCAAGTGAGGATAACTACAAACCAAAAAGAGGGAAAACACTGTGTAGTTACAGAACTTCTAAATGGTGAGGAAGTCAAGAGAGCTGCAAGATAGAATGGACTGTTCTAATCTAGGGAGAAAATTATAAATCACAGGGTAACCTCAAAGAAAAATGCATATCAAAGGTTGTTAATGAAACTTCCTCCAATCCTGATGCCACATTCTTCTTCACATAGTCCTCTTAGATTTTTGCTCAATATACAAATTGAGTAAGTATGGTGAAAAGGTATAACCCTGTCATATACCTTCCTTGATTTTAAAGCATTCCATATCTCCTTTTCTATTTGAATGACAGCCTCTTGGTCTGTGTACAGGTTCCTCTGAAGCACAATTAAGTGTTCTGGAATTCTTATTCTTCACAATATTATCCATAATTTGTTATGATCCACATAGTTTAATGCCTAATCAATAAAACACAGGTAAACATCTTTCTGGTATTCTTTGATTTCAGCCAAGATCCATCTGACATCAGGAATAATATCCGTTTCACGTCCTCTTCTGAATCTGGCTTGAGTTCCTGGCCCTTTTCTGTCAATGTACTAATGCAACTGTTTTTATTTTCAGCTAAATTTGATACTTCAAACATTCTGGCAGATCTCTTTTCTTTTCTTTTAAATAAAAACTTATTGTGATTTGTATGAAATTTTACAAAGCAGACTCATTTTCAACAGTTTGTACACATTTTGTTTGTTGACACTGATTACAATCCCCATAATGCAACAGCTCTCCTCACACTTCCCCCACATGGTTACCCTTTCCCTGTGTCCTTCTTACCTATATGCATTACTGCCTCCTCAGCTTTCTTTCTGCGCAAATGCTGTCCTTCTGATCTCTCATGTTTTGATTGTTCTAAGCAGTGTATCTCCCTGGTGTGATTTTTCAGCTCATAGCTCTGTTTAAAGTTTGGTTGAGAGTTAAACCATGGGAGAGAGTTCAATGCCAGGCTCAAAGGGTGACTAGGGGCTATATAGTCTTGGGGATTTTACCAATCTCTATTAGATCAGTAAGTGTGGTCTTTTTTTTATGATTTTGTGTTTTGTTCCACATTTTTCTCCCTCTTTATCTAGGATCTCTAATTTCAATCCCTTTCTGAGTGATTGCCAGTGGTAGCCAAGCACCCTCCAGCTCTTGGTCTCAGGGTAATGCAAGCTGATGTTCCCATGGTTCACTAGTCCCTTGGACTAATTGTTTCCATGTGTATTTAATTTTCTTCACTCTTCTTTGATGAGGATGAGGAGTGACCAACAGTTGCGTCTTAGATAGTCACTGACACGTTTTTAAGACCAAGGCACTGCTCACCAAAGTAGGATATAGAACAATGTTTTTGTGTACTATGTTATGTCAATTGAGTTTGATGTCTCTCCCATGACCATAGTCCCAAGGCTGCAGGTCTAGCAACTCACTCCATCAAGATGTTTGGTTGTGGCTGAGATAATGTTGCCCCCTGCTCATTCTATTATATATATGGACATTTTTACAACTCATGTTGCTATTGTTGTTAAGTGCCATTGAGTCATTTCTGACTCACAGTGACCCTATGCACAGCAGAACTAAACACTGCCAAATCCCATGCCAGCTCCATGATCCTTTCTACACTGGAGCCCACTGTCGCAGACACTGTGTCAATCCATCTCCTTGAAGGCCTTCCCCTCTTTCATGGACCATCCACCTTAGCAAGCATGACATCTTTCTCCAGGGAATGGTCCCTTCTGACAACATGACCAAAGTAGGTGAGATGAAGTCTGGCCATTCTCGCTTTCAAGGAGCATTTCAGCTGCACTTCCTCCAGGACAGATATGGTAGTTCTTTTAGCAGTCCATGGTACTTTCAGTATTCTTCACCAGTACCACAACTCAAAAGCATCAACTCTCTTTCGGTCTTCCTTATTCATTGTCCAACTCTCATATGCATATGAGGAGATTGAAAATATCATGGCTTGTGTCAGGCGCACCTCAGTCCTCAAGGAGATACCTTGGCTCCTCAGCACTTGAAAGAGGTCCTTTGCAGTCGATGTGCCCAGTGCTGTACGTCATCTAATGTCCTGACTGCTGCTTCCATTGGTATCGATTGTAGAACCAAGCAATGTGAATTCTTTGACAACTTCAATATTTTCTCTATTTATCATGATGCTACTTATAGGTCCAGTTGTGAGGATTTTTGTTTTCTATATATTGAGATGTAATCCATAATGCAGACTGTATTCTTCAATCTTCATCAGTAAGTGCCCCAAGTCATCTTCACTTTCAGCAAGCAAAGTTGTGTCATCAGTGTATCGCAGGTTGTTAATGATTCTTCCTCCAATCTTAATGCCACGTTTTTCTTCATATGGTGCAGCTTCTCGGATTATTTGTTCAGCATACAGATTGAATAAGTATGGGGAAAAGATACAACCCTGATGCACTCCCTTCTTGATTTTAAACCATGCAGTGTCCCCTTGTTCTGTTCGAATGTCAGCCTCCTGATCTATCTACAGATTGCTCATGAGTACAATTAAGTGTTTGGGAATTCCCATTTTTCTCAATGTTATATACAATTTGTTATGGTCCACACAATCAAATGCCTTTGCATAGTCAATAAAACACAAGTAAACATCTTTCTGGTATTTGTCTTGAGCCAAGATCCATCTGACAGCAGCTATGGTATCCCTTGTTCCACATCCTCTTCTGAATCCAGCTTGCACCTCTGGAAGTTTTCTGTCAATATACTGCTGCAACCATTTTTGGATTATCTTTAGTAAGATCTTACTTGTATGCAATATTAATGATATTGTTCAATAATTTCCACATTCTGTGGGATCATCTTTCTTTGGAATGGGTACAAATATGGATCTCTTCCAGTCACTTGGCCAAGTAGCTGTCTTACAAATCTCTTGGCATTAACTGAGGAGTGCCTCCAGTAGGGCATCCATTTGTTGAAATATCTCATTGGGTATTCTGTCAATTCCTGGAGTCTTGTTCTTTGCTAGCTCCTTCATTGCAGCTTCAACTTCCTCCTTCAGTACCATTGGTTCTAGATCATATGCCACTTCCTGAAATGGATGAAGATCGACCAGGTCTTTTTGGTCCAGTGACTCTGTGTATTCCTTCCATCTTCTTTTGATGTTTCCTGCATCATTCAATATTTTGCCCATAGATTCTTTCAGTATGGTGAGTCGAGACTTAAATTTTTTTCCTTGGTTCTTTCAGCTTGAGAAATGCTGAGCGTGTTCTTCCCTTTTGGTTTTCTAACTCCAAGTCTTTGCACATTTCATTATAATAATTGACTTTGTCTTCTTGAGCTGCTCTTTGAAATCTTCTGTTCAGCTCTTTTACTTTGTCATTTCTTCCATTTG
>NW_006921592.1:18887438-18890380 GCF_000298275.1 Orycteropus afer afer | reverse complement strand
TCCTAGATGTCATCACACAACTCCTGGCCTTCAATCATTAGTTTTCAATATGTCAAATGTATTCTTCAGATGGTCTTTAAATTGAGGTGGGCTATATTCAAGTTTGTACTTTAGCTCTCCTGTTTTGTTTTAATTTTCTTCAGCTTCAATTTGATCTTGCATATGAGCAATTGATGGTCTCTTCTACTGTCAGTTCCTGGCTGCCTTCTGATATCAAGCATTTCCATTATCTCTTTACACAGATATAATGGATTTGATTCCTTTGTATTCCATCTGGTGCATGCATCATCACCATTTATTTTGCTGAAAAATGTTTTTGCAATGAGAAAGTAGTTGGTCTTGCAAAAGTCTATAATGCCATCTCTGGCATCATTTCTATCACCAGTGTGATATTTTCTAACTACTAATCCTCCTCTTTCATTTTCCAATCACCAGTAATTACCAATGCATCTCAATTACATGTCTGATCAACTTCAGATTGCAGAAGATGGCAAAAACTTTCAATCTCTTCATCTTAACATTAGTGATTGGTATGTAAATTTGAATAATAGTTGTATTAACTGGTCTTCCTGCTAGGCCTATGGATATTATACTACCACTAACAGTGTTGTACTTCAGCATAGATCTTGAAATGTTCTTTTTGATGGTAAATGTGCCACCATCATTCCTCTTCAATTTGTCATTCTTGGCATCGTAGAACATATGATTGTCCAATTAAAAATTGTATCAAGCTATTTCAGCTCAGTAATGCCTATAATATTGATCTTTATGTGTTCCATTTAATTTTTGACAAGTTCCAATTTTCCTATACTCTTATTTCATACATTCCACATTCTGATACTTAATGGATTTTTGCAGCTGTTTCTTCCCATTTTGAGTTGTGTCATATCAGCAAGTGAAGGTCCTGAAAACTTTACTTCATCCTGTCATTAAGGTTGACTCCACTTTGAGGAGGCAACTCTTTACTAGTCATATTCTGAGTGCCTTCCAACCTAAAGGGCTCATTTATAGCACTATATCAGACAATGTTCCATTGCTATTCAAAAGATTTTCACTGGCCAATTTTGTTTTTTAGAAGTAGATTTCCAGCTCCTTCTTTCTAGTATGTCTTAGTCTGGAAGCTATGCTGAACCTTGCACACTATGCATGACCCTGCTGGTATTTGAAATACTGGTGGCATAGCTTCCAGCATCACAGCAACATGCAAGCCACCATAGTACCACCAACTGATAGACAAGTGGTGGAGGTTAGCCATAGAGGATAGGATTGACAACACATACTGTGGGGGACACACTTCAATCCTTAAC
Source organism: Orycteropus afer afer (assembly GCF_000298275.1). Lineage (NCBI taxonomy): Eukaryota > Metazoa > Chordata > Mammalia > Tubulidentata > Orycteropodidae > Orycteropus > Orycteropus afer. Next base: position 18,889,073 of record NW_006921592.1, on the reverse strand, counting down.
AATTGCCATGAGCTAGAACTGATGACAGCAACTGGGCTATTCCTCTGGCCATCACTTGATGAGGGAGAAGTATCAGGTTCAATACCAGCAACATGCCCATCAAAGTCTCAGCGAAGACCTGTCTTCACATTGGTCTTTCTGTGGTTCCTGTGAACTGTCTTTATGTGATTACAGAGATGCTCCATCAAGTGGTGAAGTGATTACTATTGCCAGTGACTTTCCTGCACTGGTGAAAGCATACCTCCCTGAGAGTGGAATCACTGTCCACTTGCACACTGCACGTGGTCTGTGCCATTGGCTATTTTGTTCTGTGGTTTCAGTGACAGAATCACAGAAGAACAGTTTGTTTCTTCCATTTTGGAGGCTATATGCTCTTCATTAAAGTAGTAACACTAGAATTTTTGTCATTCCAAGGTGTTGGGTAAATGTTTAATTGATCAGACTACGATCACTTTCCAGGTCTGCAGTTAACTTCTTTCTTGCCTTCTGAGTTACTGTAAAGATTGATTTGCACTTATCATAGCCAGAAGGAAACACCAACACAGATGTTAGAGTTTTAGGGAGACAATAATTAACACCTCCTTCTTCCCCTCCCAATTATGGAACCATAGGAATCAAACAGTGATAGATATCAGCTTTATTATTGCAGTAGTGAGGCTGCGGTTACAGATTCAAGTTGGCATTAGACTTGTGAGACACAATTAGGCTCTATTCTACCATTAGGTTTAGGTAGCCTTTTGAGAAAATACAAAGAAGGCGGCCCAACACTCCCAGCATCTTTGCCTTATTAAGAAGTTGGCTGCTGCCCAAGTATATCTCTTGCCCATCCACCACATAAGGTGTATATATTTGCCATGAACAAGAGCCAAGGTGTGTGGGTATTACCCTGACAGAGAAACCCTAGCTCTGCTCCCCCTTCATCTTGTATACCTTTCTAGTCATGCAGCCCAAGGCCTATCTGCCAACCAATGGTTCCTCAACCCAGATAGAGATTTACTCAACAAAGAGTGGAAAAGACATTTCCCATTTATCTTAACTCTCCTGTCTCTAAGGGCACAGTTCTGAGTGAGACCAGGCCATTCTTAGGCTTGATGTTAACTTTTTCACCATTACTAATTTAACATGTCTCTAATTGAACTCCTGACCCCCTCCAACCCAACTTGTTCTGTACTTTCCCATCTTGGTGAAGTCCAATTCCATCTACCAGTCACTTAGGACAACCATCTCAGAATAATCTGCAGCTCCTTCTTTCTTCCATGGGTCCTTTCTACTGCTATGACATGATCAACACCACCATCATCTCTTCCTGGTTGACTGTAAGAGCTTCTCAGCTGCTTTTGCCCTTGCCCACTGTCTTCTCACTGCATACAACATCAATACTTTCCACTCCCATCAATAGATTATTTTTTTAACATGGCAGCCAGAGTGAATCCTAAAAAAAGAAAAAAGGAATGTATGTTCAAAGTCTGTTCAAAGTCATCTAATGATGTCCCATCCCACACAAAGTTAAAGCCAAAACCCCTCATCACCTCTCTGTCATCCCATCCCATACACCCTACCATTTTTCCACTGTCTCTCTCCAGCCAACTTGCCCTACTTTATTTCTAGCACTTATGAGTAGCTGACATATTTTAT
>NW_006921592.1:18880011-18887338 GCF_000298275.1 Orycteropus afer afer | reverse complement strand
TTTTTATTATCTTTTTTTACTTGCTAATATGTTAGTTCCATTAGGGCAGGAAATCTATTTTTTTGTTTCTTTACTGTTCCACTGCTGCATCCCCACTGTCCAGAACAGTGCCTGGCAGGCAAAGGAGATTAATAAGTATTTGTTAATTAAAAAACAAACAAATGAGTGAATAATTGACTGACTGATGTGGCTTAGAAGTATGGCCATAGTGAAATTCCTCATCTTCCACTCCTAAATTAGAGCTCCTTCCCTACCCAGTTGTTAGCTCAGTGGATAACCTCAGGTCTTCCCAACAGAACAAGAACAGCTGTCACTGCCTCTACTCTTCTGACAGGCACACTGGAAAGACAGAAGCCTGAAGGGGTTGAGTAGACTTAGTTCCCTCTTTCAGAATTAACTAAAAACAAAATAAAGAAACTGAAAATCAGTTGCTATCAAGTCAATTCTGACTTATGGCGCCTTCATGTGTGTCAGAGTAAGACTACGCTGTGCAGGGTTTCCAATGGCTGGTTTTTTTAGGAGTAGATCACCAGGTCTTTCTTCTGAGGTAGCTCTGGGTAGACTTGAACTGCCAACCTTTTGGTTAGGAGCTGAGTGCATGAACTATTTGCACCACCCAGGGCCTTCCTTTCAAAATTACCAAGCAGATAATTCATGCTGCCTCTCAAGGAGTGAGTGATGGGTGGGAGAGAGACAAATTAATATGTGGTGAAGTTTCCCACCACACAGAAGCAGGGAGCCAGAGAGACAGAGGTTACCCCTGACATATGACAACATTGATTTAGCGAGTAGATGCTGTCAGACAAGTGCCTGCCCTATAGCAGGCCTCCAGAGAAATTCAAGTCTGTCATAAATAGTTGCAGTGGATCTCTGAGTGTGAAAAGTGATGGGGAATCACCCAGTGCACAGATGTAAAATTTCTAATACTATTCTCTGATAAAGGGAACCAAAAGTCCTTGGAAAAATGACTGATTCTAGGGAACAGAACATTCAAGTCTGAAGTATCCTGTAGTGCCAGAAAGCAAGTAAGTACTTGAGAAACAAAAGGGTGCCCCATCCTTTTGTTTCTTGTGGTGTGAACAGAGCAAAACACCTGTCCAATCCACTTCACAGGATGATAGCTCAAGTCAGATGAGACAAATCATTTTGGAAACTGTTAAGTGCTGTACAAGTTTAAGTCACTCATGGTATCTTACAGCCTGACTACTTTAGCATGCTGAAATGATACACAAGTGGGATAGACAAGGCTTTTTAAGTATTTACAGTGAGTCTTGTTCCCAAAAAGATCAAATGAGGTAATACCAAGCCGCATGATAGGAAAAAAGCTGGCAATCACATTGCTGCATACACCAGGCACAGCCCCAAAAACAACTAGGCTTGCTTCACTGGTGTCGGAACTGTGTTAATTTGTATACTAGATGTCTCTACCTCTCTGGTACAGAAATACAGAGTTTACAAATCTAAAGGGACGGAGAGGTTAAGATAGGCTTTTTGTTGTCAGCTGCCAGGGAGTCAGCCTCTGACTCATGGTAACCCCATGCACAGAACGAAATGCTCCCAGTCCTGCACTACCATTCCCATGATCACTTGTCACTGGATTATTGTGGTTGACTTTCAGAAGTAGAATGATAAGGCTTCTTCCTAGTTCATCTGATAGTATGGAAGCTCTGCTGAAACCTGTTTGGCATCATAACAACTCAGAAGCCTCCAGTGACAGACAGGTGATGGCTGCACATGAGGTGTGCTCACTGGCCAGGAACTGAACCCAGGTCTCCTGCAAGGAAGGTGGGAATTCTACCACTGAACCACCACTGCCCCTGACAGAAAGGCCAAAAACCAACCCAAACTCACTGCCATCGAGCTGGATCTGACTCATAGCGACCCCTTCTTGGGTTTCCGAGGCAGTATCACTATGGATGTAGATTTCCCAATATACCTTCTGAGGATGGCTGGTGGTTTTGAAGCGTCAACCTTCTGGTTAGCAGTCAAATGCCTTGTTGTTGTTGTTGTTTGCCATCGAGTCGGACCCGACTCATAGCGACCCCTCCTTGGGTTTCCAAGGCAGTATCACTACGGAAGTAGATTGCCCCATCTTCCTTCCGAGGAGTGGCTGGTGGGTTTGAACCGCCAGCCTTCTGGTTAGCAGTCAAGTGCCTTAGCCACTATGCTAGGCACCAGAATACTTACACCTTGCCATTAATTCTTTCTTTGGCAGACAATGACTACTCAATTGAGGGTCCTTTGGGCTGAGCAATCATTTAGCTTTCCTTCTCTTATGAGGCCCTTAGTGCCTTGTCCCAGCTCAATACTCTTTTTATACACCATTATAGTAGCTCTAAGTGTGAATTTTATGGGGACTTGCAAACTCATAGTCATAGCTAGGGGTTTCCGGTCACTAATCTTTTCATGCTTTTAAAATCACCAGGACTGAAGCAACTCCCAACATATGCTGTGGCCATAAAAAGATGATTTTTTTTAAATCTCTAAACTTGCATCAATTGAGACATTTTTCAAAAAGATGTTTGCTTATAAGCCTCTGAACCTAGATGTCTCTTTATGCAGTTCTAATGCACTAATAGAGCTCTAGAGTTAGTCACATACCTTGTTTTAGGCATTTAAAGAAACTCTTTGAATACCCTCCTTGCCCCCACAGGTCCACATTTCCTTTCCAAACCAACACAAAACTGAACAACTTAAAGGATACCCAGATTTTCAAAAGGAGAATAAATCTATCCAGATGGAAAAGTAAATTCAGAGTCTCAATTCTAATCTGCCTATAAACAGACAGGTTTACATTTCCCAAGCACCTCTCACCAAGTCATTCAGACATCCTGTTAGTAGTTAAAGCATCTAGCTGCTAACCAAAAGGTCAGGAGTTTGAATCCACCAGCTGCTCCACAGGAGAAAGATGAGGTAGTCTGCTTCTGCAAAGATTTGCAGCCTTGGAAACTGTATGGGGCAGTTCTACTCTGTCCTATAGGGTCGCTATCGATTCGATGGCAATGGGTTTTGGATAACTGTCAAGGAACAACCCTTCCTGCAGAATACTACGCCAATTCACAGGAATGGAGACCAAGGCAGGAAAACGGTTTCAAAACCTCCCACTACTGAGGACAAAGCCAGTACTATAAAATCATAATGAACTAATTTCTCATTTCAGCTTGAGATTTAACTAAAGCTTACCTCTTTATGCATTTCTGTGTTTAATCCGTATGACATTACATAATACTGCAAAGAGAAAAAAGGATCAAACATTTCATTAACTCACATTTTTGTAATGCTAAGAAAACATATTTCTTAATACTATACGAAAAAGAAGAAAGCCCAAACTTTGCTACTTACCATCACATAGTGCCTCTGCATTTCTGTCTTTTCACTTGCCAGTTTCTCACATTCCAATTTAAGGCCATGAAAACAAAACAGGCAACTTAATGTAAACATTATGTCACTTGTTTCAACATCTGCCTCACATATTTGCACTTCAAGCAAAAACACAGATCAATTTGGAAAAGCCATAAACCATCTAGGTAAACACCCAAAAGCTCTGTCCTTGGATTTAGTAGGGAAAAGAAATAAGGTGAACAGTATAGGTCATTCATTCAGCTACCATTCTTTTTCTTCTTGGCATATACTTGGTCACAGATGACAAGATGGAAAAACACATTAAAACCTCTGACCTACCCAGAAGACCGATTCCTCCTCATGGCCATTTGTTCACTCCTACTTCCTGCCTCACACAGCTTCTCCGGATTCAACCAAAATCTAGCCTCTGCACTATCTTCAGTCTCAGGAATAGGCTGTACCTTCTTAGACAACTCAGGTTCTAGGTTTGAAAACTGTGCCTGTAAAATTTTTCTACAATGGTTGGTCCCTTCTAAAACCTTAGGTTTTTAAATGCTTGTCAAAATATGTCATGTAGCTACTGCAATGAAGTGGGCTGAAGTTCTCCCTGCTTGGTAAACATGGTGTGTGCAGGTATGCCTCAGGCTATAGAGATACCATCTACAAGTAGACAAAAGGTCAATCAATAATCAAAAGCCCCTGAAAAAAATCAGAAAATCCACACCCAAGCCACTTAGCTTGATTTGTATACCTTTTCCCACACACCACAAAAAATAAAAATTGTCATTTTACCCAGTTATTTCTTACCTCCAATCACCTAAGATTTCATAAGAACAAGGCAAGGAACTAACATTTTTCTGGAAAGGCCATGATGGCCCAGATACTTTACAAATAGTTTTCTCACATATCCTTTGAAGGCAGGTCTCATTAGATGAAAAAACTAAGGCGGAGAGGGATATAAAAGTGTCACGCCAATCTCCTGCCCTTTTCAAATCTGTTAAGAATGAAGCAAACACAGGTGCGCTTTCTCCTACACACTACTCCCCCCTACTCCCCATCATCGTCAATGATGGGCATAGATGAAAGCTTTCCACTGTGGACTTTGTCTCAGACATCCCAATTCCCTACAATGACAGGCAGTGATTTCAACACTGGCTTTGCCTCTGTGAGCCCGCACTCCAGAGCTAAGGCAATGTTTCAACTCAGCCTGTTACAAAATAAATTAATGAAGGGCAAATATTGACGGTTCTCATGCAACTCCTAAATACACGAAAAAGGACTCCATGAAGCAGCAGCAAACCAGCAAAAGGGAAACAATGGAAGGAGGAGGAGACAAGAGAAGAGGCGGCCTGGGAAAAGGGGGAAACGTGAATGACAGGTCTTAACTGCAACTCCACACGCCACCGCCTGGACGCAAGTACTAAGTACAGCAGCCGCCGGGGCTGGGCGAGAGGCACCGGGACGCTGGAGACGGACTGCAGGGCAACCACTTGCCCGGCGCTGCCGGACACGCACTTGTAGTAACTAGAATATCTACTTGATCCGGTCCAGGAACTCTCGGATCGTGAATTTGAAGGGCTGCCCTGCAGCCTGGTACAGCGTCTTGGGGCGAACAGCGAGGGGGACCGAGGGATAAGGATGAGGGCAAATAGAGCAAGTCAGAGCAGGGAGGAGTGGGTGGGCACACATATAACAATAAAGTTAGAAGTGGAGGAAAACGACTCCCAGAACGTTTGCGTTTCACTTTGGAGGTTGGGGAGAAGACACTTCCCCGGCCTCTAGCTTCTAAGGAGGCTCAGTCTCGCTCAGTCTCTTCCAGCCTCCAGCGCAGGTGGCCGTTAAGTGGGTCTGGGTCACCTAGCCGAGGGAGAGAAGCTCCCTAGCAGCCGGGACTGGGTCAGATGGTGGTCGTCGTCCCTGGTTCCCCTTCCCCATAGGTGCAATAATGGCCCCAGAGACCGGACAGGAAAAACAACTTCTTAACGTGTCCGGTTCCCAGAGTCGTCTAGGCCACCTCCGGGAGCGCCGAACTCGTGCCTCACTGACTGGTAAATAAGCAAGACCGGAAACAAAGGGGGCAGGGGGCACCCTCACCTGCCTCAGATGGGTGTGTGTGGCTACGGGTGAGAAACCCCAGCCTCACCGGATGCTCCCCGCTGCCCAGTCTAGACAAGCGGGAGAGGACCCAGAAAAAAGGGGGAGGGTAAAGTATCAGCCCGGTTCCCACGCTGGGGACATTGCTAGCCTCACAACGGCGGGAGGCAAGGGTTCCGCCAGGTTGCGGCAACCACCCGTTCCCCTATGGCAAGGCAACAGGGCCTCATTCACCCACAATTCTGCCGCCAACGTCCCCCTGCCCACCGGGCTGCGCTTCACCGGGTGCCGGCTCTGCAATAACATTGCAGTGGCCGTGGCTCTGTTCGCGGGCAATTGAATTCTCCGCTCTATTTCCAACCCTAATTCTCCGCGGAACATTAACACCGGAAGTCAGGCTGAAGCGGGAAACCGGGACGCGACGCGCGTCGGTCACGCAAGCAGGCGGGCTCGGCGGTGCGCACCCGCCACTCAGCGCCAACTGCCACATCGTGGGCGTCCTACGGCGGGGAAATCGGGGAGCAGTGACTCTAGCCGCGCCGCGCTCTACAATCCGAGCGTCCAACGATCGTCCTGGGCAATCAAAGCCACGCCGGTGTCTATTTTTCTGGTCCATCTCCTCTCTGGACTCTCCACGCTTTCGGCGGCGACCGGCGAGATGCACGTAGCGCCTGGGTTAACCCGACACAGGTAAACCTAACCATGATCTTGGCCGACCGCCAGCTGCGCCTTCGGCATTGCGCTCGCAGCCTGCCAGGAAGCGACTGGGAACGACTTAGGGGCCGAAACAGGCTCCGCGCCCAGGACTCCTCAGTCTGGCCCGGCGAGCGCCGGCGGACGTGGAGGGCAAAGTGTGACGGGCGCTGCTGGAGTTCGCTTGGCACGCCCCATGTGAGCGGCACTGGGTGTTGCACATACACGCGGTTGCATACACTCTCTTGGGTCCGATTGGGCTACTAAGGGGAGGGCAGCCCGGCAGCTGTCCAAAGCCCCTCGATGCTGAGGCGCATCTGAGCGCTGAGGTATGCTTGCAGTCGCTCTGCACTGCCGCTCCAGACCGTTCCTCTAAGCCCCTTCCTCGATTTTCTTCTCTTCATTTGACTCCGCGCAAAGGGCGCTCCACCCCGCTGCAGTTCTCTCATGCCCTCGGATATCCACGAGATAACAAAAAGCCGGAGTGCGCTCACGCAAGTCTGTGAGGGGGATGGGGTGGCGCAGTCCGCCCCCTCGGGGACACTGGGTATCCCCCGCTGCCATTTCAGCAGCCACTGCCGCTGCCTGCGCCTCACGTGCCGGTTACGTTAACAAACGGTTTCAAACACCGGTCCGCCCTACCCAGTGTTGGCCGGGGCACGAGAGCTGAGCCAGAGAGGATGGAAGACCCAAGAGAGGATTGTGGCAGTGGAGTGGCCTGCGTCAGCCAATCGCGCGCGCCGTACCAAACGTGGGGTGCTGACGTAGCGCCTATCCAGAGCCTATGGCAGCGCAGCGTCGGACGACCAGTTCCCCTTTTGTTGCTTTTTCTCTCACCCCACTCACCTCCATCTGTTTCTCCTCCGCCAACCGCATGCTCCTGGGCTCAGCGAGGACGTGTACTTGGAGGAACCTCGGAACGTAGGAGCCAGCCAATGGGAAACGGCGAGACACGGAGATTGGCAGCAAGGATGGGAAGGTAGGTGGAAAAGAGCGCTGCATAGCCCGACTGTCAATCAAAGTAACGTGGGGTCCGCTAGGGAGGGCGCCGGCTGGAGGGACTAGAGAGCGTGCAGCCTTGGAAGCAAAGTGCCAGAGTTTGCAAAAGTACTGCCACTACTTGACTTTTGAAAGAACAAATCTGTCTTGGAAGAAATGCAGCCTGGAATGCTCTTAGAAGGGAGAATGGCCAGACTTC
>NW_006921592.1:18844675-18872876 GCF_000298275.1 Orycteropus afer afer | reverse complement strand
TTTTCTTTGTTGAAGAGGGTCTGTGCAATCCTTCTGCCTAGTCCGCCATCTTGCCCCGCCTCTTTATTCAAAGATTTACAGAGATTTTTTTCTTGAAATAGCCAAAGAATCATTTTAGATAATTCATTTTACTGATGCAGGTGTTTTAAAATATGTATGATACTATTTTGTCTATTATTCCATCAGTCCTAAATATTAATTATAAATGAAAAATAAAAGTGGTTAGCCAGCCTGTACAAGGCCTTGTTGTCATTGCTGTTGGGTGCCATCTAGTTGGTTTTGATTCACAGCAACCTCAGGTACAACAGAACAAAACACTGCCCGATCCTGTGCCATCCTCACAGTCTTTCTAAGCCCATTGTTGCAGCCACTCTGTCAGTCCATCTCTTTGAGGGTCTTCCTCTTTTTCAGTGACCAACTTACAAAGCATAATGATCCTTCCCTAGGGCCTGGTCCCTCCTCATAACATGTCCAAAGTGCAAGAGAGGAAGTCTCACCATCATCGCTTGTAAGGAGCATTCTGTCTGTATTCCCTCCAAGACAGATTTGTGTGTTCTAGCAGTCAATGATACATTCAATATTCTTCACCAATACCACAGTTTAAATACATCAATTCATTTTTAGTCTGCTTTATTCATTGTTAGGAGCTCTGGTGGCATAGTGCCTAAGGCATGTGACTGCTATCCAGAAGGCTGGCGGTTCAAACCCATCATCCACTCCTTGAAGAAAGATTGGGAATCTACTTCTGTAGAGATCTGCCTTGGAAACCCAAGGAGGGGTCATTATGAGTCGGCAGCAGTGACTTTATTTATTTATTTATTCATTGGCCAGCTTTCACATGCATATGAGGCTATTGAAAATGCAGCAGCTTGGGTCAGGTGCACTTTAGTCTCCAAAGTGACATCTTGCTCTTTAACACTTTATTTAAAGAGATCTTTTGCAGCAGATTTGCTCACTGCAATAGTGTCTAAGGCATTTGACTGCTAACCAGAAAGCTGGTGGTTTAAACCCACCAGGCACTTCTCGGAAGGAAAGTTAGGCAATCTACTTCCATAGTGATATTGCCTTGGAAACCCAAGGAGGGGTTTCTATGAGTCAGATCTGACTGACAGCAGTGTGTTGCATTGGGTTGTGTTGCTTCCATGGGTGTTGATTGTGGATCCAAATAATGTGAAGTCCTTGACAACTTCAGTGTTTTCTGCATTTATCATGATGTTGCTTATTTTGAGGATTTTTGTTTTATGTTGAAGTGTAATCCATACTGAAGGTTCTTGTCTTTGATTTTCATCAGTAAGTGGTTCAAGTCCTCTTCACTTTCAGCAAGCAAGTTGTGTCATCTGCTTATCACAGGTTGTTAATGAGTCTTTTCCAATCCTGATGCCACATTCTTCTTCATATAGGCCATAGCTTAACTTTTAGCCAAACAATAGTTCTATGAGGTAAACAGTAACACCAGGGAGGTATCCACTCATTAGAACAACCAACCATACAAGATCAAAAGGGCATCATTTGCCCAGGGATAAAGGTCAGAAGGCAGGAAGGGATAAGAATGAAGACTGAAGGGAAATGGTAAACATATGAAGGAAGTGGGAAGAGTGTTGTTACATTGTGGGAATTGCAATTAATGTCACAAAACAAAATGTGTGTAACTTGTTGAATGGAAAACTAATTCACTCTGTAAACTTTCATCCAAATCACAATTAGAAAAAAAAATACTGCTTTAGGGTTTTGTGTGCTTTATGATGTGGACAATTGTTAGACCATTAAACTAGATGCCAAGATACTATTGCTGGCAACTCCTTGTATTGCAGAGTAGAACTGTGTTCCATAGAATTTATATGGCTGTGACCTTTTGGAAGCAGATCTCTAAGCCTCTCTTCTGAGACACCTCTGAGTGGGTTTGAACTGCCATCCTTTTGGTTAGCAGCTGAGTGTCTAACCATTATACTACCAGGGCTCCATTGAGAGAGCATCATGCTTGCCTAATTAGAAGTAATATTTCCCTTATATTTTTTACAAATCTCAGTCCAAGTGGTTCTTATCTGTTCGTGCAATGCCAGACAAATCCAAAAACCAAACCTGTTGTTGTCCAGTCAGTTCCATCTCCTGAGGCGGCTGGTTGGTTTGAACTGTTGAACTTTCAATTAGCAGCTGAGCTCTTAAACACTTTCTACCAGGACTCTCCAGTCCCAGACAGGAGCTATAAAATACCATCCATGAGGCAACTGTGGATGGTATTTTATAGCTGAAGGTATAATTTATATAATTTATATCTGAATTCTGAAGGTAGTTAGTAATAATTTTTGGTACTATCCACTGTAGCTTGCCTTTGTTGCAAGTCACTTCCAAACAACTGTTCAACTTGGATGGTTCTAAAGGTGCCTCGTTGTGCAGGGAGTTCTACTTGGGACTGAAGTTCCGATCAGTAGCCATTTTCTTTTGTCCCACCTGCTTATGTTTACTTAAAACAATAGTAGTGTCACAAAAGACCACACAGTGTGTTTCTGTTTAGGTAAAGTAGGCTGGTGGTGTGGTAGAAGCAAATCAAACCAAATGTAACAACACCCACAACAAAAAACAAACACATCAGCAAATATAGTCATGTGTTGCTTAATGTCCATGATATGTTCTGTGAAATAGGGCATTATGTGATTTGGATGTTGTGCATGCACCATGTGTATAGGCAGTCCCCACATTACAAACGTTCAACATACATGCAATGAGTTGTTGTGAACCAACTCCTGTAAGGCCTATTATATAAAAAATTCAAGATACATATAATGATTGGAGATAATAAGTGGGGACTACTTTGCAACTTGGATCAAAACATTGTATTATTACCATATTATTATGTTAAAGATGTTTTAGTGTATCTGGAAATGTTCTTTAATGTTTTTTATGCATAGAAAAGTACACTATATACTAAGACAAATACTTGACTGATGTTAGATACTAACCTTACCTAACTATTCTGACTTATGTACAAATTTGATTTATAGACAAACTTAGGAATAGAGCATGTTTGTAATATGGGGACTGCCTGTATAACCTTATGGGACCATGGACATATATGTAGTTGGATGTTGCCCAAATATACTTTATGTGGCACATTGTTATATGTCCAGTTAGGGTCAAAGGTGCGCCTAGGTTCCCAGCCAAGCATTGAATCCTCCAGAAACAAGCTGTCCTGGGGTGCACATGACATGTATGTGTATATGCATGTGATATTTGTGTACATAGTATGGTTACAGAAATTACTCAGTGTGTAGCTGCATAAAATTAGGATTATGCTTTGTAGCATTAATGTAATAGTTACAGATTGGAGTTAGGCAGTGGTAAGCATAGAGTTGGAATCATGGTGATGTTAAAGTAAGGTTTGGAATTGGGTTTGTTGCTCAAATTGGTAATAGCTGGGGTAATTTGATTAGAAATATATTAGGGTTGGGGTTGAGTTTATGATTTTGATTACAGTTTACCTAGGAGTTTAATTCTACCCTTGGGATTAGTTTTAAGCCTCTAAAATAGTCTGGAGAGGGGCGTAAGCATATCATGTGGCATGGATTTGGTTTAGATGAGAGGGTCTTGGCCTGGACCTCCACACTTGAAGGGTATGAAGGGCCCTTGTAGCTGTAGTCAGCTAGAGGAAGGTAGGCATCTAGCTTCTGACTAGAAGGAACATCATAGTTTTTGAACTCAAATTTATTTGGCTATGGAAATCATTTTCTGAGTAACAGTTATTCGTATTACCTTCCTGAGGTACAATTGTTCCAAGGGCTGCACTTTCTAGTACAATTGGTTTAGAGTTATCTCTAGTAATAGGGTTGAAGTTGGGGCTGACAGGGGTAGAATGGTGGTTAATATTCAGATTTGGGCTGGAGCTACACATGTAGTCATGTCATGTGTCATGGTCTCCCTCGTGGGGAACCAGGACCTGCATCTTCATGGTTTTCTGAGAGTGCCCTCAGAGACTGTGTCTGTCTGGTTTGTTCTTCCTTTGGTATCTCTTATCTACTGTGTTAGAGAGGCTGGGGGCCAGAACCTTGCAGATATGGATGTAGGTCTGCAAAATGGGCTATATCTGTTTGTTATGTGTGCAGATCTGCCTTTGTATATACATGTGTATTTGTGCCTATGTCTGCTTAAACATGTCTGACTCAACACTGTTCTGTGTCTATGTCGGTGTGTTATGCTGGTCATGTCTTTGCATACTCTGTAGTATTTCTGTATGACATCTTTGAATTTGTGTCTTTCTCTTTATGTATGTGTGAGATTCTGGTCTTGCCTTTCTCTTTACCATAACCCCTGTTCCACCTCCCTCCTCCTCCCGCAATGCATCCTAGTTGCCAGCAATATTTACTGTGAAGATAGGCTTCCCGTCCCTCAGTGTGGATTCCCGTAGGCCAGGTTGTCTGCCCAGGTCTCTGCCCCTGAAGCCTCTGTACAGGCTTGACCTTGGGAGTGGTACATTCTGGAAAGCTCCCAGCATGCTCCACGACTAGCCGTGGACCCAGACAGGAGAGGGACAACTCAGTAAAGGGAGCCATTGGCAGGACCCATTGCTTCTGGAAACATGTCTTCCTTTTACCCCTTTCTCAAGGCCCCTGCTTTCCCTATGCTTCCATGCATACCAAGTACTTAGGGACCTGATCTCACTGTCTCTGGGGTTGGAAATGACATATTCTTGCAGACCCAATCAGATCTGGTAGGATTCTGGCACTGTCTGTCTCCTAGCACCTTACCTGCCTGCAAGGTGCTCTTTCTCCATCTCTCTATTCCAGCTCTAGGTTGTGCTTACTCCTTTTCCATCTCTCTATTCCAGCTCTAGGTTGTGCTTACTCCTTTTCCAACCTCACAGTGGATACAGAAACCATTCTAGCCCTTCACTTCATTACAGCCCTGGCTAATGCCATGGACCACTGAGCACAGCAGGCCTTGATGGCCAGTAAAGTAGCAGAATTACAGCCACTTCTCTCATGGTGCAGGAAGCAGCATCTCTGTAGGGTCTCACTCCTGTGCTCAGTGTGTTTTTTGCCTTCCCTGGGTAGGGTGAGTATGCACAAAATGGGCAGGTGTGGTTCCTGTGCTCAAGAACTCAGGGATTAACAGAATGAGTGATGTTGGGAGAAGCTATTTTCTTAGTGCTATTAGTCAGTCCCCTAAATTACATTGGTAGAATTCTGAAGTACTCATCTAGAGAGCCCAAAGGAAGAGCTATAGAAGGTCAGGGCTATTCATCATGGCATTTTGCCTCAAAGGCCTAGAAGTGAACTCCAAAAATCCCGACTAGCACTGATGTATTCCTAGCATCTATCACCAATTCATTTTTGGAGTTTTTGTGCGGCCATGAAGCTTTGGTTGTTCTGATTTTAACTCTCTTGAGCTTGGAGCAGGGGGGTTGGGGGGAGAGTTTGAGGAGGAAGGTGGGACTGTGCTGGGGTTTGGGATATGATCAGCAAAGCTTCATCCCCTCAACAACATCCTACATGAGTTCATACACTCTCACTCTCTCTCTTCTCAGTTTTTGACTTTGCTGAGAATTCAGAGTCCCAAAGGCCTTGGTTCTAGCTCATCTCACTGCTCCTATCCCTTTGGCATAGGACTTTGGTCAACAGCTTGAGCCCATGCTAGGCTGGGGCAGATAGGAGCTTGTAGGGACCATGGGAAGGACCTGCTCCACCCAAAGTCAGGATGTGTGCACACTAACCCTGGCTACCCACCTGCTATGTGATCCTTTGGAGTCACTTTCCTTTACTCTGGCTTTCGTCTGTTCTCTGGTGTTCTGTCCAGCCCCCACCAGGCAGGAAGGATATGCCTACCACAAGACCTCCATTCGTCTATTTTGGAGATGCATTAGGAAAACATCCAGAGAATGTTGGCATGGCAGACCCAGGCCTTGTGCCACCTCCCCTCTAGAGGCCACACTAGGGGCTGAGTTCCCATTCTTTAGGCACAGAATCACCATTCCGAATAGGGACACATTCGTGCTTCTTCCCATCCTGGCTCTTCTGCATTACAGTGGGTACGTTGTGCTACGCACTGGGATCCTATAGAGGAAATGAGTGTAGTCATTACCTCCTCCTGCTTTGATGAGATGGTGAGTGAGTGTGGATTTCTTTAGGCACCCAGCAAGGCAGGGGTATCCCACAGTCCTGTATACCACATCATAAAGAAGCCATATTTTCAGGCTTCTCTGTGGTAGGTCAGAGGAAGATGCAAAAGTGGCCCTTCTAAGGGATACTAGGTGACCAAAACCCACAGAAATCTATCCTGTGTGCCTATGGCAAAGTCTTTGTCTTCTTGCTTCCCAGTTCTTCCTCCCAGCCCCAAATCTCATCCCTGAACACTAAAATGCCACACCTATTCTGTTTCTGCATGTCTAGCCCCATGTTCTTTGTAGGGCTCCATGTTCTAGAGGTTTATCTATTACCTCTTACGCAGCTCCAGTATTCTAAGAGTCCTTGCTTCATACTCATTACAGTCAGCCACCTTTTCATGCCAACCTAGGTTCTTAGCTGGCCACCACCTTCTTAGGACCTAATAGAAACTTAACCATGATAACTTTCAGAATCCCTCTCTACCTCTTGCATCTGAGCATGGCTATCCACAACCCTTCCTCCAACCTCAGCCATGGTCCTTTCTCAGTTCTTCACTCACCTTTTTCGTGTCTTTGCCCACACTCTTATGTGGGGAAAACTTCCTCTTATTATTCAGAATGCACCTTTGTTAACACTGCATTCTCTTCACTTACTTTCTGTGAAGTGCCTATGCTTTCAGTCAAGGCCAACCTCTCAACTAGGGCACTGCTCCCATTCCCTCTCTCTACATCAGGACATTGTTCCAGCAATTCTACCCTTTCTCTCCTACATCATTAATTTATTCTTCTCAGTTGGATCTTTTCCATTAGCATCTATATGCTATGTCTCCCATCTTTAAAAAATCGCTTTCTGGATGCCACTTTCCCATGCAGCTATTTCCTCCTTTTTGTACAACTCTGTGGATCAAAACTCCTAAGGGAGTTGATTATACTTGTGATCACCAGTTTCTCTCCTTCTATTCCCTTTTGAGACCACTCCAGTCACATCTTCACCACCATCATTCACATGAATCTTCTCAATATCATGAATAATTGCTGTGTTGCCAAATCTAATGATCAACTCTAAGCTCTCTTCTTGTTTGATTGGTAACTTTTCATGCATTTAATTATTTTCTCCTTAAAAATATTTTATACTCTTGGCTTCTAGTTTTCCTCCTACCTTACTGGCTTCTGCTTCTCAGTCTCCTCTGCTTACTGGTTCCTCATTTTCTACTCCAGTTTCTTCATGTTGAAGAATCCCAGAGCCCAGTCCTTCAACCTGTCCTTTATTTGCAGTCACTCCCTTGGTGATAGGAGCTCTGGTAGCATAGTGGCTAAAGCACTTGACTGCTAACCAGAAGGCTGGCGGTTCAAACCCACCAGCCACTCCTCGGAAGGAAGGTTGGGCAATCCTACTTCCGTAGTGATACTGCCTCGGAAACCCAAGGAGGGGTCGCTATGAGTCGGGGCCAACTCGATGGCACACAACAACAACAACAACCACCCTTGGTGATATCCTCTGTCATGGTTTTAAATACATTCTCTTCCGTTCTCCTTCCCACCCCTTCCCTTTCCCCTCTCCTGTCCTCTCCTCTCATAGGACCTTTCCTGAAGATCACTCAGGCTGTATTAAGAATAAAGCTGTTAACCAAAAGGGCAGTGGCTCGAACCCACCAGCCTCCTGGCAAGAGAAAGATGAGATATTCTGCTTCTGTAAAGATTTACAGCCTTGAAAACTCTATGAGGCAGTTCTACTGTTCCCTATAGGGTCGCTATGAATCAGAATCAACTCACTGGCAGTCAGTTTATTTTATTTTTGATTTTTAGTGTAAGAGGTATGGAGGTATGGACTCAGGATAAAGCAGGGAGATTAGTTATGATGTTCCTGCAGTAATGGTTACAGTAACTCGACAGCAGTGAGTTTGATCTATGTAGATTGGGCAACTGGGCATGTGAAACTGTCCTCATGAGATTATGAGCTCCACAAAGCAAGACTTGTGTCTTACGAACCTCTTTGTCTTGCATAATGCCAGGAAAATTGTTGAACGGAAGACTTAGCTCAAGGTCATTTTGATTAGGACCCTTCTGGGGTCCTCTTCATCAGCTGAGTACTTCCTCCTGTAGCAGGCTCCCACACCCCATATGATTCAGATGTAATGATTTGTCTGTCTCCACACCCCCAGACTATGGATCAACTAATATTAAAGTATTACCAAGTGCCAGTCACTGTCCTAGGGCCTGAACCTGTTGTTGTTGTTAGGTGCTGTTGAGTCATCTCCGACTCATGATGACCCTATGCACAGCAGAACGAAACACCGCCCAGTCCTGCACCAGCTCCATGATCCTTGCTATACTTGAGCCCATTGCTGCTGCCACCGTGTCAATCCATCTCATTGAGGGCCTTCTTCTCTTTCGTTGGCCCTCTACCTTACCAAGCATGACATCCTTCTCCAGTGAATGGTCCCTTCTGACAACATGACCAAAGTATGTGACATGAAGCCTGGCCATTCTCTCTTCCAAGAAGCATTCTGGCTGCACTTTCTCCAGGACAGACCTGTTAGTTCTTTTAGCAATCCACAGTACTTTCTGCATTCTTGGCCAACACCACAACCCAAAAGCATCAACTCTTCTTTGATCTTCCTTATTCATTGTCCAGCTCTCACATGCATATAAAGTGATTGAAAATACCATGGTTTGTGTCAGGCACACCTTAGCCCTCAAGGAGACATCCTTGCTCTTCAGCACTTTAAAGAGCTCCTTTGCAGCTGATTTGCCAAGTGCTATATGTCATCTGATGTCCTGACTGCTGCTTCCACTGGTGTCGATTGTAGAACCAAGCAATGTGAAGTCTTTGACGACTTCAATCTTTTCTCCATTTATCATGATGCTGCTTATAGGTCTAATTGTAAGGATTTTTTTTTTTTCCTTTATATTGAGATGTAATCCATACTGCAGACTGTATTCTTCAGTCTTCATCAGTAAGTAGTTCAAGTCATCCTTACTTTCACCAAGCAAAGTTGTGTCATCAGCATATTGCAGGTTGTTAATGATTCTTCCTCCAATCCTGATACATTTTTCTCCGTATAGTCCAGCTTCTCATATTATTTGCTCAGCATACAGATTAAATAAGTATGGTGAAAGGATACAACCCTGACACACTCCCTTCTTGATTATAAACCATGCAGTGTCCCCTTGTTCTGTTTGAACAACAGCCTCCTGGTCAATGGATAGGTTCTTCATGAGTACAATTAAGTGTTCTGAAATTCCCATTCTTCTCAATGTTATTCACAATTTGTTATGGTCCACACAATCAAATGCCTTTGCATAGTCAATAAAACACAAGTAAACATCTATCTGGTATTCTTTGCTGTGAGCCAAGATCCATCTGACATCAGCAGTGATATCCCTTGTTCCACGTCCTCTTCTGAATCCAACTTGGATTTCTGGAAGTTCTCTTTCAATATACTGCTGCAACCGTTTTTGAGTTATCTTCAGTAAGATTTTACTTGCAAGCAATATTAATGATATTGTTTGTTGATTTCCACATTCTGTGGGATCACCTTTCTTTGGAATGGGTACAAATATGAATCTCTTCCAGTCAGTTGGCCAGGTAGCAGTCTTCCAAACTTTTTTACATAGCCGAGTGAGTGCCTCCAGCGGGGCATCCATTTGTCAAAACATCTCAATGGGTAGTCCATTAATTCCTGGAGCCTTGTTCTTCACCAATTCCTTCATTGCAGCTTCGACTTCTTCCTTCAATACCATTGGTTCTTAAACATATGCCACTTCCTGAAATGGATGAAGATCTACCAGTTCTTTTTGGTATAGTGACTCTGTGTATTCCTTTCATCTTCTTTTGATGCTTCCTGCATCATTCAATACTTTGTCCATGAAATCTTTCAATATTGCAACTCGAGGCTTAAATTTTTTCCTCAGTTCTTTCAGCTTGAGAAATGCTGAGCATATTCTTCCCTTTTGGTTTTTTAACTCCAGGTCTTTGCTGATTTCATTACAGTAATTGGTTTTGTCTGCTTGAGCTGCTCTTTGAAATCTTCTGTTCAGCTCTTTTATCCTGTCAATTCTCCCATTTACTTTCGCTTCTCTTTGCTCAAGGGCAAATTTCAGAGTCTCTTCTGACATCCATTTTGGTCTTTTCTTTCTCATGTTTTTAATGGCCTCTTGCTTTCTTCATAGATGATGCTCTTGATGTCATACCACAGTTCTTCTGGTTTTTGGTCATTGGTGTTCAATGCATCAAATCTATTCTTTAGATGTTTTTTTCTTTTTCTTTATATTGAGATGTAATCCATACTACAGACTGTATTCTTCAGTCTTCACCAGTAAGTGCTTCAAGTCATCCTCACTTTCAGCAAGCAAAGTTGTGTCATCAGTGTATTGCAGGTTGTTAATGATTCTTCCTCCAATCATGATACCATGTTCTTGTTTGTATAGTCCAGCTTCTTGTATTATTTCCTCTCTAAATTCAGGAGGGATATATTCAATATCATATTTTGTCTCTCGTGGACTTGTTTTAATTGTCTTCAACTTCAAGTTGAACTTGCATATGACCAGTTGATGATCTGTTCCACAATCTGCTCCTGGCCTGGTTTTGGCTGAAGATACTGAGCTTTTCCATCAGCTCTTACCACAGATGTAGTCAGTCTGATTCCTGTGTACTCCATCTGGCAAAGTCCATGTGTATAGCCACTGTTTATGTTGTTGAAAAAAGGTATTTGCAATGAATAAGTCGTTGGTCTTGCAAAATTCTGTCATGTGATCTCCAGCATTATTGCTGTCACCAAAGCCAAATTTTCCAACTACCGGTGATTCTTCTTTGTTTCTAACTTTTGCATTCCAATCACCAGTGATAATTAACACATCTTGATTGCATATTTGGTCAATTTCAGACTACAGAAGTTGATAAATATCTTCAATTTTCTCATCTTTGGCTTTGGTGGTTGGTGTGTAAATTTGAATAGTAGTAGTATTAATGGGTCTTCCTTGTAGATGTATGGATATTATCCTATCACTGACAGCATGGTACTTCAGGACAGATCTTGAAACATCCTTTGTGATGATGAATGCCACGCCATTCCTCTTCAATTTGTCATTCCTGGCTTAGTAGATCATATGGTTGTCTGATTCAAAATGGCCAAAACTGGCCCATTTCAGCTCACTAATGCCTAGGATATCAATGTTTATCCATTCCATTTCATTTTTTACAACTTCCAATTTTCCTAGATTGATACTTTGTACATTCCATGTTCCAATTATTAATAGATGTTTGCAGCTGTTTTCTCCTCAATTTGAGTTGTGCCACATCAGCACATGGAGTTCTCAAAAGATGTACTTTATCCATATCATTAAGATTGGTTGTACTCTGATGAGGCAGCTCATTTCCAGTCCTATTTTGAGTGCCTTCCGACCCAAGGGGCTCATCTTCCTGCACTGTGTCGGACAATGCTTCCAGGCTATTCATAAAGTTGCGTAGTAATGTATCAAACAGTGTTTCTCTGCTATTCATAAGGTTTTCCCTGGCCAGTTTTTGAGAAGTGAATGGCCTCTTCCTTCTTCCTAGTCTGTCACAGTCTGTAAGCTGCATTGAAACCTGAGCACCGTGTGCAACCTTGCTGGCGTTTGAAACACCGGTGGCACAGCCTCAAGCCTCACAGCAACATGCAAACCCCACAGGATGGCAAACTGACAGGCAAGTTTGTTTCCCTTAGCTGTTGTAAACCTGTCTGCCCTCCCTTACCTAATTCCTACCTGCATCCTGCCGTTTTTGTGGTTCCCCTGTGCTCCCTCCCTTTCCTTCCTCTGGGGGATGGGTCCTGCCTTCCGCCTCTTACCTGGATCCTGCCGCTTTTGTAGTCCCCGGCGCTCCCTCCCTTTCTTCCCTTTCCTGAACCTGAGTCCATTATAATAATTAAGGTAAGAAAGGATGAGAAATTAAAGTGTAAGCAAAGATAGTAGGAATAGAGGAGAGGGGCCAATTTAAGAGATATCAAGATTAGATGACTTGGTATGTGTGGTAAGCAAGAAAGTCAGTGACCCCATTCAATGATACTAGAAAAGTTTGATGGGATAGAGGACAAATGTGTGGAAATTTTAACATTGATTTGTGATATCTTTGATGCAAGATTGAATTTCTCCCTGGCTGTTGGCTGTACAGGAGCACTGATGGCACAGTGGTTAAGCATTTGGCTGCTAATCAAAAGGTTTGTGATTTGAACCCACCAACCACTCTGTAGGAGAAAGATGTGGCCAGTCTGCTTCTGTAAAGGTTTACAGTCTTGGAAACCCTGTGGGGTAGTTCTACTGTCTTATAGGGTCACTGTGAGTCAGAATTGACTTGATGGCAGTTGGTTGGCTGTACTGTCTGAAGCTGAGGGAGAAGACTAGGTCAGAGAAATGGCTTTGGGAATCATCAGTACATTGGTAGTAATAAAGACTTAGCATATGGATGAATGGTTATCCTCATTTCCAAGATGAAGAAACTGGGGATTAGAAATATTAACTTGTAAGATGCCAGAGTAGAATTCTAACCCTGATGATCTTCTTCCTCATCCATTGCTGTGAATTAGACCTTGAAACCTGCATCCTCCCTAAGGGTCAGACATTTGGCCCCAACATTATAAAAACTCTTGCTCAAATGTTTTCCTTGCATTGTAGTTTTGCTGCCCTTTGCCTCTGTTCATTATCATTTTGTTCTGAAATCATTCTCTGGCCCCTTCAATGAGAATTCTTCTTCAAAAGGGGAGAGGATGAGCCAAATCTTTTACCCATACTTGACCTTGTATGGAGTGAGCAAACACAACCCTGTGCTGCTTTACCATGGCCTCTTTAAGAAGTCCAGAGGTTCCATTCTTCTTCCCAGGGACACCAGTGCCTGCCCCAATCAAGATAACAGGAGAAGCAAGTACAGAGTCACTTAAGTTTTCTCAGGAGTTCAAGGGAATATGAGCACAACGGTCACCAGTGAGACATCCAACTCTGGCCAGGACTACTGAGGTTGCCTTGATGGTAGATTGCTCATCTGGTGATGGCATTGGGGTTGGGAGGACAGAGAGGGCTGAAAAGGAGATAGGAAAGGACTCTAAGAGTTCCAGTATGGTGAGCTGAGAGACCTCCTAAAACAGGCTCATAGGAAGAATATCATCATTTAATCTCTGTGTGAGGGAGGGTGTCATAGGACATAGTTTGGAGGGGCTCTGTTTCCTAGCAGCTGCTTACAGATCTCACCTGGCCTGTCAGCCACTGTCTTGAGTTTCCTTATTTCACTTCAAGGGTTTAAGAGAATTGCATGAACATTTTTCCATGGAATAGAAAATTATTGGATGTTTTCAGAGAGAGGCAAAAGGGCTAGAGTTCCATCTCAATTCTAAGCAGCTGAGCTGTTAAAGACTCAGGTTGCAGTATAATCTAGGTTCCTGGCCACTAGCTGGTTAATGGGCAGGACACTTTCCAAAAGCTTCATTCTTTATCTGGCAGTTTGGTTAGTACAGTTTTGGTGCTTTCTCAAATGAAGTGGAACATATGAAGATATAGAGAAG
Source organism: Orycteropus afer afer (assembly GCF_000298275.1). Classification (NCBI taxonomy): domain Eukaryota; kingdom Metazoa; phylum Chordata; class Mammalia; order Tubulidentata; family Orycteropodidae; genus Orycteropus; species Orycteropus afer. The sequence goes on along the minus strand of NW_006921592.1, from coordinate 18,859,250 downwards.
AATAACAATAAACAAGCTTACATTGAGGGGGCTGGCACTAGAAGGGTGATATGGTTCAGTCCTTGGTGGTGTAAATGCCTTAGGCACTATACCACCAGAGCTCACATTGAGGGTAAAGATCTGGCTAAAATCCTTCTGAGGGGAAGGCAGATCCTGGGAGGGGATATGGCTGCCTGAGTTGAGCACCGCTGCTTATCATGGAAGTATATGCAGGAAAGCAAAGTGGAAGGACAGGAGGATGATGTAGAAGAACCCCACGTATAGGTACTGTAGAAATGAGATACAGCAGCAGGGCCAGGGCCAAACTGCTGGCAGTAACTTGATAGGCTGGGGTATTTCTATAAAACCCCTTGTTTTTGAACTCACCTAGTAGGTTACCGGGATGGAGAGGGAAGAGGAGGGATTAATTTTGGGCTAGTTGGGGCCTACATGCTGACATGGATAGGGGGGAGGGATATACGGGAAGGATCTGTGACCACCATGATAACATTAGGAAATGGGAGGACACCAAATTGTGCGCATAAGAGATAGACGACAGATGCTAATACCAACCAATGTGTCCACAATACTGCATTGCCATTAACACCAAACACTAGGCTATACAGATAAACACATAAACACCTGAGATGATCAGATGGGAGTCAGTGAACAGAAGTATACTCTAGACAAAGATAAATTCAACTGAGGCTAATCTTGCACAGACACCAGTGATACAAAATACCTGCAGTCCTTACAGAAACAATAGAAGACAGACACAGAGTAATCCCTCACAGACAACCAGACACTATGGGAGAGAGATCCAATAGATCTACCGTCTCAGGACCATAGTACTGGGGGACACCAGACTCAATTGGCACAACAAAATTCATAAAAGCGTTGCTCCACATTCTACGTTGGTGAGTAGTGACTGGGGTCTTAAAAGCTTTCAGGCGGCCATCTAAGATGCAGCTAACAGTCTCCTATCATCAGAAGTGAAGAAGAACGCAAAAAAAAAAAAAAAAAAAACCAAGGGCATTTAGAAGCAATCAGCCCTAGGACACGATGGCCCTTGAGACCAGAAGAACTAGATGGTGCTGGGCTTCCAATGCCAACCACTCAGGAAAGAATCAAATCTGGAGATCCTGGATGGAGTGGGAGGGAAAACGTGGAACAAAATCCAAAAACTTAATAATGACCAGAATTACTGGTCAGATGAAATCTGGCGAGACTCCCAATACTATAGCCCTGGAATACATTCTGTGCCTGGAGTAAAACTCACCCCCAGGGGCGGGCTCTTAGCCCAATAGTTAACAAGATGTACATGCAGACCACTCAACCTAGGATGATGTACCCACATACTCTGTGGGTAATACATCCCTTAGAGCAATAGACCATGGGACACCAGAGGACCAACATTCAAACTGAGGAAATGCAGGACACACAGGAGTGCATAAATATGAGGGGTACAGGGGGAGGGTTACAGGGTAGGGAGAGGGGGAGACTGGGTTAGGGTTGGACATGGTGAATGGGGAATGAAACCAAATATATGCATTACATTAAATGTAAAACAAGCTCAAAACACAAAACAAAACAAAACAAAACAAAAAAATCTTGTTTTCTCTGTGGTTCTTTTCCAGAAACTTCAGTGCTCAGCTCACTGCTCATATTGCACTATCTGCAAGCAGACTGGAGCTCAGAGTTTACCCACCTCCCTTCTTTAAGAGCATGGGGCCTTGGGTTGGCTTCCTGGCTGAGGGCTTTTTTTTTTTAAGTGCAAAGAAAACCGTGTTTTCTTTCTTATCATGCCTGGTCAGGAACCTCACATGCTGTCCTTGATATTTCGCACCTCTTTCTATATTCTCTCCCTACCTACCTCATTTTCTGCCTTTCCTTGGGGCTCGGGAACAAACACTTCTCCATCTCCTACTCTGATTTTCGTTCTAGGAGGCATTCCTTCTGTGCTGTTGAGAGGCAGTGGAGGTGGGAAACAGGCACCAGGGCCATAGCAGGCTCCCAGATGAATTGCCCAGAAAGATCCTGTCAGTACTAACATGGGGCAGAGAGGAAATTCTGTATTTTGGTTTTGACATCTGCCACACTACCTACTTTTGCAAACCACAAAAGCACCTCTTCAGGGATGGAGCACTTTAAGTAAGGATTTAGGCACTCCCCTAAAAACTCTCTCCAGATTGTGAGTATGTGAGGGTCAACAGTGCATTGCTTTCTCAACCACTTTTTCTGTTCAATGCTATCATCATGTCCACTTTGCTCCTCTGCAGTCATCATGGGAAGCCATGATTGAATTTTAGCCGGATCTTTACCCTCAATGGGAGCTCTGGTGGTATAGTGCCTAAGACATTTGACTGCTAACCAGAAGCTTGGTGGTTCAAACCCACCAAGCACTCCTCGGAAGGCAAATTGGGCAATCTACTTCCATAGTGATACCACCTCAGAAACCCAAGGAGGGGTCGCTATGAGTCAAATCGACTCAACAGCAGTGATTTTTTTTTTTTTTTTTTAACCTTCAGTATAACTTAGACAAGGGCCTTGCCTTCTATGCTCAAGTCTCTTTATCCAGTGTGGGGCTGGGAGGAGTTGTTTGGAATGCTGGTCCATCTGAAATGTGGATTTAAGCTTTTTTTCCCCAGATAGGAAGGACTTTTAAATTTCTTTCATGCATTCCCTTAATATACCACAGTGGATACAAGAAGGAACAGACAGACAGTTCTTTGCTCAGATATATATTTGGAAGTGGCACTGTGTGCCACCTGTACCTTAATGAAAATGACAAGTCCTCCTCAAGGTTTGAAAGCCTACAAACTCTGTGAACACATTGGATCTTCTCCTTGAAGAGACCAGTGTTTCCCTCAGAGGTGAGAGTTGGGACCTAGGATGAATTTCCTGATTGGGTGGCACAAGCCACTCGAGGACAGTGCCGAGGACAGTGGCGGGGGTAGCCCAGGACTGAGGCAGAGTGGAGTTGATGAGAGCGGTGCCGGAGCTGATTGTCTAGGACCTGGGGGCCATCCCAAAAGGCCAGGCCGCCCTGCTTCTCAGTGGGGGAAGATTGGTCCTTAGGGTCTCCTATTGTCTTCTCCATCTTAGCTTGTCCCACAGGGCCTTTGGCTGAGGCTAGGCTCTTTTCAGCAATTTTTTTTCTTCTTTTGGTCATTTTCTCTGTTCTAGAGAACATGGGATCTTCATCCATTTTGCCTTTTGTCTTGGGATTCATATAGTGCAAGAAGCATTTCATCTTATTTCTTAAGCCAGCTACTGGAAGGTTGGGGCTCTTGTGAGTGTGGGCTGTGGTCACTTGGCCCTGCAGAATGTGGTCCTGCAAAGTCTGGCTCCATAAAGGCTTACCGTGAATTAGTGGGCCCATCAGAAGCTGGCCCTGTGAATCCTGGGGCACTACATGCTGGGCACTGCTTGCTGGCTCTGTGATAGGATTCAGCTTGGCTTGACTATTTTGCAGGCTATTCTCAGATTCTTCCCCCCTAGGGATTCCTTGAGGTGCCTCTGGGTTCTTAAGCCAAGGACAGTGCTGAGGACTCTGCTGACAGGAGGCAGCAAGATCAAAACTATGGCTCCTTCGCCGAGGACCTCGGAGTGTCCTGTTCAGAGGCGTCCTTGTTGGCCTCTGGTCTCCAGCAGGGGGTCTGTTTTCTCTGGTTGAGGGAAGGCTAGACCCTGCATCCCCTTCTCCATGGTCCTCTGCTGATTTGAGTTTCCCTGGGTGCTCATTCTTTTCTGCCAGTGTGAGTCCTTGGGCTGAGTCCTTGCTCTTATTAGGGTCTTGAGACTCAGGGAACCAGGCCTCCTCCAGGCTGGGCCTTTTCACTCTGGCTTCCACCTGAACATAAAGTACCTGGGCATCTGTCATGTCCCCACTGGGTGAGATCTTAGAGACCCAGTGGGCAGAGCCATGTGAGGCTGGTCTAGAACTAGCTTGCTTCTGTCTCTGTGGTACTACTTTTAGCTCAGTGGCCAACTGTTCTTTAAAGGAGGCCCATTCTGGATCTGAGGTGTATGGAATGTCTGTTGAGATGGGGAGTCCCTGGAGCAATGTTTTTCTTTGGTTGTTTAGACTTCCACATGCCTCTTCTGTGTATATGTTCTCTTGGACTGCTACAGTTTGGTCCCTGGACTCCCTTGCCTGTGTGGGAATTCCCCACTGTATCTCTAGGACCTTTTTTCTCAGATGGAAATTTAGTTTAGTCAAGGTGGGTGTTCTGAGTGAGAGTGGAGTATCAGTGTGTGTCTGGTTTTCTAGAGGCACCATCTCTATTGTTGCCTCCTGTACTTCAGTCAGGAACTCCTGTGCACTGTCTGCACAAGTCTCGTTGTCCTCTGAAGAGCCTGGCCCAGGACTTATGAGTTGCTCTTCATATGCGGTCATCTCAGTCAGAGGCTCTGTTGTGATTTTGACAGGCTCGGGCGTTATTTCTGTGATTGCAGGTTGGCTAGGGATTTCTGGGGTGATGGCCTTAGAGAGAGTCACATAATAGAGAGCAGGCAGCCCTGACAGAAGGGCCAAATACTTATGCTGTACAGCTGTCTCCAGTTTCTGAATGGCCTCCTTGGACAGGCATTGGGACACCTTAGTCTGTTTAATGTTAGTACCTGTTGAGGTCTCCTGCTGCTGATCAATGTCTGTTGGCATCCAGGGCACAACTTTCTGATGTAGGTCAGTATCAGTTGCTGCTTGTAGCTCTAGGGGCTTACTTTCTGGACTGCAGGGACAGGGAGCTACTGCCAGGCTCCCAGAAATTCTGCAATCCCAGGAGATACATACACAGGCAGGGATAGTACCCTGGTGGATCTGCCAACATTTGTACTCAATGTGGGCCTGCAGTATTGCCTTTGCCTGGGTAAGCAAGTGTGGCATGGGGACTGACAGTGGGGCTGAGGTGGATGAGAACAGATCACTAACCCCATTGGCCTCTGGCTGGGGGACGCTCACATTGCCCAAGCCTGTGGTGCTCCAGGGCAGGGACTGCTGGTCAGCAGAGGACAGGAGCAGCTGGATGGACTGCTTGATCATCTGAGGCAGACCCCAGCGATGGTAACTCAACTGCTTCTGGAAGTGGAACTCTAGCAGCCTCCGGGCACCGTTTGGGAAGAAGAGTAGCTCTCTTGTGAGGACTGACATGGGCTTCCTTGAGCAGTAAGTTTCCATGGTCTCAGGGGATTGGACTGTGTCACAGGGCTCATACTGCATGGGGCTCTTGGCATGCTGAGATCTCTGGAAAACAATTGCCAAGTCCCACCTAAGCTGGAGCTGCCTCTGCAGCAGGTGCCACTCCAAGCCTTCACGTTCAGCCAGCGTCAGAAATGGGACGTTTATCTGCTCAGGTGGAGAGACCCAATTTGAGGTAGGTAGGGAAGAAGGTGGAGCTGACTGGGGTGGATTATTAGGCAGCAGGGGGAGGAAGGAGGGCTCGTTGAAGAGAAAAGGAACATTCAAGGAAGGCTGGGACATGCTCATGTTCATGGAGAGGCCTTGCGATCCCAAGAAGGTGGCAACTAGGGATTCACTGTGAAGACAAGGGAGGCCGCAGAATAGCTGTCTGTGCTTCTGCTTCAAACGATCCTCTGAGTCTTCAGCCTGTCCCTCAGGTTGAGGATAGAGTCCATTTTGGACTTTAAAGGCTGGAGAGGGCAAGACCAGAGCCAGAAGGTTTGGGGTTTTCTGGCAATGGTGGCTTTGTTCTGGGTCCAGGTTGGACCATTCAGAAACCCATAAGGCCTGGGTGGGCTGGCCAACCATACATGAATCCCAGGTGTTATGTGAAATGGTCCTGGTTGTTTCAACATAGGCATTAGGAGTATAATTCATGATGAAAGGAAATGGTTGGCTATTTCCAGACTGGCAGAACAATGGGGGATCTGGCATAAGCTGCCTCAGGGACTTCTCTACACGTCTGGGGAGTCCCCACCTCTGAAAATGCACCCACTTTTTTACATGAACCTCAAGAATCCCCAGGACTTCAGCACTGAGGAATGGCAGGTGGGCAGGAAGGACAGTGTCTCTATGCAAAGCCATAGGATGTGTCAGATGAGGGAGCTCTGTTTTCAGGGAGAGGAAAGGGACATGGGACTTCAAGGGCTGCTGGCCTTGGTACTCCTGGACAAATTCACAGCTGGTGTTAATCATGTCTTGCTGGTTCACAGGAAACCTAAGCTCCTCAGTCCTTAAAGACGACATAGTCCCTGGGTCCCTCGGTACATCTGGCAGTTGAAATTCCTGTTCTAGGTCCAGGTGTTCAGCCCAGTAATCTTGGATGCTGATCACATTGGTCGACGGGTCAGTCGTCTGGGTTAAGGATTTTTGATCTGCTAATTGTGACAGAATGGGAGTTGCAGATGGCATTGAAAGATCTCTGAAGTGCTGGGAATGCATCTCTAGAGTCTGCTCAAAAGAGGCGCTAGAAGTGGACAAAAACTCTAGGCAAGAGGAGCACTGCGTTATCCCCTCTTCAGTGTTCTTACATGTCAGTAGTTGCTGAATCTCCAGAGCCATGTCATGACAGATACGGCAGCAGGGATCTGCACACAGGAGCTGCCGCACGCGTTCCTCCCGAGGAAGCCAGTTCTGGCTGGGAAGGGAAACATGGCAACTGTTACTCATGCACTGTCATCTGCCTCCTTGGAAGAGTGTGGCCAAGGGGATTAGCCTTGCCCTCTCCTAGGGCTGTAAGCCCTGAGCCTCCCTCTGGGAGTCTACACTTTGCTCTTCTCCCTAAGAAAGTGCCATTCAGAGGTTAGGCCTGGCTGAGCTGATGATTTGAATCTTGTTGGGTGAGGTCTCAGAGAACCTATGGGTGGGCAGGACCCTCTGAAAGAACTGAAAGGTGAGATCAATTCTCTGCTGCATCATGTTGAGAAGCTCAACCAGGAGAAGGGAACCAGGCAGATAAGGGTGTCAGGTGGTTAGCACAGTGGGAACATGAGGAACATGTCCAGGTAGAACCTGGAGTCGGTCTTGTTTGAGGCTAAGAAAACAAAGCTTGTTATTCAGTGTTTCCATACTGTGAAAAATGAGATTATTGTGGAAACTGCATTCTGGGGGCTATGGAGTGTCCTTGTGCTGTGCACAGTATCTTTTGTAAACGAATCCTGTTCTCTGGAGATCTTAACAGGCTTCTGTCTGAGGGCTGTTCCAGGAACTGACTTTTCTGAAGACAGACCAGAGGAGGTAATGGTTTTACGGTTCTGGTAGACTTAGAAAAGTCTGCCCAGAAAGGACTGCAAAGAGAATATGATAATGACTTATTCATGCAAAATCCACTGCCTTAACTGAATAGCTTGTTTCATTACTGAATTCTACTCCTTGTAGAGTTGCTTGTGAATTATGTACTAGTCAAACCCTGAATTGTAAGAATACTGTGGCCTTAGCTCTAAGTGGGCAAAGCATTTGGCTGCAAGCCTGATGGTCAGTGGTTCAAACCCACCAGTTGCTCCATGGGAAGAAAATGAGGCAATCTACTATAAAGATTTACAGCCTTGGAAGCCCAATGAGGGTCACTATGAGTGAGAATCAACTCGATGGCAGTGGGTTTACTTTGGTTTGGCTCAATACTAAGAGCAGAATTGTGAGACTTCTCTTCACAGATGCCTGACTCCCTTGGTCCTGGCAACCCTCTCAACCCATTAACCAGCCATTATTCCTCTCCTCATCCCTGCCCCAGGTCAAGTTGAGAAGTTATCACAGGCCAGACTGGGAGTTGGGAGATAGCCAAGAGCATATCACCTTTTCATGACAGATAGTAGTTCCCACGGCTTCTCAGCTTCTTTCTGGCAAGCTCTCCTAGCTGAGAAACCAAGAGACAGTGTTAGATGTGACAGGAGGGGGTCAGGGTCATCCTACAGGAAACTGAGTAGGAAAGCTTTTGACTCTGAATGAGAGGAAACTCAAAATCCCAAGTTGTGCCCTAAAGCATATCTGTGTACAACTTAAACATTTACATTGTGCTGCCCCATACTAAATTTATTTGATCTTTATAACTGCAGTGTGAGTGAGGCAGTGTCATAAGTGTTGTTCTCATCTTCTGCATAATAAGACTAAGAGATTTAGTGATATTCAGAGTCAAAAAACTAGTAAGTAGCACAGTTAAGGACTTTCTTCCTATCCTTGCCATTCCCAGGAAAGTAAGGTAGAGAATTTTGGAACATTCTCAGACCTTGATATTCCATCCAAGAGAGTTTCTGTAAGAAGTTATCAATTTACAGAATTGGACCTTCAGTGTTTAGAGCACCTTGCTCCTGGCACCAAGGATTGGAGAGGGCCAGGATCTATGGGAACCTCATCCATAGTGAAGGGGAGTCAGATGAGAGGTTGGGACTTTACCTCTTGATGCCGCATCTCTAGCCCTTTTTCTCAGTCTTCGGTGTTGCTTAAAGGCAAAAAAGAATGTAAAGCTGGGACATCATTTTATTTGAATGTTAAAGCGAGATGAAACTCATAAACATTTCTCAGTCCCTTTCTATATATCTTTCTATACTTTATATGTTCTACTTTTCCTTTCCCTATTCTACCTTTTTCTTAAAAAAAAAAATTTGTGGTAAAAAGTATAACAAAGCATTTGCTGTTTTAACCACTTTTAAGTGAACAATTCAGTGACATGAATTATATTTGTCCTGTTGTGCGACCATCACCTTGATTCATTTCCAAATCCTCAGACTGTCATTTTACCCCAACATTTCCCTTCTGTTTATTTCTGCCTCCCTTTAAGGCTCTTCCATACATCATACCTTTCACCCCCTCCCAGGAGAGGTTTTGTGGGCTGCTTGGGATGACATAGGAAGAAGAGTGGAACAGATTAAAGGTTGAGTGGTTCCATTAGCTTATAAAGGCCTTAAAGAACCACCAACCGGAAAAATCACCCGGACATGGAGGTCTTCTGAGATCCTGGGAAGTAGACTTTGTGTCTTCTAGATCTCAACCCCAAGCCAGGTAAGGATGTTCTTGCTTTAGGGTATGCTGCAGGGAGGATATAGCAAGGAACTGGATCCAAGAATTAAATGATTATACAAGAGTAACTAAAGGTTTGGTATAAAAGAAATTGGGGGCAAAGGTGAAAAGGAGAGAAACGGAGGGTTGAAAACTTCTTGTCTGTGAAGTAACAGTTTAGTAGTAGTGATTAGAATATTTCCCTACCTGACAGCTGCTCTTGTTAGGTTCCACCCTTAATTCATAGTGGCTCCTTTTCACTTGCCAAATGATTAGGATAATGATGAAGATGGAACCATAGATATATAAGGGGTATCCAATATCCCATAGAACAAATGTAGGGCTTAACATGGTCTAAGTCTCATTAGATGAGACGAATAGTCATCCCTTTATCTAGGGTAGTGGTGCCTAATGACTCCCTGTGTTAAGCCTTGCTATCTCAGCCTCACAGGTGACGGAATCAGAACATTGACAGCATCACAAAACCCTCTTGTTTCATGAGGCAGGTGTTGTATCCAAAGCCTTTATTTGTGTTAGGGAAGCTCATGTGATGATTCAGTCTGTAGATGAAAACATCTGGTTATCTGTGAGGGTTACAGAAGTCTGCAACTAAGAATGCCTTGGTTATAGGCAGTGTCTACACTCCCATTCTCTTTCCATTCTCCATACCCTATACCAGCCTGATGGCTCAGTTTCTGTGTTATGACAGCAATTTGGACACTCATTCCCAGAAACTGAGTGTTTAACTACACAGGGCACCTTATAAGACAGAGTAGCTAGGACAGAGGACTCTCCACCAATCCCTTCATCCATACTGGAAACGTACCTGAAAAGCACACAGACAGTTAGGGAATGCAGAATCTGGTTAAGACTTGAAAATGGAGTGCTTTAATGTTACAAGCAATGGGTGATTGGTAATCAGGACGGGGACTGTGATAGTTAAGGTTGTGTGTCAACTTGGCTGGGCCATGATTGTAAGTGGTTTATCAGTTACCACATAGTCATCCCTCATGATGAGATCTGGTATAATGTAATCATCCATAATGAGATCTGCTATGAGCAGGAGCTCTGGTAGCATAGTGGCTCAGGCACTTGACTGCTAACCAGAAGGCTGGCGGTTCAAACCCACCAGCCACTCCTCGGAAGGAAGATGGGGCAATCTACTTCCGTAGTGATACTGCCTAGGAAACCCAAGGAGGGGTCGCTATGAGTCGGGGCCGACTCGACGGCACATAACAACAACAACAACAACATGAGCAATCAGTTGACTGAAAAGGAGTTTTCTTCAAAATATGGGCTGCTTCTAATATATAAGGAAAAGCTCTGGCAAAGTGCTCTGGCTTTTTGCTCAAGATCCTGCATCCGGCTCATAATCATCTGGACTTGAACCAGTGGCCTCCCATGTTGTCTGCCAATCTTGGGATTATTGTCTCCACACGCTGTAAGCCAGCAACCTGCCCTTTTACCTGCTGATCTTTTATTCATCAGCCTCCGAATCCAGCAGCCAGACGTATTGTCTGGTGATTTTGGTTTCATCAGCCCCTGGTTGATGAATGAGGAGAAGCCTCCAGCTTGATATGTGACCCACAAACTAGGGACTTGCCAGCCTCTACAACTGCATGGACCATTTCCTTGAGATACATCTATCTATCTATCATCTATAAATTTCACCAGTTTTGGTTCTCTGGAGAACTCAACCTAAGGCAGGTACCAAGGCTGATGTGATAGGAAAAGATCAAGGTGGCTGTATCTTTAAATGGCATTGTGGGAGCAAGGAAGAGAGATGCCTCCTGGTATGTGGGTGGCACTCAGGAAGATGACTGCTTACAGACTTGAGTCAGTGACCACTTTTGTCTAAGGGCCACAAACTAGTTGTTTAATGGTTGGATCTGCTCATGTACTCTGGATGTGTGCTGCTTGACTGAAGAGTTTTTTCTTTTTTCTTTAATTATCACCAACTTATAAACCTTTAGGCAAGGTAGATGTTTTCCAATTGAGCCCCAGGACCCAGTACTCCTACATTCCATAAGAAGGTCTTTTCCTGGTAAAAGTGAAAAGGCTATTTTGTTTTTCATTCAACCTCCACCAGCAGGCATGGTGAGCACTCTATATGTGCTCAGCCCTAAGTTGACAGTGTCAAGGGTACAAAACCATTTGCATCATGTTGCTAGTCTGCTCTGAAAATACTTAAAGCATTTAAAAGACAGGAGCAATTCACATGAAGCAAGATCTATTGAGAACAAATAGCATGATGTAATTATTTGTGAGGCCCAGGTCACAACCATCACATTTCATGGGAGAGAAAGTATAATGAAGATCAGAGTAGCCAAGAAAGGCTCTTGAAGAAAGTAGTATTGATGCTGAGTCTAAAAATAAGAGGCTGTGCAGCTATCCTGAGGGAGTGAGTAGTTGGACCTGTGGGCTCAGGAACATGGTCACAGGGGACATCAACCTTAATTGGCATAATATACTACACAAAAACATTGTTCTACATACTACTTTGGTGAGTAGCAACTGGGGTCTCAAAAGCTTGTAAGCGGCCATCTAGATACAACAATGGGTGTCTCCTCCAGAGCGAAGAAGAATGAAGAAAGGCAAAGAACATGGAAACAATTAGTCCAAGGAACTAGTAGACCATGTGATCATCAGCTTGTCTGACCATAAGACCAGAAGAACTAAATGGTACCTGGCTACCACTGTCAGCCACTCAAGAGAGGGATCAGTGCAAAAGATCCTGGACAGATTGGGTGAAGAATGTGGAACAAAACTCAAAATCATAAAAAGACCAAGTTTGCTGGTCTGATAGAGCCTAGCGAGACCTCTGAGACTATGGCCCCTAATTACCCTTCAGGTCTGGAACTGAACTCACTCCTGTGGCTTCCAGCCAAACAATAGGCATATGGGGTGAACATTTACATCAGGTAGATACACTCCTTGGAGCGATCAAGATGGGAGAACAGAAGGACAGTGTTTGCACAGGGAGGCAGCTGGGGGTTGGGGTGGGGGGAGTTCCTGGGAGGGAAGGACACAGAGAAGAAGTAACTATGGGGAAGAAGTGGGAAGAGAGCTGTTACACTGTGGGGAATTGCAGTCAGTGTCATGAAATAAAGTGTGTATGAACTAATGTATGGAAAATGAATTTGCTCTGTAAATTTTCACCCAAATCACAATAAAAATTAGAAAGGAATAAAAGGGGGGTGGGCGGCTGTGGGGAGAAGGAAAAGTTCCAGGTCAGAGAGAAACTTATACACGATGGTAGAAAGTAAGGAATGGGCCACAGAGTTCATTTGGCAGTAAAAAATAGTCTCTACCGGAGGTGCAATTGTGTAGATTGGAGAGGAGTTGTTAGGAAAGATTAGAGGAGCAGGGATGAGGTCTCTTGATGGAGGGCATTGGCATTTATTTCATCCACTAAATTTAATTGATTTTTAAAAGTAGCATCTACATACATGGTACAAAACTCCAAAGGCATGAGAAGTACATAGTATGTCTCCTTCTAACACTTATCTCACATCTTCCAGTTTTCTTCCCTGTGTTTGTTTCAGAACTAGTTTAGAATAAGAAGTATAAATAAATTGATATATTTTTCTTTGTAAGGGGAAACATATGATAGATAATTTCCCCTTATTTCATTTAATAATAAAAATATATTTTGTGCATATCATATTCTTTCAAGACAATCCAGTCTTTATTTATTTATTTTTTTTGCAATTGAAATATCACTTAAAAGTTTATTTAAATTTGTTTTACACTTACTTGCTTTTGTGGATTTTGAATTTTATATATATATATATTACCTGGCTAAATGACTGGAAGAGATGGATATTTGTGCCCATTTCAAAGAAAAGTGATCCAACAGAACATGAAAATTATCAAACAATATCATTAATATCGCACAAAAAGAACCAAACCAAACTCACTGCTGTCAATTGATTCCAACTTATAGCGACCCCTCCTTGGGTTTCCAAAGTGGTATCCCTATGGAAATAGGTTGCCCAATCTTCCAAAATGGTTGTGGCAGTATATTGACAGGGAACTTCCAGAAATGCAAGTTGGATGCAGAAGAGGATGTGGAACAAGGGATATCATTGTTGATATAAGATGGGTCTTAGAATACCAGAAGGATGTCTACCTGTATTTTATTGACTATGCAAAAGCATTTTTGATTGTGTGGATCATAACAAATTAGACATAGCATTGTGAAGAGTGAGAATTCCTGAACACTTAACTTTTCTCATGAGGAACCTGTATGTAGACCAAGAGGCTGTCATTCAAGTAGAACGAGGAGATACTGTATGGTTTAAAATCAGGAAGGGTGTACATCAGGGTTGTATCATTTCACTTTACATATTCAATCTGTATGGTGAGCAAATAATCCAAGAACCTGGGCTGTATGAAGAAGAGTGTGGCATCAGGAATGGAGGAAGACTCAATGACAACCTGCAATATACAGATTATACAACCTTACTTGCTGAAAGTGAAGATGACTTGAAACACTTACTGATAAAGATCAAAGATTGCTGACTTTACTATGGATTACACCTCAACATTAAAAAACAAAACAAACAGACAAAAAAACCTAACCACTGAACAATAAGCAACATCACTGATAAATGGAGAAAAGATTGAAATTGTTGGGGGTTTCATTTTACTTGGATCCACAGTCCACACCCATGGAAACAGCAGTCAGGAAATCAGACATTGTATTACAGTGGGCAAATCTGCCACAAAAGACCTCCTTAAACTGTTAAGAAGCAAGGATGTCCCTTGAAGACTAAGGTGCACCTGACCCAAACCATGATATTTTGGAATCAACTTGATGGCAGTGGGAAAGAATATCCCAAGGACCTTTCGTGGTACATTAGTTAAGCACTTCACTGCTAACCAAATGGCAAGTGGTTGGAATTTACCAGCTGCTCATATGCAAGCTGGACAATGAATAAGGAAGACCACAGAAGAGTTGGTGCCTTTGATTTATGGTGTTGATAAAGAATACTGAAAACACTACAGACTGCCAGAAGAATGAGCAAAACTGTCCTGGAAGAAGTGCAGTTGGAATGCTCCTTGGAAGTGAAAATGGCCTCCTACTTTGATTATGTTGTCAGGAGGGACTATTCCCTGGAGAAGGATATCAGGCTTGGTACAGTTGAGGGTCAACAAAGAAGGAGAAGACTCTCAGTGAGATGGATTGACACAGTGGCTGCAATGATGTGTTCAGGCATAGCAAGGATTGTGAGGATGGCACAGGACCTGGCCATATTACATTCAGTTGTACATTGGGTAACTGACATTATGACACCTAACAACAACATATATTTTAATTTAGATGATATTCACATGACATAAAATTAACCATTTAAAAGTGTATAATTCAGTTGTATTTAGTACATTCACAATGGTATGTAATCATAACCTCTGTCTTGTTCTAAAACATTTTCATCACCTACAGAATGTCCCTACTTCCATAAAGATTTGCTGCCTCAAGAACCCAATGGGACCCTCAATGGAGAGAGACTGAAACCATTCCTCTTGAGAACAGGAACTAGACAAGGATGCCCGCTATCACCACTTCTATTCAACATTGTACTGGAAGTCCTAGCCAGGGCCATAAGGCAAGAAAGGGAAATCAAAGGCATCCATATT
>NW_006921592.1:18839743-18841622 GCF_000298275.1 Orycteropus afer afer | reverse complement strand
ATGGCAGTGTTTTTTTTTTTTTTTTAAAGACATTTCATATAAATGGAATCGTATAATATGTGGCCTCTTCTCTTTGGCTCCTTTCAATTAACATATTTTTAAAATGTTTATCCACCTTGTAGCATCTCTCCCTACTTCATTCCTTTTTATTGCTGAACAATATTCCTTTATATGTTGTTTAGCTCTGGTGGTGTAGTGCCTAAGGCATTTGACTGCTAACCAGAAGGCTGGCGGTTCAAACCCACCAGCCAGTCTTTGGAAGGAAGGTTGGGCAATCTACTTCCGTAGTGGTATTGCCTCAGATACCCAAGGAGAGGTCACCGGGTCCAACTTGACAGCAGTAGGTGAGTGCTGTTATAACAGAAATGCCACAAATGGATGGCTTTAACATATAGAAATTTATTCTCTCATAGTTTAGGAGGCTAGAAGTCCAAATTAAGAGCACCAACTCTAGAGGAAGACTTTCTCTCTCTGTGTTTCTTGGTCCTAGGAGGATCCCAATGCAGGAACCCTGGGTTCAGAGGATGTACTCTGCTCCTGGCTCTTGTTTCTTGGTGGTAGTAAGTCCCTCTCTCTCTGCTTACTTTTCTTTCCTGTTATCTCTTGTGATTTAAAAGGTATTTCAGGCTCACCATAGAGAAACTCTCCTTACATTATGGCTGTGATGGGATTCAGGCTGTTGCATTCTACCTTAATCCTCTTACGACTGATTGGCTTACCACATCACATCACATCATGGGGAATCATTATCTAATTGCCACATTACATCATCATATAAGTACAAAACTACTGAGAATCATGGCCCAATCCAATTGACACATATTTTGGGGGCACAATTCAATCCCTGACATAAGAATGTATAGCATTTTGTTTATTCATTCATGCCTTAATTATACAGTCTTCTTTTATATGGTTACAACACAACTCATCTTCAATACTCTATTCATAAATACTTGATTATTTACAGTCTTTGGCTCTAACAAATAATGCTTATGTGAACCTCAGGTAGTATGTACTTGAACAGAGGTATAAGTGTTTATGTTGGAAGAATTCCTAAGAGTTGAAGTGATGAGTTAATTTTTTCCTCTATTATTATTTTTTTAAAATTATGGTACAATATGCATAACATAAAGTTGACCATTTTAACCATTTTGAATATACAATTCATGGATTTAAGTACATTCACACTGTTGTGTAACTATCACTACTGTTTCTAGATCTTTTTAATTATTCCAAAAAAGAAACTCTATACCCATTAAGCAATAAAGGCCCATTAACTCTTACCCCCAGCCCTTGGTAACTTCTAGTCTACTCTCTGTGTATATGAGTTTGTCCATTCTAGATAACTCATATACATGGAATCATGTAATATATGTCTTTTTTAAAAAACTTTTTATTGTTATTTGGGTGAAACTATAGAACAAGTTGGTTTTCCAATCAACAATTCATACACATTTTGTTTTTTCACCTTGATTGCAATTCCCATAATATAACAGCACTCATCCCACTTCCTCCCTGTGTTTACCATTTCCATTCATCCTTCTTTCCTATCCATTCCTACCTTCTGAGCTTTAACCCTGGGTAAATGCTGCCCATTTGATCTCATAGGGTTGATTATTTTACCTGCATGTTGTTACTATTCATCTTATAGGCCTGTCTGTTGTTTGGCTGAAAGTTGAGACATGGGGGTGAATTCAGTTCCAGGTTTGGAAGGTGTGTAAGGGCTAAAATCTTGGAGGTTCCACCAGTTTCTATCAGACCAATAAGCCTGGTCTGTCTTTTTTTTTTTTTTAGTTTTGTTCCACATTTTTCTCCCACTGTATCCAAGACCTCTTACTGTCATTCCTTTTAGAGCAATTGGCAGTGATAGCTGGGCACC
>NW_006921592.1:18836098-18839493 GCF_000298275.1 Orycteropus afer afer | reverse complement strand
AGAGCTCCCAATGCTACACGTCATCTAATGTCCTGACTGTTGCTTCCATTGGCATCGTTTGTAGATTGCCCATCCTTCCTTCCAAGGAGTGGCTGGTGGGTTTGAACCACCAGCCTTCTGGTTAGCAGTCAAGTGCTTTAGCCACTATGCTACCAGAGCTCCAGAGATTCATTTCCTCCAGGTGTTTGGGTTTATGTTTTCAAGCAACTAAAACCTTCTATTTAGTTTAGGAAAAACTCCAGCTATTCCTGTCACTGTAAATTTTTTTTATAACTTCTCTCCTTCTTCTTATTTGCTGTGTCTTTCTTCTTCACCATTTCTTTACTCTTCAAAATTCAGTAAGTCCTGATATGTCAGTTTCCCTTCTTTGTGATCTATAAGCTATTTCACATTGGTGACATCAGGTTCTAAATTTAGCGTTCTTGCCATATGGACAATTTTTCCACTGAACTCTTCCATCATATTTCCTGATCAAATCCTTGCGGTATATTCCTGTGACTCAGTATTTTTTCCATATCCCCTGCATGCATTATAAAGTTCATCATAACTCAAATACACTGTAAGTCAAAGCCTACCTGTATGTGAAATCCAATTCATACTGACTCTTCCTTGGGTTTCTGAGGTGGTATCACTATGGAAGTAGATTGCCCCATCTTCCTTCCAAGGAGTGGCTGGTGGGTTTGAACTTCCAGCCTTCTTGTTAGCAGTCAAATGCCTTAGGCACTATGCTACCAGAGTTCCTATTTTTTGTTTGTTTTTTTCTGCATGCGTTTTCCTGTAACTTTTTTCCAGGTAGATGTACTAAGTATAAGATGTACCCCCGCCCCCCAAAAAAGAAAAATTGATCATAAGTAAAGTTTGTCATAACTCAAATACATTGTAAGTCATAGACTACCTGTGTGTGAAATATACTCAGACACACACTGACACACACATGCCAACCTGGTGTGAACAGGAGAAGAGTGAATACTGGAAGGCAGCATTATTAAGGGGCATCTCGGATGCTATTGAAGGCTGGCTACCAGACAGACAGATGAATTCTCTCTCAGTTCCTCATCTCTAATAGATTGTTACAAGGCACAGTGTTTCTGTATTGCCTGTCCAGAGATTTACATATGGTCAAATGACAGTTGATATTTATTTGTGAAGTAGGTCCAGCTCTATAATGCACCACCTTATATTTGCTTTCCATCCTTTCCTGCTTGCTAAAACGGCAGGGAGGCCACATGTTCTGACCTCCTCTAATCCCACAAGAGGAAGACAGAGTCACCATCAATAACCCAAAGCCAATTCCTGCAAGGCCAGTCATGCTGCCTCCCTCCAGCCCTTTCTCCAACCGTTCCTCCCAAAGCACCCACCACCTCTCTCCTGGGTTCAATAATTCGCTGCTGTGGCCACACAGAACTCACAGATTGTGGGGTTTATTATGGAAGCACCAGGCTGCAATTCAAGTTCAGGGAAAATGCTCAGTCTCTCTCCTAGCCCACCATCTCTCAGCCAAGTCTCTCACAGTCTCTCCCCCAGCAGTGCATGTCCCTCGGTGTCTTACTCAGCAACGCGTATCTCTTACGTCTCTTTCCCAGCAGCATGTGTCTCTTTTGGCAGCATGGCTTCCTCAGCCAGCAGTCAGAGAGAGTTCTGCCTCTAGGAGGCCTCCTTTTGAGCTTGGCAGAGTGGCCAAACCAACCAATCATAACAACAGAACTCTAAGTACCTGAGAGTGAGCCTCCCATAACATTGCATTGTGCCACGCCCAACAGAAATAACCCAGGTGGATAACATTTACAATCAGGAGCTCCTCAGTTGCTCATTCCACCACTGAGTTTACAATGACTTATGGGTAGAAAAGCCATACTAAGTAATTTACTACACTGCACCACCTCATTGCCATTTCCCTTCATTTTCCCTATAAAGAATTAATACTTATGCCTTTTCTGGGCTCTGTTTTCTAGAGAACTGGAGCTAAGACAGCTAATCTTAAATATTTCATGATAAACACTTTAAGTTGAGGAAAAAAGTAACAGAAAGCACCCTTAAGATATGCTCAATGTATTCCATCCATGTACTCACCTTGAGAAAACTCTTGGGAGTACTGAGCATTAGTGAGCTGAAATGGACTGGTATTGGCCATTTTGAATCAGACAATCATATGATCTACTATGCCAGGAATGACAAATTGAAGAGGAATGACATTATATTAATTGTCAAAAGAACATTTGAAGATGTATCCTGAAGTACAGTGCTGTCAGTGATAATATCCATATGCCTACAAGGAAGACCAGTTAATACTTCTATTGTTCATATTTGTGCACTGACCACAAGAATCAAAGATGGAGAAATTGAAGATTTTTACAACTTCTACAGTCTCAAACTGACCAAACATGCAATCAAGATGTATTGATAGTTGCTGGTGATTGGAATGTGAAAGTGAGAAATAAAGAAGAAACTTCAGTAGTTGGAAAATAAGGCCTTGATAGAAATGATGTCAAAAATCACATGATAGAATTTTTCAAAACCAATGACTTCCTCATTACAAATACTGTTTTGGTTGTTTTTAAACAATATAAATGGTGACTATACACATGGACCTCACCAGATGAAATACACAGGAATCAAATCAACTACATCTGTGGAAAGAGGCAATGGAGAAGCTCGATATCATCAGTCAAAACAAGGCCAGAAGCTGATTGTGCAATCCATTGCTTATATGCAAGTTCAAGTTGAAGCTGAAGAAAATTTTAAAAGTCCATGAGAGCCAAAATATGGCCTTGATCATATCCTACCTGAATTTAGAGACTATCTGAAGAATAGATTTGACAATTGAACACCAGTGACTGAAGACCAGATGAGTTGTAGGATGATATTAAGAACATTATACATGAAGAAAGCAAAAGGTCATTAAAAAGACAACAAAGGAAAAAAGACCAAAATGGATGTCAGAAGAGACTCTGAAACTTGCTCTTGAAAGGAGAGTAGCTAAACCAAATGGAAGAAATGATGAAATAAAAGAGCTGAACAGAAGATTTTAAAGGGTTCCAGTGCTGCATTTGTTGAAACATTTCACTTGATATTCCATCAATTCCTAGAGCCTTGTTTTTCGCCAGTTCCTTAGTGCAGCTTGGACTTCTTCCTCAGTACCATTGGTTCTTGATCATATGCTGCTTCCTGAAATGGCTGAATGTTGACCAATTCTTTCTGGTGCAGTGACTCTGTATATTCCTTCTATCTTTTTTTGATGCTGCAAAAATGACAAGGAGGCCACATGTTCTGACCTCCTCTAACCCTACAAGGGGAAGGCAGGATTACCAGCAGTAACCCAAGGCCTATTACTGCAAGGCCAGACATGCTGCCTCCCTCCAACCCTTTCACCAACCGTTCCTCCCAAGGCACCCACC
>NW_006921592.1:18833537-18835256 GCF_000298275.1 Orycteropus afer afer | reverse complement strand
TTTTCTCTCTGTCAATTTGGCCAATGTTTTGTCAACTTTATTAATCCTCACAAAGAAGCAACTTTTGTATTGTTTATTCTCTTTATTGTTTTTCTGTTTCCTGTTTCATTTATTTCTGTTCTGGTCTTTATTATTTCCCTTTTGTTTTCTGGTGACTGTGGACTTCTTTTGCTGTTCTTGTTCTGTTTGTTCAAGTTGCAATGATAAGGTATTGATGTTGGCCTTTCTTTTCTTTCTTTCTTTCTTTTTTTGATGTGCATGTTTATTGCTATAAATTCTCCTCTGAGGACTGCTTTTGCTGTATCCCAAAGGTTTTGGTATGTTGTGTTTTCATTCTTAGTTGACTCTAAGAATTTTTAGATTTCTTCTACTATTCAATGGTTTTTAAGCAAGGTGTTACTCAATTTACATGTTGTGGTAGTTAAGGTTATGTGTCAACCTGACTGGGCCGGTTTTGAGCGTCTGGGCAGCTGAAAGGTAGTGATTCCCTATCATTGGACTGGTCATTGACTCCATGGTGGAATCTGTTGTGAGTAGCTGCCTTAGGGATATGCTCTGCTTCCAGTATGTAAGAAGAAGCTTTGAGAAAAGTCTTGAGCTTTTTGACACTTCTGGATCCTGCATTTGGCGAGGTCTTCATCTCAGTGGCCTGCCATATTGTCAGCCTATCTTGAGACTGTTTCTGGATTTGAACTAGTGGCCTGCCATGTTGTTTGATATTTGGTACTGTGCCATTTTGTCGACCTTGAGTTTGTCAGCATCAGCAGCCAGCAGCTGTCTGAAGTAAGAGAAGCCTCCAGCTTCAGTGGTCCAGGAACAAGAGACAGAGCTGAAGCCCAAGGTTGAGGGGCTTTCCTTCAGCCCCTAAAGCTGGCATTTTGAACTCAGACTTCTAGCCTCCTAAACTGTAAGTGAATAAATCCCTGTTTGTTAAAGCTATCCACTGTGGTATTTTCTGTTAGAGGAGCACTAGAGGATCAAGACACATGTATTTAATTTTTTCCTTATTCTTTTTCTTATTTCTAGTTTTACAGCATTATGATCAGAGAAGATGCTTTGTATTATTTCATTAAAAAATATATTGAGGATTGCTTTGTGGCCTAATACATGGTCTATTTTAGAGAATGATCAATGTGTGTTAGAGAACAATGTGTTCTGTGTTACTGTTGGGTGGTGCACTCTGTATCTTTCTATGAGGTCAAGTTGATTAATTGTATCTTTGTTGAATTTTGTCTAGTTGTTCTGCCCATCACGGAGTGGTGTTTTAAAGTCTCCTACTATTATTGTACAACTGTCTATTTCTTTTGTCTTTTCTGTTAGAATTTATGTATTCTGGAGCTCTGTGATTGAGTGCATAAATGTTTATTACATTTATGATCCTCTAATCATTGTATAATACTCTTCCTGGTCTCTAATAATGCATTTTGACTTAACGTGTTTCAGAGATTATTATTGCCACCCCTGCTCTCTTTTGGTTATAGTTTGCATGATATTTTCTCCTAGTCCTTTATTTTTAGCCTATTTATGCCTTTGTGTCTAAAGTATATCTTTTGATGGGTCATGTTTTAATCCATTCTGCCACTCTCCATGTCTGGACTGGTGCATTTTAACCATTTATACACAGTGTGATTATCAATAGCTATGAAATTACTCAGGAGCTCTGGTAGCATAGTGCCTAAGGCACTTGACTGCTCACCAGAAGGCTGGCGGTTCAAACCC
>NW_006921592.1:18793446-18832897 GCF_000298275.1 Orycteropus afer afer | reverse complement strand
TTCAGCCAAAACAAGGCCAGGAGCTGATTGTGAAACAGACCATCAACTGCTCATATGCAAGTTCAAGTTGAAACTGAAGACAATTAAAACAACTCTACAAGAGCCAAAATATGACCTTGCTTTTATCCCTCCTGAGTTTAGAGACCATCTAAAGAATAGATTGGATGCATTGGACACCAGTGACCAAAAACTAGAAGAATTGCGGGATGATGTCAAGAACATCATCCATGAAGAAAGCAAAAGGTCATTAAGAAGACAGGAAAGGAAGAGAAAAACAGTGGATGTCAGAGGAGACTCTGAAGCTTGCCCTTGAATGGAGATTAGCTAAAGCAAATGGAAGAATCGACAGGATAAAAGAACTGAACAGAAGATTTCAAGGAGCAGCTTGAGAAGGCAAAATCAATTATTATAAAGGAGTGTGCCAAGAGTTGGAGTTAGAAAACCAAAAGCTGAAAGAACTGAGGAAAAATTTAAGCCTCAAATTGCAATATTGAGATTCCATGGACAATATATGTTGAATGATGCAGGAAGCATCAAAAGAAGATGGATGGAAAACAGTCACTACACCAAAAAGAATTGATAGATGATCATCCATTTCAGGAGGTGGCATATGATCAAGAACCAATGGTATTGAAGGAAGAAATCAAAGCTACACTGAGGGGATTGGCGAGAAACAAGGCTCTGGGAATACCCATTGAGATGTTTTAACAAACGGATGCCCCACTGGAGGCACTCACTTGGCTGTGCCAAGAGATTTGGAAGACAGCTACCTGGCCAACTGACTGGAAGAGATCCATATTTGTACCCATTCCAAAGAAAGGTGATCCCACAGAATGTGGAAATTATTGAACAATATCACTGATATTGCACGCAAGTAAAATCGTACTGAAGATAATTCAAAAACAGTTGCAGCAGTATATTGACAGAGAACTTCCAGAAATGCAAGCTGGATTCAGAAGGTGACATGGAGCGAGGAATATGACTGCTGATGTCAGATGAATCTTGGCTGAAAGCAAAGAATTCCAGAAAGATGTTTACTTGTGTTTTATTGACTATGCAAAGGTATTTGATTGTGTGAATCATAACAAATTATGAATAACATTGAGAAGAATAGGAATTCCAGAACACTTAATTGTACTCATGAGGAACCTGTACACAGACCAGGAGGCTGTTGTTCGAACATAACAAGGGGATACTGCATGGTTTAAAATCAGGAAGGGAGTGTGTCAGGGTTGTATCCTTTCACCATACTTGTTCAACTTGTATGCTGAGTAAATAATCTGAGAAGCTGGACTATATGGAGAAGAACATGGCATCAGGATCGGAGGAAGGCTTATTAACAACCTGTGATATGCAGACGACACAATTCTGCATGGTGAAAGTGAGGATGACTTAGAGCACTTACTGATGATTAAAGACTACAGTCTACAGTCTGGATTATACCTCAATATAAAGAAAACAAAAATCCTTGCAACTGGACCAATAAGCAGCATCACAATAAATGGAGAAAAGATTGAAGTTGTCAAAGACTTCATACTACTTGGTTCCACAATTGATGCCAATGGAAGCAGCAGTCAAGACATCAAAAGATACATTGCATTGGGCAAATTTGCTGCAAAAGACTTCTTTCAAGCACTGAAGAGCAAAGATATCTCCTCGAAGACTAGGATGTGCCTAATCCATGCCATGGTATTTTCAATGCCTGATATGCATATGAGAGCTGGACAGTATAAGGAAGATCGAAGAAGAGTTGATGCCTTTGAGTTGTGGTATTGGCAAAGAATGCTGAAAGTACTGTGGACTGCTAAAAGGACTAACAAATCTGTCCTGGAAGGAGTGCGGCCGTAATGTTCCTTGGAAGTGAGGATGGCCAGACTTCGTCTCACCTACTTTGGTGATGTTGTCAGAAGGGACCATTCTCTGGAGAAGGATGTCATGCGTGGTAAAGTGGAGGGTCAATGAAAGAGGGGAAGGCCCTAAACAAGATGGACTGACGCTGTGGCTGCAGCGATGGGTTCAGGTGTGGTAGGGATAGTAAGGATGGCACAGGACCGGGCGGTGTTTTGTTCTGTTGTGCATAAGGTCGCTGTGAGTCGGAGATGACTTGATGCCACATAACAACAACAACAACAGATTTATCAATTTTCTTCTGAAATTTACATTTTTCTTCCTAAGTTTAAAATAGCCTGTTATGGCTTGATGTTGCCTTGACTTACTCTCCAAATGGAAATTCCATAATTACATTATTTATTCTGTCTTTTTGTTTAGAAGTTGTCATTGTTTACAGTTTGGCACCTCTGTTCCTTGTCTTCATGTTTGCAGCATAATTTTACATTTGAGAATTCTTTGTCTGAGATGGTATCTGAGTGATACTGTTTTATGTCTTAATCTTGGGTTATTGTCTGAATTTGTTCATTCTCTGTATAAAGGACTCCCTTTAATATTTATTGTAAGGCTAGTCTGATTTTTACAAATTCCCTTAATACTATTTATCTGGGAATGCACTATATCTACCATGGTGTTTGAAAGCAGTTTGCAGAATACATGATTCTTGGTTGACAGTTCTTTTCTTTCAGAGTTTTACATATGTTGTCCCACTGCCTTCTTGCCTGTGTGATTTCTGTTGAGAAATCAGCACTTATTGGTGCACCTTGGTAGGTAATATTTTGTTTTTTACAAGCTGCCTTTGCAAGCTGTTTCTTTGTTTTTGCTTTTGGAAAGTTTGAGTATGATATGTCTTGGTGCCTTTCTTTTGGGGTCTATCCTGTATGGCGTTTATTGGGCTTCTTGGGTGGAAATCTTCTCTTTGTTTCATGATATTAGGGAAATTTTCTGTCAATAAATCTTTAGAAATTTCTCTGCTTCTTAGTCTCGTCTCCTCTTTTGGAATTCCAATTACATGTAAATTATTCCTGTTGATAGTGTCCCACATAACTCCTAGGATTTCTTTCTTCTTCTTTTTTCTAATTGTTCCTCAAAGATTACTGTCAAGGGATTTGCCCTCTATTTCACTGATTCTTTCTTCTATTGCTTCAGTTCTACTTCTCTGTCTTTCCATGTAGGTCTGATATTTTATTGTTGATCTTCTGGATTTCTAGTTGTTGTTTTTGTATAGTTTCTAATTGTCTGTTTATTTTGTCATTTAGTTCTTGTATTGTTTTACTGAATTATTCCATTGGTTTTGTTTGTGCTTTCCTTGATTTTTTTTGAGTATCCTATATATAAGTCTTTTAAATTCTATTACCATTTCTCCCACAGGAATATTTTATGCCTCTTATTTTGCTTACTTGTTTGAGCCGTCTTATCCTTTTTGTTCCTATGAGTTGTTATTGTCTGTCTCTGAAGCATTAAGGTGTTTATTTTAATTTATATATTTCTTTATTGATTGTCCTTTGGTGGTATCTGGATGCTGGATGTGATATATGCTCACTAGTGGATATAGTGGGTCACATTCATGTGCAAATTCACTGTGATTAGCTTCATGTGCCTTGCCTTACTGGATTGAGTGTAGGTGGAAGAGTAGGTTCTTTCACTGATAGTAGGTGAGAAGTATTGGGTGGTCAGGGTCCCTCCACAGCCCTTGTTGAACTGTGGGATCCTTTAAAGTTGGTGATAGCAGTTAGTGCATATGCTGGAGAGAAGGGCAGGTTGTCTTTGTATACACAGAGTGGCAGTGCTATCCAAATGGATGGCATAGGACCTTTGTGCAGGCATAAATTGGTGTCTCGGTGGTAGGAGATCAAGGAGTGTCAGTGTGTGGAATCAGCCTTTGGGAAGTGGCTGGATATAGGATGGGTGTCACTGCAATTGAGCAGTCTTTTGGTGTTGCATAGGGAGTTTCTGCTTGTCACGGGGTGGGAGCGTTGCTGGAGCCTGTCAGAATGCCCCTGGTGGTCACTGGTAATGGGCTGTGCCTGCTGAGCCATGACAGGAGGTTATTGGAAGAGTGCACAGGGATGCATCTGCTAGTCGCCGTGGTAGGGTGTGGGGCAGACTTGTTGGTTGCTTTGCAGTGGCACAGGGTACATTTCCAGTTACTGTGCAGTTGTGATGGAATTGCTCCAGTTGCTGGGCAGAGGGTGTGCGGGTGCTCCCACTACTTGCAGGACTGTCGGCAAGGGGGCACTCTTACTGGTTGCCAGGCTGCAGGCATGTTCCCACTGGTCTCTGGGCAGCATATGAGGGGCTGTGGGAACAGGTTGCTAGGCTGCAGGCACACTCCTCCTTGTCTCTGGGCTGCAGGTATGATGTGCTCCCACTGGTTGGTAGGCAGTGGGTGAAAGAGTGCTCCTACTGGTTGCTGAGCTGTGCTGAAGGGGTGCTCCTGCTGGTCACTGGGCAGCAGTGGGGCAACAGAGGAGAGTGTAGGGTCACTTCTGCTCATCACTAGGTGTGGGTACAGGGGATACTGCTGCTTGGCCACCCCAAAGTATTAGAACTTGTCCCATTTAAATGAAGAAGGAAGAAAGGAAATATGTTGATTACTAGAGAGATGATTTATAAATAATTAGAAGATGAGCATCAAGAGCCAGTATAAATTCACTAAGTCATAACAAATAACTTTTTTTTTTAAAAAAAACGATGTTACTGGAAAGAGATCTGAGGAATGCCACAGACAAATTTATCAACCTGGTTTTTCTCTTAGGAGTTTCTGTGGACAAGAAGAAAAAGTGTGTGTAAGGTGTTGATGCAGTGAGCTCTATCCACTACTCATTAAGCAACTGATGAAAAGTGGAAATAGATATAAACCTAGAGGAAGGTCACTGGAAAATTATGAACTGTGTGTTCTCGGTCCTTCTTTAATCAAAGCACTGTCAGTTCTTAGACATGAATAAAGGTCATGTTTATCAAACCTGCAGATGATATCAAACCGAAACCAAACCCACTACTGTCGAGTCAATTCTGACTCATAGTGACCTGATAGGACAGAATAGAACTGTTCCATAGGGTTTCCAAGGCTGTAAATTTTTATGGAAGTAGACTGCCTCATCTTTCTCTCGCAGAAGCAGCTGGTAGGTTTGAACCATCAACATTTTGGTTAGCAAGTGAATGCTTTAATCACAGTCTGCAGAGGAGGTACTGTTTCTGTTTTAATTATGCAAGCCATAATTTTAATTCCAGGTCTGCAAATAGCATGGAGTCTTTTAGAGAACTTCACACATGTTTTTCTGTTATGACATAGTTTATCTGGAAAGGGGGGTGGGAAAGGCAAAAGGTATTTCTAAAAAGGAAACAGTAATACTATTCTTGGTGGCATTCTGTTTCATAATGAGATCACAAAATCAAAGGGGTGTTTTTTAGGGGTTTCTATATGTTGTGCTCATAGTGATTAAGAAAAAAAAAAACAGCTGCTATCAAGTAGATCCCGTGTGCTTCAGAACAGAACTGTGCTCCATTAGATTTTCATGGCTGTGAGCTTTTGGAAGTAGATCACCAAGCCTTTCTTCTGAAACACTTCTGGGGTGGGCTCGAACCAACAACCTCTCTGGTGGTAGCTGAGCACTTAAACTTTTGTACCAACTGGGGACTCCCTCATAAAAATAGTGGTGTAAGAATCTGGAGAAGTACTAATGAACAGCTATGGTGCAGAAGGATTTAAACCTAAATGTTTTTACTTGGGAAGGCAATTAATAAAGCATCCAGCTGTATCTGAGTGAATTTGCAAGTACCCTGGGACCAAGGAATATGGAAAAAGATCCTACCATAGTGACAGTAATCTAGCCTAAACCTGTGTCATAAAATTTCCCCTGCCTCCAGATGTTCAGTAATAGGGCACTTGGTTACTCTGCTGATGTAGCGCAAAATTGCAGACCTGCCAGGGTAACGGAGAGAGTAGTGCCAGAGGTGAGGAGAGAGGTCTGTTTCTCTGTATGAAACATTTTTTTATAGGTAATTCTGATGTACTCAAACTCCAAACTCACTGCCATGGAGTAGGATCCGACTCATAGTGACCCCTCCTTGGGTTTCTGAGGAGATACCACTGCGGAAGTAGATCGCCCAACCTTCCTTCCAAGAAGTGATGGGTGGGTTTAAACACTAGGTATTAAATAGAGTAACTAAAGGATGCTTTATTTTAGATTACTGCTGGAGTGATATTTTTCCCCAGGCACTAATAACCCAGCAGCTTCACAAGCCCATTTCTCCTCCCAGTTCCTCGTGGCCTCCCAGCTCTCTGTGTCTTCTGGCAGAAGGGTGAGCCACTGCAATCAAGATTTCTGCCTTAAAGTGGGGAGAATCACGTTTACTAACTGTGCTTGTGTTGCTCAGGAGAGAAGGCTAGAATACATGTTTGGAAGGGAGGAAGATACTGAGCAAGCTCTGCCTTTGCAATTTAGAGATGTTGTTAGTTGCCACTGAGTCAGCTCTAGCTCATGGTGGCCTATGTACAACAGAATGAAAGGTTACCTGGTCCTGCACCATCTTCAAGATTGTTGGCATGTTTGAGTCCATTGTTGTGGCTTCCCACCCTAGGGAGCTCATCGTTCAGCACTATATCAGACCATATTCTGTTGTGACCCGTAGGATTTTCTTTGGCTAATTTTTGGAAGTAGATTGCCAGGCCTTTCTTCCTAGTCAGGTGACTCTGCTGGTATTTCAAATACTGGTGGCATAGCTTTCGGCATCATAGCAACATGCAAGCCACCACAGTATGACAAACTTACAGATGGTGGAATTTAGAGATAGGGATGTATATATAAGGAGACCTCTGGATAACAAAAGTGTCATTTCAAGAATGGCCTTTTTGTAATTGAGTGATCATTTAAAGTGGCCCATGATATGTGTACATAAAATTGAAATCCAGGGAACAACCAGTTCAGCCTAGCATCTTGGTCATCTACCTCACAAAAGATGCACAACCCTTGGTTAATTGTCTACTTCTAACAAACTTAAGGCTGTCAAAGGGACAGCAATTAGAGGCCTATTGTCAGAACCATATGGTTTCCATCACAGTGGGAAAAAAAAAAATAAGGTCTTTGTGGGCTTGGAGCATTGTTAGGTTTGAGCCTGCCCAAATTATTTTATTCATGTTAAAATTTCAGTAGATGGGAAACATACTGAATCAGAGGCAGACTTTATTTTTACACCTGCCCCTCCCCCATCATAATATTTAAATACCTTCCCCTCTCCTACTCCCTCTTAGCTGGAGGGCCAGTCCTCTTTACTGCTCCCAAACCACTCCACTGCTTGATTTGATTTGCTTTTTTGCAATTTGTTGTTGTTATTGTTGTTAAGTGCTGTTGAGTCATGTCCAACTCATAGCAACGCTATGCACAGCAGAACGAAACACCATTGGTCCCGTGCCAGCTCCCGATCCTTGCTACACTTGAGCCCAGCGCCGCAGCCACTGCCTCAATCCATCTTGTTGAGGGCCTTCCCCTCTTTGGTTCACCCTCCACCTTACCAAGCATGACATCCTTTTCCAGGGAATGGTCCCTTCTGATAACATGACCAAAGTAGGTGAGATGAGGTCTGACTATTCTCGCTTTCAAGGAGCATTCCGGCTGCACTTCCTCCGGGGCAGATTTGTTAGTTCTTTTAGCAGTCCATGACAGTTTCAGCATTTCTCGCCAGCACCACATCTCAAAAGCATCAGTTCTTCTTTGGTTTTCCTTATTCACTGTCTAGCTCTCACATGCATGTGAGGTGATTGAAAATATCCTGGCTTGTGTCAGGCACACCTAAGTCCTCAAGGAGACATCTTTGCTCCTCAGCATTTGAAAGAGGTCCTTTGCAGCTGACTTGCCCAGTGCTATTCGTTGTCTTATGTCCTGACTGCTGCTTCCTTTGGCGTCGATTGTAGAACCAAGCAATGTGAAGTCCAGTTTGTTAAGATGCTGAAATCTGCTTTGTGTGATTTATGAAGAAACTTGAATCGATTAGTTTCACAGTACATGAACATTCCTCAGGTTCAGAGGGGATGGCCAATCTGTTACACTGCTTGCTGTGGACTGGATGGGAACGTGAGCAGCAGAGCCATGAGATTGTGTTGAGTACTTGTGGTAAAGCTGCTTATTGTTAATTCCCTGATGTCCTGCCAAAGTGATAGGATAAGATCAGGTCAGATTAGATCAAAGAGCCTGGGATCCAGCCTTTGGAGCAGATTCATTTAATCAATAAAGAGACCTCCTGAGACAGGGGGAGAGAATGGGGCAGTACTGGTAGCACAGGAGATTGAAATGGGGGTGGGAAGGTTATGGGAAACCAACAGTTTATGTGTGTAATCACATCTTGGAGGTGTGATTCCCAAAATATTTTAGCTGTGCTCACTGGAGTGTATAAATATTTCTTTAAGATTTCATTACTCCAATATTCCTTTATTCCAATAATACTCTATAAGCCAGGTGGTGATTTAAAAACAAACAAACCTATTCCATAAAAGACATTTCAAAAAAGCAATTTAAGGTTCAGTGATTACTTGGGAAACACTGCTCCCTTGAGTTAATCTGCAAAATTTCCTATTGTCCCTGTGTGAGGAGAAATAATAGAGGAGCATCAAAAGGCCAAAGTCTAGCTCCAGCCTCCTCTTTGTATGTTTTCCCCCTGCCCACCTCCCAACCCCCGACAATAATTATAGAGTATTATGTATTAAGAGGCAGGACTTGGCTCCCTTCATCCATGATTAACACTTAAACCAATGCATATTCATTCATCTCTTAGCCCAACCAAACTCCCGCTAAAATAAGGACTTGCCGATAAGGAAATGACACCCATTAGAAAGTTAGCCATGGAAAATGAGAGAAAAAATGAAGGATGGAGCAAATTAAGGATGTGAGTCCCTCAATGGTTATTGGCTTTAATGGTGTTATAAAAATGATGTTGGCTTTTACCAGGAATAATTTATATTCCAAATTAAAGATCTGTATCTGTAAATCCATTCTATAAAACTTAATTTTCCATCTAGATATGCTGATTACTTCAGGCTGGCATACCTTTACCAATTGTTAATTACTGCGGGATGGTTTAACACTATTTTCTGAATCAGCATGCATGCATAAAATGACTGCACTGCAATTTGACACATTATTAGTGGTGATTATTGTCCTAGATAAATTAGATTGAACAGAAAATAACCTTCATCCTTAGCATGTTTTAGCTCTCAGAATTAATGTGATTTGGTGAACACATATAAATAAAAATCTGATGAGTCCCTGCTGACGCCAGGGCCTGCTGGTGTTGAAGTGTATCAATTTCATGCAGATGATGAATTCCTTAAGCATTCAAAGATAATCATGCTTGATTGGACAAGACTTTCTCATGCTATTTTAGAGCCTTAATTTTCTGTGAAGTTCTGTCAAGTGCTCATCAGTTACCCACTTATCTCCGTATCTTAACCTGGCAGCCAATCACAAGGTTGCCTAATAGAAAAGCTACCGAGCACCAGCCCATTAATATTCATGTCACGTGACTGTCCAAGGAGATAAACCAATCAATGGCTGATTAACATTCAGGTCATTGACTCCCAAAGAGAGTAAATGAGTTACAAGGTAAGACATCAAACAAATTTTCATCTTGAAAGAGTGATTGCTTTTTCTGCTGCTTTTGTCATATTCACTGTTCATGTTGCTATTGAGTGGGTTCTGATTCATGGCAACCCTGTGTGTAACAAAAGAAAACACTGCTTGGTCCTGTGCTATCCTCCTAGTCATTGCTATATTTAAGACCATTGCTGTAGCCACAATGTCAATCTGTGTCATTGAGAGTCTTCTTCTTTTTCACTGACTCTCCACCTTACCAACCATGATGTCCTTCTCCAAGAACAGGCCCCTCCTGATAACATGCAGAAAGTACATGAGACAGTCTTGTCATCCTTCTAAGGAGCACACTGGCTGTATCTTTTCCAAGACAGACTTCTTGTTCCTTATTCACTATCCAACTTTCACATGCATATGAAGTGATTGAAAATACCATGGCTTGGATCAGGCTCATTCCAATCTTCAAAGTGACTTCCTTCCTGGTGGAACCACTGAGACTATGGCCCCTAGCTGCCCGTCAGGTCTGGAAATGAACCCACATCTGTGGCTTCCAGCCAAGCAAAAGACAGCCATATGAGTTGAACATTTACCTGAGGTAGATACACTCCTTGGAGAGAACAATCATGGGAGAAAGAAGGGCTGCTTATGCACTGGGAGACAGCTCAGGGGGCAGGAGGGCATGGAGGGATGGACCCAGGGAAGAGGTAATTATCAGGAGGAAGTGGGAGGGGAGCTGTTGCATTGTGGTAAATTGTGGTCAGTGTCATGAGACAAAGTGTATGTGAACTGCTGTATGGAAAGTGAATTTGCTCTGTAAATCTTCACCCAAATCACAATAAAAGAAAAAAAAGAGAGAGAGAAAAAAAAAAAATGACTTCCTTGCTCCTGAACACCTTGAAGAGGCCTTTTGCAGCAAATTTGCCCAATGCAACACATCAATTAAATTTGCTCTAGCCTTGTCCAGTTAAGCTCCATGATCTGAACTAATAACAAAGACATATAAGCACTGTGCCAGCATGAGAGTGGTGAGTGGTGCCACAAAATAAAAACTGCTAAAATAATTTCCTAGAATGCTTGAAAAATCACACCTGGATAACTGGAATAATTGCTTTTGCAATCTGGATGCTGTTCTGTAACCTCCAGTGCAAAGTATGAACTATAGTATGCTGGAATGCTGTACTTCCTTTGGATTATACTTAAAAGGTAAATGAGGTTTTGCATTTAGAATGACTTTTCAGGCGTTAAGGCATTTGACTGCTAACCAGAATGTTTGTAGTTCAAACCCACTAGCTGCTCCGTGGAAGGAAGATGAGGCAATCTACTTCAGTAAAGATTTACCATCTTGAAAACCCAATGGGGGTTGCTATGAGTTGGATTTGACTTGGCAATGAGTTTGGTGTTTTATTTGTTTATACAAATACAGGTTAACAGGATTGTTGTTTATGACTGTACTAATGCATTTCATTTGCCCACTCAGTTATGTTTTGGTGACTGCTAGGTATATAATCTCTCAACATTTAAAAAGTAGCCCAACAAGGAAGGAGATTATTCTTATAATTGTGTTATGGATAGAAGAAAGAATTAAATTAAGTTATTATGGAGAATTTGTGTGTGTATATTTGTGTGTGTGTGTGTATGTGCTGTTCATTTTAGTAGCACTCAAACTCACTGAATTATTTCAAATGCACATGGCAACCCAAGGAGAATATTCTGGAGAAGGAAGATATCCTCTTATTGTTGATACTCGATGGTAGCTTTTTTGTAGTTTGGAGGAAACTTCTATTATTAAATCAAAGTCAATTGCATTTCACCACAGATGTGCTACTGTTGTGCATTGAGTTGTGTCCTTCAAAGGTGTATGTTGTAAATCTTGGCCTCTATGCCTGTAGTCAATTTGGAAAACAGGTGCCTAGCCAACCAACTGGAAGAGATCCATATTTGTACCCATTCCAAAGAAAGGTGATCCAACAGAATGTGGAAATTATTGAACAATATAATTAATATCACATGCATGCAAGTAAAATGTTGTTGAAAATAGTTAACAAATTGTTGCAGCAGTACATGGACAAGGAACTGCCAGAAATTCAAGCTGGATTCAGAAGAGGACATGGAACAAGGGATATCATTGCTGATGTCAGTTGGATAGAGACTAAAAGCAGAGAATTCCAGAAAGATGTTTACCTGTGTTCTATTGACTATGCAAAGGCATTCAGCTGTGTGGATCATAACAAATTATGGGTGACACTGTGAAGAATGGGTATTCTAGAACTCTTAATAGTGCTCATGAGAATCTGTACATAGACCAAGCAGCTGTTGTTGGAACAGAACAAGGGGATACTGAATTGTTTAAAATCAAGAAAGGTGTGTGTTAAGGTTGTATCCTTTCACCATACATATTCAATCTGTATGCTGAGCACATAATCTGAGAAGCTGTACTATATGAAGAACGTAGCATCAGGATTGGATGAAGACTCATTGATAAGCTGCAATTTGCAGGAACATAACTTTGCTTGCTGAAAGTGAAGAAAACTTGGAGCACTTACTGATGAAGATCAAAAACTACACCCTTCAGTATGGATTACATCTCAGCATAAGAAAACAAATATCTTCACTACTGGGTCAATAAGCAACTTGATGATAAAGGAAAAAAAGATTGAAGATGTTAAGGATTTCATTTTACTTGCATCCACAATCAACACTCATGGAAGCAGCAATCAAGAAATCAGATGATGTATTGCATTGGGCAAATCTACTGCAAAAGACCTCTTTAAAGTGTTAAAGAGCAAAAATTTCACTTTGAAGACTAAGGTGCACCTGACCCAAACCATGGTATTTTCAATAGCCTGATAGGAATGTGAAAGCTGGACAATGAGTAAGGAAGACTGAAGAAGAAATGATGCATTTGCATTGTGGTTTTGGCAAAGAATACTGAAAATACCATGGGCTAGTAGAAGAACAAACAAATCTGTCTTGGAAGAAGTACAACCAGATTGCTCCTTAGAAGCAAGAATGGCCAGTCTTTCCCTCTCCTACTTTGGTCATGTTGTCAGAAGGGACCAGTCCCCTGGAAAAGATCATGCTTGGTAAAGTAGTAGTTGTTGTTGTTGTTGTTATGTGCCGTAAAGTAGAGCGTCAGCAAAAAAGGGAAAGACCCCCAATGGGATGGCTTAGCATAGTGGCTGCAACAATGGGCTCAAGCACAGCAAAGATTTTGAGGATGGCACAGGACCAGGCAGTGTTTCATTCTGTTGTACATGGGGTCACTGTGAGTCGGAGCTGACTTGACAGCACTTAACAACTTGGTGTGTACTGTTCTATAGGTTTGAACAAATGCATAATGTCCTGTGGCTACCATTACAGCATCATACAGAAATAGTTGTACTGCCCTAAAGTGCACTGTGTTTCACCTATTCATTCCTTACCCTCCCTCTGAGCCCCTGTTAATCACAAGTCTGTATTGTCTCTGTAGTTTTACTTTTCCAGAATATCGTATAGTAGGAATCATGCAGCTTATTTAGATTGACTTCTTTTGCTTAGCAATATATCCACATAATTATCTGTCATTCAGGTATAAAGAGAAATGAGCTATCAAGTTATAGAAGGATGTAGATGAAACATAAATTCACATTACTAAATGAAATGGAGGAGCTCTGGTAGCATAGTGCCTAAGGCACTTGACTGCTAACCAGAAGGCTGGCGGTTCAAACCCACCAGCAAGGAAGATGGGGCAATCTACTTCTGTAGTGATACTACCTCGGAAACCCAAGGAAGGGTCGCTATGAGTCGGGTCCGACTCGACGGCACATAACAACAACAACAACAAATGAAATGGTTAGAACAAATAAATTTATTTAAGTAAAATAGAGTTGATTTAAAGATATGTCAAGTATAATTAAGGTGGTACTGAAATGATAGAAGTTAGAGAAGCAGGGTGGTAAGTGACAGAGAACATCTGTAGTCAAGTAATGAGAAAATGTCATGACAGAAATAGTGTTTTTAGGAAGTTCAATTCTGCTGACCTGAGCAAAGGCACAGACACACAAAACTCCATCAGCAACTAATCAATGTAAACATGTTCTACGTTGATACAGTAATAAAAGAGTATTTTTTAAAATATATCAAGATGTTACATTTCTTGCCATACTTGCTCAATGTAGTTTTCCCAGTCTACTGGAGTATTTTTAAATTGCTTATGGTATTTCTTTATTTTAACAAATGGAAGTTTTAAATTTTATGTAATTTTTTATGTAAAATTTTACATAAAATTTAAATTTTATGTAAAACATCTTTTGCTGGGTGATTTTAAGCTAGGAATTCATTCTTAGTCTTTAATTCACAGATCTCTAATATCTTGTTTGAATGGAAATTTTGGAAAGGATGTTTTTCAAGTGTTTAACTTATTAATGGATCTGGGATTTCTTTTTCATACACTATGAGGGATTTTCAATGGCCTCATATGCATGTGAGAGCTGGACAATGAGTAGGGAAGACAAAAGAAGAGTTGATGCTTTTGAGATGTGGTGTCGAAGAATGCTGAAAGTACCGTGAACTGCTAAAAGAACTAACAAATCTGTCCTGGAGGAAGTGCAGCCAGAATGCTCCGTGGAAGTGAGGATGGCCAGACTTTGTCTCACCACTTTGGTCATGTTGTCAGGAGGGACCATTCTCTGGAGAAGGATGTCATGCTTGGTAAAGTGGTGGGTCAATGACAGGGGGGAGGGCCTTCAACAAGATGGATTGACACGGTGGCTGCAGCTATAGGCTCTGGTATAATGGGGATTGTGAGGCTAGCACAGGACCAGGCAGTGTTTTGTTCTGCTGTACATAAAGTCTCTATGAGTCAGAGCTGACTTGACGGCACCTAGCAACAACAACCTCCCTCTACATCCTGGCAGAAGAACTAATTGCTCCTTTATGTGTGTCCCTGTTATGCATTATACCTACTTCTTTTATACTTTGTATCACATCTTCTTAGAGCTGTTTGCCGGGTCTGTCTTACTTACTGAACTATAGAAGAGCTACCTAAGGGCAGAAGAAACGGATTTTGCTGATATTTCTGCAATACTAGAAATACCTCATACTTGAGCTCAATACAAGTTTGTTGTATGTATGAATGAAAAACAACTGACAGGTGCTGTTTTTAAATGCAGTTTTAAAGAATTTTGCACCAGACTCAATCCTTCCCTTAGGCTTTCTGGGATCCTCAAAACAGGTGCCTCCAAGTGGCTGATGACAAGGAACAGTGATCAGGATGGAGTAAGAGAGCATTTGAGACGATCCCTAGAAAACTGAGCACAAATGAAAATCTGAAACTAATGACACCTGTACTGAATCTTCTCAGATACTAACGTATTCTCTAGCAGACTTTTAGAAAATGCTTCCCCTTGGGAACAATAACCAAGGGCAGTATGAAATCTGGGACCAGACTTCTGTGTGGGTTGTTGTTGTTAGGTTCCATCGAGTCGGCTCTGACTCATAGTGACCCTGTGTACAACAGAACAGAGCACTGCCCGGTCTTGTGCCGGCCTCACAATCCAGTTTGGAAGATGTTTTAGGATTTGGAAGAAAGACTTCATTATCTCAAAAGCCACCTCTGCCACCTTCTGATGGCTGCCTGGAATCCTCTGGTTAGAGCGTTATTAGAAGGCTCAGAGGCTGGCTATATCTAAAACATGTGAAATGTATTCCTGGAGGGATAACATTTTAAACTCAATTCTTTTATACCTCACTGAGTGCTTTGCAATACAATTCTTGGAAGCAGGTTTAGAAGAGAGGGATAAAAGGAAACCTATTCAGGCACTGGTGCTAAGGGTGGGAAGAAAAGGGTTCCTAAGGAGGGAAAGGTTACCAAAAATAGCTTTTCCTTACTTCTCAAATTTAATAGACAATTGTGACTATCAATAGCCACAAAACTAGTGTAATTTTAGGACTAGAGCGTAATTCATTTTACAACATTATTTATTAATATTGTTTAAAACAAAAAGGATGAGAATGTAGGGGATTTAATAGTCAGGGCTGTTGTGCTTAGTTCCTGTGTGATCCAGGGAAGTCACCCTCTCTGAGCTTTGGTTTTTTCATTAATAAAAGTAGCACAGTAGTATCTGCCCTGTTTACCTCATAGAGTGGTTGTGAAAATCCACTGAGATCATTGAAGTTAAAATGCTCTATAAGTTAAACAAATAAAAACATAAGTGATATGAGGCTCTCTCATGGAATATCAATGGAGTTTGTTTCGGGTAGTACCAAAAGAAAAAAAAAAGTTGTTCCTTTAGTATCTTGTTCCTTTAAATTTTAAAGGCACTTCTATCATGTTCAGATGAGTAATTTCATTAGCATTTGGGAAAAAGTCTTTCTATTGAAACTTTTTATATATTTTTATTCAGGGCACATAAATTATATCTAAGGATATGTAGCCAACAAATGCCAGGTAGAAAGAGAGAAGCTGTTCTTGACCATCTTCCCAGAATTGTTCATTAGCATCAGAAAGTTGGGAAGACAGACAGGCGTGCCTTCCTGAAGTGAACAGTATCTTTGAGCACTTACAACACGCAATATCTGACCCTCCTTTGATCTCTTTCCTGTGCCTCATCTGTAGTGAGCATTGGGCAGTTAACAAATGCCACCTGGGGGACCTCTCCTGTACTGTTGTGTAACTCTTGAACTGTGTAGGACTTCTCTCTACATCAACCCCAGGAGTCCTGAGGGGCAGAAACCATGATCTACAGATACTTCTGTCTCCTAGTTTACAGCAGTAAATATTTATTAAATGAAGACTTGGCTGAGGTTGCATATCGAAGGGTGGAGGAAGTGGCATCTTTTGGCAGATTTTATACTTTTGGCCAGTTACCTGCTCCTGCATAATTTTAAGGAGACTGTCTGGTGGGAAGTCTGTCTTACCCCTTCACAGGAGATCAACTAATAGCCAAGGCCATGGATATTTTAAGAAAGACATGAGAAATTAGGAGACCAGTTCAGAGGACAGGTGTCATGATAATAACGGAGTGAGAAAATAAGACTTTGGAAAAGAGAGGAAAAATACTAGGATTTTTAGGCCTGACAGGGAGAGTTGGAGTATACACAGGTACTGAGTACGGACAGGTAGGTGATTTTTGGACATAGACGGGGTGCTGATTTAGAGCAGAGCTACTCAACCTTTCTCTGTGGCAGGGTACTCTGAAGAAAAGTCACATTTAGATGCTCACAAAGGTAATCAGGTAAGGTTACTCAAGATTAGATTATGTCCTCACCCTTTGACACTCTCAAGTCCCACCCTGCCATCCCTAAGGCTGAGGCATCAGTAGTTTCAAAAAAAAACCTCACTGCTGTTGAGTCAATCCCAATTCATAGTGACCCCTCCTTGGGTTCCCGAGACAGTATTTCTATGGTAATAGATTGCCCAATCTTCCTTCTGGTTAGCAGTCAGATGCCTTAGGCACTACATCACCAGAGCTCCCATCAATAGTTAAGCAAAAAGTAATCTATCCCTGGTTTGGGGAAGAATGGGGTCACATACTTGTTAGGAAACTGAGGTAGGGGGCAGGGACTGTCTGTATTTTTTGTCAGAATAAAAAGTGTGATCACAACAAAAAGCGGAAGGTTGAAATAAAATGAAAAATGCTGGATTCTTAGATTAGAAAATAACAGATTATTTTGTCAAAGGATGTGTATATGTGTGCGTACTAGAAGGACATGCCCCCCAAATTTGTATGCAATTTAAGCTTCACAAATGTCAGAAAAATAAGTGCTACAAACTTACCTGCCAAATCATTTTAAAGCTTAATTATTTACATTTATTGTATACTTACAATAAATATACAATAAATGAATGCTAAACAATGAATTATTAATTTTAATTATTTGATTCAGCCCCTCTGAAAATAACAAGTGCTGACTGAAATTAATAATAATAATAATAAAGAAAATTTGCCATTGAACATTCACAAAGCTAAATAAATGTAGAAGAACTTAGTGTTCTATACCTGAGTTAGGGAAAGAAAAACATTCTATTGAAGGATGATTTGTGTCCATCTGTAATCCTCAGAGTATACATGTCCTGGTATGAGAAGAATTCCAGGCAGTACTTCAACATTTCCAAAAAAAAAAAAAAAACTCACTGCCATCCAGTCGGTTCTGACTCATAGAGATCCCTCCTTGGGTTTCTGAGGCAATATCTCTACAGAAGTAGATTGCCCAGTCTTCTTTCCAAGGAGTGGCTGATGGGTTTGAACCTTAAGCACTACACCACCAGAGCTCACTGTGGTAGGGCAGTGGAATTGGTGGGGTCTAAGTCAAAGTCTCCAGACAGCAAAGAGGACTCAGTATCTATGTTGTGTATGGAATAAACAGAAAAAATTAACTAAAGTAAATATATAATAAAAGAATGATGTTTGATAATAGAATGATAGGGTAGGACTGGGCAGGATTGTGGGGGAGGGGCTGTGGGCTCAGCCTCCTCATGTTGTCCCCTTCCCCCACCACCGCCATCATAAACTCTCTATGACTTCACAACTTTGTTATGCAGGCCTGGGACTTTATTATAGTGTGATTTGGAATGATAAAGACTTTTCTCTCATTTCTGAATATCTATCCTGAGCCCTCCTTGAGCTTCCACTCATCTTTCCTGGATAGTGACCCCACCTTCACCTTCCTGGGTGGGTGGGGATTGCTCCTTCTGTTTCTGTACCACCTACTATGGACTCCATATTTACTGGCCTTATGGAACAACAAAGGCACCAAAAGATAAGGAACCCTGGGCTGAGCTCCCAGCAAAGATTCTCTGTGGTTGTTTTCCATTTTTATCCCACTTTTCTAAATTAAATATGTTGGCACAGACACACAGCTGTAGTGGCAAGACTGAGAAGAGGATAGATCATTGTTCTATGGGAAGAGGTTGGGCAAGGGTAGGATTCAACAAGCCAAGATTTCCATTAGAAGTTCACAGACCAACTGGGTGCAGTGGAGAGTTTCTGCGTAGAATCCTAAACACAGTGATTCTAGCTTATAAGGAAGAAGCAGAGAAGGCAAGAAAGCTGCTTTCTGTTCTAAAAAGGTTGGATTATTTAGAAATTTTAGGATCCCTGAAGGAATAGAAGGAGCTCTGGTGGCCTAGTGCCAAAGACATTAGATTGCTAACCAGAAGGCTGGCAGTTCAAATCCACCAGCTAAATCTACTTCTGTAGTGATACCGCCTCAGAAACCCAAGGAGGGGTCATTATGAGTCGGAACCAACTCGATGGCAGTGTATGGACTAGACTGGACTGCAGGAGAAGAAAGTCCCAAAGTTAATTAAAAAATCAAACTCACTGCCGTTGAGTTGGATCTAACTCACAGAGACCCCTCCTTGGGTTTCCAAGGTGGTATCACTATGGAAGTAGATTGCCCAACCTTCCTTCTGAGGAGTGGCTGGTGGATTTTGTCAGCCTTCTGGTTAGCAATCATATGCCTTAGGCACTATGCCACCACCAGTTACATTTCTGTATCAGATGTCATTTGACCAAGCTTTTCTTGGTGTTGGGCTGATCAGTAGAATAGTGCTGAGACTCTGAGAGCCTCTGAGCAGAAGTTGGAGCCTGAGCTCTGACCTGCGATACAGGGTCCCATCTGAGAGAGCACACATGTGACTGTTGGTCACTGAGCAGAATGAGGGCTGACTTAGAGTATCAAGTATGCTTCTTGTAGACATAAATATTTTACCACCTTTAAAAATGAATGAAAGGAAGGAATGAGAAGTTCTGGTTATTAAAATGTTGTTAGCAGCCACTGAGTTGACTCCAATTAATGCTGACCTTATTATGTACAACAGGATGAAACAATGCCCAGTTTTGTGTCATCCTCCATTGTTGGTATGTTTGGGCCCACTTTCGTGGCTTTGCCTTATGGAGGATTTCCCTCAATTTTGCTGACTCTTTATTCATGAAAATAGTCATATTATTCATGGATAAAGACTGTCCCCCAGCTTCCTAGAAAAAGGAGTGAGAGATGAGTACCAGCCTCTCATTGTGTTCTTTTTTCTTTTTCTTTTTTCCCTCAGCATAAGGGCAGAGCCAAAAGGAGGAGGAGAGGTAGAATGTCTCAAGGTAAGGTTCTACCTATTCCTCCTGGGCTTTCTAAAGGTGACTCTTCCTTTTCCTTCCATGAGCCCCAGGTTCACAATCTCTGAGGATGTCAGTTGCTAGTCAGAAACAGAGCCCTCAAAGGAGAGGCTCATGGGAAGGGAGCTAGAACCTGAGACTCCCTGCTCTCTATCTGTGGACATGAATCAGTGGTGGAGGTGGACAATAGGTGTAGTCTAATAGGCAGGTGTGTGAAGTGTTGAGGAATAACTACTGGTTGGTTTGGAGTCAGACTTCTTTTTCCTGACTTTGGGCAGGTAGTTTAGCTTTGAGCAGC
Organism: Orycteropus afer afer; assembly: GCF_000298275.1. Classification (NCBI taxonomy): domain Eukaryota; kingdom Metazoa; phylum Chordata; class Mammalia; order Tubulidentata; family Orycteropodidae; genus Orycteropus; species Orycteropus afer. The sequence goes on along the minus strand of NW_006921592.1, from coordinate 18,813,035 downwards.
ACATAAAATAATACGTGTAACAGTACTTTATAAATGATGAAGTAGCATACAAATAGGTGCCTTGTTAATACTATCATTGATGATTTGAACTGTCTACTGATTCTTGTGGAGTTTATAGAGTCTAATATCCTAAGGATCTTCCATTGAAGGGGGACTCCTTGTGGGAGACCAATGCTTCTACCTTCAATCACATATAACCCTCTCTCCTAGTTTCTCAGGTTGGATAGCTTACAGGAAAGAAGGAGAGAAGGCAAGAAAGCTGCTTTCTGTTCTGAATAGGTGATTTATTTTTCCCCTACCTTCCTCTTCCCTCTTTTAGCATGGTCTATGCATTGCTAAGAGCCGCTGGGTGATAGATACCATGCTTGGCTGCTAACTGAAAGGCTGGACGTTCAAGTCCACCCAGAGGCATTTTATTTAAAAAAAGCCTGACAATCTACTTCTGAAAAATCAGACACTGAAAACCCTGTGGAACACAGTTCTACTCTGAGTTGGAATTGACAGCAACTAGTTTTTGGTATGCAATTCCAGAGCCTCAGTGCAGCTTATTATGCCATAGTATGGCTAGCCATGGCAGTGGGAATGTGAATGTATACCTTGGGGACAGAGATGAATGGTAGGTGCATTGTGATGTGGGATACAGGGCAAGTGAAAAGGCTGTGGGCTTCAGGCAGCCCCACCCCTGCCAGGCCAGTAGGCTCTCCTGTTCTTGTTCTGGTCCTAGCTGTAGCTTTGTACCTCTGTCTCTGCAGCCTTCTGGTCCAGCATTATGACATCATCCACTTTCATGAGCTGTGAGGTTGAGATATGTAATAGAGCAACTGCACACACAGGTCAATCGGCTGCTGTTTGGGGAACCCGTGGAAGATGCTGCTCCCTGTGTGTCTCCTGTGGCTTCCACAGTGCCTGTGACTGAATTGTCGTTCACTCTGGCCATCTCAGAACAGCCTCCAGAAGGCTCAGGACCAGCCTCTCTGCCTGAACCCTCTGTACCTCTCTCCATTTGCTCACCTGACCTGATAACCCCATTAGTTGATTTTCTTTCACCTTCACCACCAGGTGACTTTGCTACCACAGCCTGCTTCCCCCTTGGATTCCACATTCCCAGTGGACCATTTTCCACCACAACCATTTGCCTTCTCCCCATGCCTCCTACATCACACTCAGAAAGTGAATCATGTTCCACAACCAGATCCTGCTTTGTCTCTGAACACCGTCTCCTCACTGGACCTCATCCTGTCTCAAGATATGAACCTCTTATCATATTTGTCCCATGAAGTGAATCTCACTGATGCACTCACTTGTCATTGCACATCACTAGCCCTGTCTGCTTCACCACCAACAGACTGCACTTTGACTGTCACTCAGTCGAAATTGATACCAATCTCACAGAAGCCTATCCCTGAGAGCTCATATCCAGTGAGCCTTCATGGGTTGGCCTCTTATGTACCAAGGGTCACAGGCACAAACCATTGTAGTATGTCTATTAGGGAATTCTCCTGTTGGCCAGTTCATGCCAAGGACTGGTTTCCCTCTACACTGACACAGTGTGATTTAAACCAAGAGATGAAAATTGGGGAAACTTTGCAACCAACTCTGTAGAGGCTGGTAACCTCTCTTTTCTGAGTCCTGATATCCTGGCAAAACAGGTTAAAAAGAGAAGAAACTTTCTGATGTTGAAGGAAAAAGAAAAAAATTTTCTCATCAATAACTGAAAAATAAGACTCTTTAGCCTTCTGGAATATGGGAGACAAACCAAACAAACTTCACATTCATCAGGAGTCCCCATATCCTAACACCTGTGGGGACTATGTAAATCAGCAACACATCCAGCTCTTCTGGGGTCTCCCCTCTCTGCACAGTGAGTCCCTGGTGTATACTATCCTGGTCTCAGCTGTCTGTGTTCCTTAGGCTTTGTCTATTTCAACAGCATTTCAAATGTCCTCCCAAGCCAAAGACAAGAAGAAGAATCTCCATTACTTTCTCAACTCCTATCTCTGTCCTTGCCTGAGATATTGACTCAGACTTTGCCTCAAAGCTTACATGAGTCCCAGAAGCTGTATCAGGTCCAGCTCCAGTCTTACCTTCAATCCCAGTTCCAAATCCCACCACCACCTGCACCCCAGATTATATACCAGAATAAGACACAGTCTCAAGATGAAATTCACCACTTGGAGTGGCTCGTGGTGCAGAAGCAACTGGAAGATTTTTGCCATATATCCAATATTGTCAAAAGGTCTCAGGAAGCGTTTTATCTTCTAGCTCCTGACTTCCTTCAGCACCACTAGCCCTACTAGGCCCAACCTCCAATATCTTTCATTCCTGTAATTTTCTTTTCAGCAGTGAGGTACAAAAGAGTCATTGAAAAACACCTTCGAAATAGGTCCATCCCACACTGGTTGGGCCAGCCCTTCAGGATCCATGAGTCTCTGTTATTGAGGCAGCCAGCAGATGAATTTCCAGAGATAGCTGAATCAATGAGCACTTAGGGATCCAGGATTATAAGAGTTGGAACAGCATAGATGTAAGCAACAGGAGAAGGTTCTATGATAGGAGCCTAGAAGTTCTTCACCTAGAGAAGAACAAGAGGAATGTCAGGGATATAACCTAGACAGTGTCCTAAAACATCATCTGTCAAAAGACCCAGACAGCTCTTCAGTTAGGGTTCTGGAGTTTGACTCCAAAAAAGAAGCAAAAAGTTACAGGCTAAGTCTGTCAGGGAGTAGTTCAAGTGTCTCAGGGGTAAACTTAGATCAGAAACAACTAGAAAATGCCTTTAACACACAAATCAAGGAGGATAGGATCCCTGAGATTATCCATAGTTCATGGCACACTGTCAAGAAGACATTGCCTTTTCCTGAGAAATCTCAGGAAAAGAGATGAAAATGAAACACATTTGGCAACATTAGTGGGTGGGGACTACTGCCTGAATAGTTCTCTTTATTGATTCAATCACAAAACAGAGGTTGGAAGGCATTATTAAATGTTTTTGCATGAGGGTAAAAAGGGGCCTTCCCTGCAAAGTCACAGAATCCAAAGGAATCTTTAAGTTGACAGAGTGCCCATCTTTCTCCTATTCTTATAGCAATTTGCCCACATTGACAACCCCTATATATCCAGAATGGGCTCTGAAATTGAGGTTTTCAAGCCCCTTGCAGAAAGCCCTCAAATGTTTTGGGAAGAGAAGATAATAAATTCAGTCCCCATCATGGATTGTTCTCTAGCTGCCACCTCACTTGTGGACAAGGAAGGGCAGGAGGCCCTGAGACAGTGACCCACTGATACCAATCTTGAGCATACAGAAGATTTCCAGGTAATTAAGGATGGTAGAGAGATTTCTATAATGTCTCTCAAACACAGAAAACAAACAAAACAAGTCAGAGTAAGACTGTAATACCCAACAGACACAGCCCAGAGCTGCCCACAAGCCAAATGGACTAGACATAAGCCAAGAGACAAGAGTGTAAGTTCCAGAGATACAGCAGGAATGCCCCAGGGCAAAGGGTGGTATTTAAAACATTTACCCATGGCTGGTGTGTCCAGGGAGATATTCATGGCCAAGGAGCACTTTGCTCTTCAATCAGAATCTAGTAACACCATGAAGAACCATAGAGTTGGGAAACTCCCAAAGGAAAATGTGATTTCAAGTGAAATAGAAACTGACCAGATTACTAAAAGTCCCCAATTGCCAAGAATATCAGTTCTTCAAGATCCTGATGCATCACACCTTAAAACACAGCTGATGTTTTAAATCGGATCAGAGAAAGACAAATATTGTATGAGTCAATTATTAGAAAAAGTCAAGGAAAGGTTTACACATGGAAAGAAATATTCTTTGATGGTTACTAGGGATGGGAAGAGGAGCTCTGGTATTGTAGTACCTAAGGCACTTGACTGCTAACCAGAAGGCTGGTGGTTCAAACGCACCAGCCACTCCTCAGAAGGAAGGTTGGGCAATCTACTTCCGTAGTGATACTGCCTCGGAAACCCAAGGAGGGGTCGCTATGAGTCGGCCGACTCTGGCCGACTCCACGGCAAATAACAACAACAACAGCATGAGTGAAGCCTGCCAGGTGCCTGAGGCCACCCACTCCACTGCCCAAGGCACTGTGTTCAGAGATTTGTCTCCTCCCTTCAGAGAGAAAATGCTTCCCTAGCACTTCCCAGAGGAATATTTCCCTCCATAAAGTGATTCATCGCTTATTGAGAATATTGGTCCTCCTCAATAAATGTTTCTGAGAGTGGTGTTTTTCGTGTGTAGTGTGTGTGGGGCCTGCGTTGTGGGTATTCCAGGAGCTGTGCTTAGGCAAAGGAAGGAGTCAGTTCAGCTCCTACTGATTGCCTCCTTTGGCTTCTAAAAGGTGCCCAGTCCCCTGTAGCTCTTGGTGGGGAATGGAAATCACCTGGCCCCAAATCCCCTTCCCTCACTGATGAAGGTTGAGATGGACTCTGTTTGCCACTTCTCATTGTAGCCTAATGAAAAAGTGTAGCAGCCCGTACCTTCTCCATCTTTGTTTTATATCCATTAGAGCAGTAGAGAAAACACATCAGGGGCAGATTTATTTTTCAGAAAATATATATAGTGGCTTAATCAAGTTTTAGAAAAAATAGGATCAAACAGCTAGGTGGACCTTGAGTGAGTGTACTTAGGGGGTACTGCTGCAGTGGATACTGGACAAGTTGGGGAGGTCCTAGGAACAGAGCAGATTCTGCTTAGGAACCTCTCATGCAGGGCATGTTAAATATTCAGGGAAGTATACTTGCTCTTTGCTTTGAGGTTTTCACTGGAAAGCTACCCTGGGGAAATGGTTCTTTTCCCAGGATATCTCTTCAGCCTGCCTGGATTGGTGGCATTTTTGCAGGGCAAAAGGATCACCCACCAGTTAATAGTAAGAATTTTGACTAGGCAGCCACCCAACTCCCAGGGGAAAATAAAACACAGAGAATGAGGAAATGATTGTGTTAGAGTGGGGAAGGAAGAAAAAAAGAAAGAGGGGAAAGAATCATCTTTTTGAAGGAACAAAGGTTTATGGCCCATCATCCCTATATCATGACTCTGTCCTGCTCTTCCTTCCCCAATCTGACCCAGGCACCACTTCCTTGAGGATGATCAGAAGATACTGCAGAACATACTGATGCTACTTTGGCAGAAATGTACAAAGGACTACCTTTGAGGATTAAACCAATGCTGTAGGGAACTCTTTCCATGTTGGCTGCCTTGAGTAGCAGAGGAAGGGTTGATCATGCCAAAGTGGGAGGAAGAGGTGGCGTTTGTGTTGAGTTGGGAAAGGCAGGTTGGCTTTGGCTCAGCAGAGTGGAAGAAGCACTTATCTGATGACCTTGCTTGTCTGCAGAGGATATGGGTTAAAAGCCCATCAGATGAGGTGATGCGCATTTCAAATTTCAGATGTTAAAAGGGCCCTGGTACCTAAGATAGGAAGATCTGTATTTAAGAAACAGTCCACATGAAGAATTCATTATTCACTTTTATTTCAGTACTTTAAATAGAAACTGTCCTTAGTGCATGGAAAATAAAGTTTAACTTACAAAATATCTAGCATTCTTAACGGTTGATGCAGACAAAAACTTCAAGGGTCTCTTATTATCTGATATGGTTGATGAAGTGAGACTTCAACTCACTCCCTCAAGTATTTTGGCAAGTTTCTGTCCTTCCCTCTTCAAGACTACCACAGTCCCTGAGCCATGTTCTCTTCTCCAGTGGCTTCAGCAACCAGCTTTGTGCCTCTCTCAGCTCCATTCCCTAGATGACTTCTTTCCAGACATGTATGCTTCACTGCTTCCTCCTGCATCATGGACATTCTTAAACTTAACATGTCAATAACCACTATGTCAACCCCCCCTTTTAGTCTCCCAAACCGTATCTTCTATCTCAGCAACTAGCAGGCAAGTCCACCCTCTCATTCACTACTTCCAGTTTGCAAAAGTCATCCATTCCAGAAAGTTTTCTCAACATCTCCCATTTTGGTTTTGTGCAGTCCCTCCCCAATGCCTCACGTTAGTTGAGGCTGGCATCATTTCACTGGAATATAGCAGTAGTCTGTGGCCGTAGCCCCTGAAGTGCCGATCTTGTCTGGAATATAGCAATAGCCGCCCTTGTGATCTCCCTGGTCCATTCTTCTTCTTTTCTATTTTATTCTCCATCTGAAAACATAAACAAGTCTTTCTAAAATGAGGCAATGATAATAGTTTATGGTTGTTCTTACCAATATGATTACTGCAACATTTACTATCCTTGCTGTGCTGAGCTCTTCACATGTATAATAATGTCTTTTACAACTACTCTAAAAATCCTCTCAGATGCTTCTGTGGTGGCTCAGTCTATTACGCTTTTGATCCATTCGACTCTTAAACTCTGAGTGTCCATACAACCTCAATCACAGAAGGACAGATACAGTATTGGTCTGATGTTGTGGAGGGTCAAGGAAAGTTTATATATGGAGGGAAATTTCTTTATTGGTTTCCAGGGGTAGGAGGGGAGGGGAGGGAACATGGCAAAGAAAATAAAAAGCATTGACCTGTGTCATTTTAGTTTTGTGTATTTCACTGTACATAAATTATATTGCAATAAAATGCATAAAAAAGAGTCTATACAACCTCTCATTGTCCCCAGTTCACAAATATGGAAACTGAGGCACAGGGAGATTAAGTCTGTTGCCTGGGCTTGCACAGCCATTAAAGGGGAAGTATAAGCCATTGTTAGTCTCTAGAACCCTACAATGACTCCCTAAATCTTGACTTACAGGGTAAAATATACATTTTTGGCTTGGTCCAAAGGATCTTGGGCAACACAGTCTCTGCCTCTCTGTCCAGGCCTATCCTTGCCATGCTTCTAGGTTCCAGCTCTGAGGAATCACCTACAGTTCCTTGAAGGTGCCTATGCAGTATGCTTGCTCTGCTTTTGTTGGAATATTTTCCCCTTAAGGATGTATCCAGTGTCTGGCAGATACATTTCCCAGGGTTCAACTTAAACGATGCCCCTTCTGTGGAGCCATTCCTGACTGCCTCCCTCCCTCACCTCTTGGAAAACTGACTTCCTCATCCCTTGGGCCTGACTGTAGCCAGGACAACACGTTGCCTGCCTTAGGTGAGGGTAGGGCAAGGTCTGTTTTGTCCCAAAGTAATGCTCTATGTGGAGCTCTGGTGGTGTAGTGCCTAGGCATTTGACTGCTAACCAGAGTGCTGGCAGTTCAAACCCACCAGCTACTCCTCAGACTGAAGATGGGGCAATCTATTTCCATAGTGATACTGCCTTGGAAACCCAGGGAGGGGTCGCTATGAGTTGAAATCAACTCAAGGGCAGTGAGTTTGGTTTTTTTTTTGGGGGGGGTTCCTTAATGATACTGCCTAAGAAACCCAAGGGGGGGGTCGCTATGAGTTGGGTCGATTCCATGGCAGTGAGTTTGGATTTGGAATGCTTAATGAGTGCCTGTAGTCCAGTTGGTTCTCTGCCTGGAGAGGGTGTTTCTTACTATTGCAGTGGCATGGGTTTGAAACTAATGACTATTAGTGTAAAGAAGAGTGCAGTGGTGCCAGGCTGGATGACCTATGCGGGAACAAAGTGGACAAGGGGACAGTGAGGCTTCCAGGGAGTGGGGAGTACTACTTCCCTGGGAAAGTGGATTTCTCCTAAAAAGGGTGGGTCCAACTATCCCACTTCCTTTGGATCTAAATTCCTCAGACTCCTAAAGGAGTCTTGTGAGATTAGTGCCAGGTCATCAAGGGAGTGTTAAGTACTAGATGGGGATTCAAGTGTCCTGGGTTCAAGTGTGTGTCTTCTCTACTACTTTGGCTAGCTCCTTCCTCGGGGGTTGGGATTTGACCCCCAAGTCCTTTTCTTTGGCACCTCCTTTGGGCCTTCTCTTCCAGGCTAGCTCCCAAGGCCTTTTTCTTTGTTGGTTAGAAGCCCATACTTGACATCAACTAGGTGTCTACAAGGTATTGGTGGAATGAAAGTGGTGAAAATGACCTTAACATATGAATGTAACAGGTTGGCAGGAGGGCCTAGGTTTCTACTCTCTCTAACTCTGCTAAAAACCTGGGTGCATTCCAACCCACCTACAGGCTGGGAATATCTACCCAGGCTAAACCTTAGCTGGCCACGATACTGCCCTATCGTTGTGTTGTTGTTATGTGCCATCGAGTCGGACCTGACTCATAGCGACCCCTCCTTGGGTTTCCAAGGCAGTATTGCTATGGAAGTAGATTGCCCCATCTTCCTTCTGAGGAGTGGCTGGTGGGTTGTTCGTAAACAGTAAGGTCTACTTCACACAAGCCCCTTCCTGCCCACACCTCTCTCTGTCTTCCTGTGTCCACTTCATTTGCTCTGCATTGAGGAGCTACAGTTCTGGCCAGACTCTCACTGACATTCTTTCAAAGGTGGTTTACTAGTATTTTTAGGCCTTTCTGAAATCTCAGTGTGATTTTAGCCAAGAGCTTCTTGCCCTCTATTCTTCAGAGGTCACTTTTGGGAGAAAACTTAACAATCAACTCTGTAGAGACTAATAAACTCCTTTTCTGAGTCCTGAGGTCCTGGCTCTGCAGGAGACACAGGGTCAAAAGAGAGGAGATTTCCTGAGCAAAACAAAGAGACTTCACATCAGGAATTGCATATCCTAAGCCTTTTGGGGACCATTCATATTAGTAACACAGCCAGCTCTAATGGGATCTCCTCTGTGCACAGTGAGTGCCTGGTGTCTCCTATTTTGGTCTCAGCTGGCTGGTGCTCATCTTTGTCTCTTTCAATAGAATTTCAAATGTCCTCCTAGTCCAAAGGCAAGATAAAGAATTCCCATTACTTTCTTATCCCCTATCTCTTCCCTTGCCTGAGATACAGACTCAAACTTTGCTTCAAACCTTGCCCAACTCCCAGAATCCACATCTCACTCAGATCCAGCTTCAGGCTCACCTTCAGTCTCAGCTCTAAATCCTACTACCTTCTCCACCCTAGATTTTGACCTATGGAGCGTCTTTCCGTAGACCAATGAGGCACAGTCTCTTACCCATGATGAAACTCACTGTGTGGAGTAGCACATGCTGCAGAAGCAACTGGAAAGTTTGTGGAGTATAGTTTCTGTTGTCCTCCAGATCCTAATTTTCTTCACCACCGGCCTACCAGGCTCATCCTCCAGTTTTAACCGTTCTTGGAAATCTTCCTCTCAGTGGTGAGTTAAGGAAAGCACTAGAGAATCACCTTCTAAAGAGCCTCACCCAACACTGGTAGGGCTCATGCCATGGGATCCCTGAGTCCCTTTCATTGATGCAGCCTCCAGATGAATTTTCAATAATATCTGAATCAAAGAGCACTAACGGACTCTCATGGATCTATGACTTTAAGAGTTTGAGCAGCATGGATATAAAGAATGGATTGAGCAATTGGAGAAGCTTCTATGAAGGGGGCCTAGAAATGCTTCACCTAGAGAAGGACATTAGGAAGGGTCAGGAACATAACCCAGAGAGCGTCCCAAAATATCATCTGTCAGAAGACCCAGAAAGCTCTTCAGATAGGTTTTTGGGGTCTGACTCTGAAAAAGAAACAAAAACTCACAGGGTGAGTCTGTTAGGGAATATGTCACGGGCCCCAGGGCTGAACCTAGTTCAGGAAGAACTGGGCAATCCGTTGAAAATACATTTGAGCAATAAAAACCCACTGCCCTTGAGTTGGATCTGACTTAGTGACCCCTCCTTAGGTTTCCGAGGAAGTATCACTCAGAAGTAGATAGCCTAAACTTTCCTTCTGAGGAGTGGCTGGTGGGTTTGAACCGCCAGCCTTTTGGTTAGCAGTCAAGTGCCTTAGGCACTATGCTAATTCCCAGCACTTAGCATGAGTCTGGGCAAACAACAACATGAGTCCACGGCAAACAACAACAACAACAACAACAACAACAGCAGGAGCCCAGTTCCTGGTAGGTGCTCCACACATACTGTATAGAAACAATCGTGAGAAAATAAGACCCAGTAATCCATCATCTTGGCATTTGTTTTCAATTTTCCCTCTCTGTGTTTTTGTTATTACTATAACAAGGGCACAAATGGAAGTTTGATGTGTGGAGAAGGGACATAAGCACCACTCTGCTGATATGTGACTCCCTCTCTATCCTTTTTACCCTCCCTTTACTCATGTCTTTCTTTCTTTGGACCTTTGCACATGCTGTTCCCTCTTCCTTAGAATGTCCTCCCTTCCTTTCCTCATTTGGTTTACTTTAGTTTGCCCCTGGAAATGCAGCCCACGTGTCACCCACTTTGGAAACTCTTCCTTCCTTCATTTCCTCACCTGGTTTACTTTATTCAACTCCGTTATTTCCCTGAACCCCTCCCTCCACAGACTGAATGTGCCTCCCTGGAATTTTTAGACCACCTTCTGCTACAGGGCACAGTACTATAAATGCCTCTATATATGTGTCTGTCTGTTCCACTAAAACGCTGCCTTACTGTAGAGTCCTTGATTAACTCTACTAAAAGGGGAACTAGGATTTGCCCAAAAGAACCACAGGCTGATGGTTTGTAGCCCCGTGTATGGGGAGTATGGGGTGCTTAAGTAAAAACCCAAGGACCACCCAGAATCTTTCCAGTCAGGAAATTTGCATTTGAAAAGACGTTCAGACCCACCCAGAACTGCTGATCTTTCAGCAGGAGATTTGCACCAGAAGAAAGGGCCTGCAGGGGAAAAAAAAAAAGATGACTATTTTGCTTTTTCAATTTCCAGCAAGCAGTTTGCCTTTGGCTACATTAAGGTTGGAAAAGTCAGTGCCCATCAAAAGAACCCCCTTCTAGGACTGAATGTTAAGGGAAGTTAAAGTGAACAGACAGCCTAGTATGCTTACTTGTAGTGACCAGCTGGGTGTACTGGATGAGTACAAGTGGGGGAGATGAAGCAATGCTCTCCCACAATAGAACTGCTGATAAACTTCCTGCCACCCCACTTAAACCTCCCAAGTTCCCCAGCTTGGGACTGATGCATTGTTGAGCTCGGCCCCAGCTGACATTGTTCTGGTCTCAGCCTGTCTGCTTGCAGATGCTTTAATAAACTTTCTTTCAAAACTCTACCAGCCTGATTTCTCTCTCCCAGCACCAAACCTTATAGTTATCTGAGATTTTCTGCCCAAAAAAGCCTGCAGTCTTGTCTGCTGGAGAGCTTCATGTCCTAGGTCTTACAGGGCATGACAGATGGTTCTGCCTCTGCCTTCTTCATCTCTGTCCACTGACAGTTTGTCCTGATAGGCTTTTACCTGGAATTCCCACAAACCATGCCTACTAGACTGCTGGGTGTCAGGGGTATTGTTGTTGTTGTTGTTATGTGCCATCTAGTCGGCCCCGACTCATAGTGACCCCTCCTTTGGTTGCCAAGGCAGTATCATTACGGAAGTAGATTGCCCAACCTTCCCTCCGAGGAGTGGCTGGTGGGTTTGAACCGCCAGCCTTCTGGTTAGCAGTCAAGTGCCTTAGGCACTATGCTACCAGAGCTTAGAGGTCTAAAAACAACTCTCAACGAACTATGGGCATCAGTTTTTTAGACTCTGGTCCTGCAGAGTTAGAGATGATGGCTTCTTCGTTTAGAGTGTGGGGTGACACCTTGAGTCTCGCTGTCTTTCTGACGAGCGTGGGTATTTCCAAGGCACTAGGCTTTCTTGTGGCACAATGGCTAAGGCATTTGACTACTAGCCAGAAGGTTGGCAGTTCAAATCCACCAGCAGCTCCTCAGAAGGTAGATGAGGCAATCTACTTCTGTAGAGATTTACTGCCTTTGAAACCCAATGATGGTCTCTGAGTCCGAATCGACTCGATGGCAGTGGGTTTGTGTTTTTTTGGTGGTGGTTATTTAGGCTCTCAGAAGGTTGTCCAGATGAATTTTCAGTAATATCTGAATCAAAGAGCACTTCCAGACTCTCATGGATTTTTAAGAGTTTAAGAGTTTAAGGCAGTGGGTTTTTATTGTTCAAATGTGTTTTCAAGGCATTTCCCAGTTCTTCCTGACCTAGGTTCAACCCTGAGGCCCATGACATATTCTATGACAGACTCATCCTGTGACTTTTTGTTTCTTTTTCAGAAGGCACATTTCATAATTGCAGTGGGGCTCCTGGTTCAGTACTGTGTCTTCATTACAGTTTTCAGGACAACTTACTGAATCAGTAGTAACATCTCCTATGCCCTGGTGGCACAGTGGCTAAAAGCACTTGATTGCCAACTGGAAGGTTGGCAGTTGGAATCCACCAGCCGTTCTGCAGGGAACGATATGTCAGTCTTAAAGATTTATAGCCTTGGAAAAACCCTATGGGGCTGTTTTATTGTTCATATATGGTCCCTATGAATCGGAACCTAGTCATGGCCATGGGTTTGTTTTTTTGTTTGGTATGTTATAGATTAGATCTCCGTTGGTTACTTACCCAGGCAGACAATACCCAGTATAGCCTTAATATTGTCATTAATACTGTTACTACTGTCATCTCCGTGGAGATCCATCCAACATTCACAGAGAAAGGGGGAGGTCTCTCACTGGCCCACCCCAATGCACTTGAGTGCCTTCTGAGGCTATGCCTTGCAGAATGAAAATGCGAAAAAAAAAACAAGAGAACCCAGAGGTCTGAAGTGGCTGCAGCCACTATTGTTGTTGTTGTTATATGCCGTCAAGTCGGCCCCGACTCATAGCGACCCCTCCTTGGGTTTCCGAGGCAGTATCACTACGGAAGTAGGATTGCCCAACCTTCCTTCCGAGGAGTGCCTGGTGGCTCTGAACCATCAGCTTTCTGATTAAGCAGTCAAGTGCCTTAGGCACTCCGCTACCAGAGCAGCCACTAGAAACCCAAAGAGAAGAGTCCTCAGCCCCGCCCCACATCTGGCTCTGCCCCAAGCTTGCTGGGCTGGGCCTCCCCCTTGAAATCACTCCCATCTTTCATTCCTTCTTCGGAAAGTGTCTGAGAACTAGCTAATCTCTGGATGCTGGGCACAGGGCCATTACCAGGTATGAGTATCTCTGTCCTCAGTTCAGGTAATTAAGCTGAAAGTTCACAATTTAACTGTCTGTGCCTCCTGATGTAAATGACAGCAGATACAATTCAACTAACCTAAACAGAAAAGAGAATGTGTTGATTCATGTACCTGAAAAATTTTGAGAGGAAGGCTTGTTTCAGGGAACACTTGATTCTGGGCCCCAGTTAATGCCATTAGGATGTGAAAAGTGAAAGTGAATGGGAAAAGTGATGTGAACTGTAAAGCAAGGACAGATCCTAGCTAGGAAGCATCAGAGATCAATTTCTGTTAATAGGAAGGAAAGAAGAAAGGAGGTGTGGAGTTGCTTTTGTTTTGCAGTTTTCACAATGAAAAGTTCCCATTTGATGGTTTCTAATTCCTCTGAAGAGCTAGCCCCACACATATGCTCAACAGGTGAGAGGGTGGAGGAGTTTTAGGAAATAGTTTTGAGCGGATGGGAGAGAGAATTGACAAAACAATCATATAAACTCCTCAGGAAAGGGAACCTTGCATATTTCCTTCCCTGGTGTGTCCCAAGTGCATAGCAGAGTGCCTAGCACTTAGTGAACACTGGCAGAATAATGGGTTATTGTGCATTAATAATGGATTATTTTCAGGGTCTCCCACTGATTCCCCCTACCTCAAGTTCTCTAATTGGGCCTCATCCCACACTTACTCCTCTGAGGTCCTAGAACCAGCATTCTTCCTGTAGCCCTAAGTTCAGTCTGCCATAATTCTGGACAAGAAGAAATGTGACCATGAAAGACACTTGTTTTGTTTTTATTTGGACACCCAGCATTGGCTCACCCTCTAGAAAATATTCCCTGTATTGCTTTCTAGAGAAATAACTTCATTCTTCAGTCTCAGTGTACGCACAAGTGGAGTTGTCTTTCCTCAGCATTCTTTTTTTAAACAAATGTGTACATAACTCAGGGTGTCCAAAATTGTTCCATGTTTCTCTGTCTACAGTGGTTAATCAGGGATAGGTGTGTGACTCAGTTGGAGAATAAGACACGATGAGACTTCTGAAAGAACCAATGGGAGAGGAAGCCCATTTTCTGCTGAACTCAAAGGTTGGAAGATGTAGAACTTGCCAGCCACAATCTTACAATGCAGGCATCTCAGAATATAAAGCTGAGAAATGGATAGACACTGAATCCTAATGCCATCATTTGGGGCCCAGAATCAACAGTGTTCCCAGAAACAAGTTTTCCTCTCAAACTTTTTCAGGTACATGAATCAGCAATACATTCTCTTTTCTGTTAAGGTTCATTGAATTGTATCTGTTGTCATTTACATCTGGGAGGCACAGTGCTAGACCATTAGCTGTAAGGATGTTGGTTTGAACCCTGCTCAGAGGCACCTTGGAAGACAGGCCTGGCAATCTGCTTCTGAAAGGTCATAGCCTTGAAAACCCTGTGGAGCAGTTCTACACTACACGCATGCCGTGAGTGTGAATTGATTTGACAGCAACTAATACCCCAAACAATACAATACTGTAAGGGTACTCTCCAGATTACCTTTCCTGTCCCTCAGGTTATCCTTCTATAAAAAGGAATAAAGATACCTACTTTAAAGGTACAAGGAGCCCTGGTCGCAGAGTGGTTAAGTGCTCGGCTGCTAACTGAAAGGTTGGTATTCAAACCCACCAACTGCTCTGTGGGAGAAAGATGTGGTAATCTGCTTCTGTACCGATGACAGCCTTGGAACCCCTATGGGGCAGCTGTACTCTGTCTTATATAGGGTCATTGTGAATTGGAATTGACTTGATGGCACACAACAGCAACACTTTAAACATACGTGCTTACTGTAAAGATTGAATCAGATAATATATGTAAAAGCCTCAATTTGTCACACAATACTGAAGTGCAATAAGCAGTATTTAATTTTTCTAAATTAATCTGGCTTGAAGTCCCCATTTTAAAGAGTCAAAAGACCTCCAATATTAATCTCATTGTTTCGTCCATTTGAATGGAAGCAAGTATCTGGGTATCAGCTATGACTTGTCATGTGACTCCCAGCCAGTGGCTCAGGCCCTTTAAGCCTCTACATCTCATTTGGTTGGAAGTGCTCAGACCATTAGTATGTGGAAAAATCACTGGAATGGGAGTGACATGCACTAAGTTCCCTGGTACTGCGTTTTCTACCAGTTGGGTAGACATTCAAGCTGTGAGAACTAAATCTAAATTTGTGTGTTATATTAAATATATGCATCAGAGGATTCAGTTTAAAAGGCCTTGAAAAACTCATTCCTGCCAAGAGTTAAGAAAGTGAGCATGGACGTGGATGCTCATGAGTATTGTTTTAAGCAGTTAAAATTTGGAGTATATATTACACAGTAATAGTTAACTAAATACCCCTAAGTCAACCTGATGTAAGAAGGCAGGTAAAACCATTTACCCCAATTGTTGTAGTTGGTGGGTACCATTGAGTCAGTGCTGACTCATGGCAACCCTCTATACAACAGAATGAAACACTGCCTGATTCTACCATCTTCACAATCCCTGCTATGTTTGAGCCCATGATTTCAGCCACTGTGTGAAATCCATCTCACCAAAGGTCTTCTCATTTTTCCTTGACCCCTCTACTTTACCAAGCATGATGTCCTTCTCCTGGGACTGGTCCCTTCTGACAACATGACCAAAGTAGGTGAGACGAAGTCTGGCTATTCCAGCTTCTAAGGAGCACTCTGGCTACACTCCTAGAAGAAGTGCATTCTGCTTCTGGAATGCTCCGTCTGCTTTTTTTCCAAGACAGATTTGTTCGTTCTGGCAGTTCATGGTATTTTCGGTATTCTCCGCCAACACCACAGTTCAGATGCATCAGTTCTTCTGCAGTCTTTCTTATTCATTATCCAGCTTTCACATGCATGAGAGGTTGGTCAGGCACATCTTAGTATTCGAAGTGACATCTTTGCTCTTTAACAGTTTATTTATTTATTTTGAAGTGAAGTATTTATTGTTGTTGTTGTTGTTATGTGCCGTCGAGTCGACCCCGACTCATAGCGACCCCTCCTTGGGTTTCTGAGGCAGTATCACTATGGAAGTAGGATTGCCCAACCTTCCTTCCGAGGAGTGGCTGGTGGGTTTGAACCGCCAGCCTTCTGGTTAGCAGGCAAGTTCAAATAAATATTTGTTCAAATAGTGACTTAATTGGGAAAGAGTTATGAATTCCTAATACTTTATTTATTTATATTGTGATTTGAGCGATAGTTTACAGAGCAAATTCATTTTCCATTCAACAATTCATGCACGTTCTGTTCCATGACAATGATTGCAACCCCATAATGTAACAGTTCTCTTCCTACTTCTTCCCTGTGGTTACCTTTTCTGTGTCCTCCTGTCTTATGCATTCCTGCCCTCTGCACTCTCTGCCTGTGCAAATGTTGCCCTTCTCATCTGCCATGGTTGATCGTTCTAAGGAGTGTACCTACCTGGTATAATTGTTCACCATGTAGGCCTGTTGTTTTGCTAAAAGCCACAGGAGTGAGTTCAACTCCAGGACCAAACAGTGACTTGAGAGACCAAAGTCTCAGGGGTTGTACCAGTCTCTATCAGACCAGTAAGCCTGGTCTTATTTTTATTTATTTTATGATTTTGTGTTTCTTTCCACATTTTTTCCTTTTTTTTTTTTTTTTTTGTCACTCTACCCAGGATCTCTTATTTTTATCCCTTTCTGAGTGGTTGACAGTTGTAACTGGGCTTCTTTCTTTTCGTGTCAGGGTCATGTAGGCTCAGGTTTGCATGGTCCACTAGTCCTTTGAACTAATGGTTTCCATGCATCTTTGATTTTCTTCATTTTTCTTTGTTCCAGAAGGGAAGAGACCAATGTTGCATAGTAGTTGGCTGCTCACAAGCTTTTAAGACATCAGTCACTACTCATCAAAACAGGATGTAGAAGTAATGCTTTTGTGTAGTATGTTATGCCAGATGAGCTTGATGTCCCTCTTGACTGTGATCCTGGGCCCATGGATCCAGCAACCCACTCCCTCAAAGTGTTTGGCTGTGTCTAAGAAGTTATTATAACTTTGCCCTCTGTTTGCTCATGTGGACATTTTTATAGCACATACAAATACGTATATAGAAATATCATCTGCCAGACTTTATCGTCATTGGTATATTCCCTTTTGCCCACTCATATCCAGTAATTCAGCCTGTCTACCTATATATCCACCCATAGATTAATGTTTGTTATTACTCGTAGTGTAGTATTATATATGTAATAGCATTTACCTTTGTTGTCTGTACCTCTGTGCACCTCTATGTCTTCCTTTTCCTTAGTGTTATTGTGCTGGTCATTAGCTTTTGTTGTATTGGTATATTGCCTTTTCCCTCACCCAAATCAATTTGTGTCTCCTACCTTGTCAGCAATTTTCCCTCCTTTCCCTTCTCATCCTTGGTAACTGACAAAGTTTCCTTCCAAGTATAAACCTGTCCTTGATTTTTTACGATAGTGAACTCATAAAATATTTGTCCTGTGATTAACTTATTTCACTCAGCATAATGTCCTCCAAGTTCATCCAGATTATTTCACAAATTCATTTTTGTTCTTTAGTGTTGCATAGTATTTCATTGTACCATAGTTTGGTTATCCTTTCATCTGTTGATGAGCACTTAGGTTGTTTCCATCAGTTTTCTATTGTGAATAGTGCTGTGAAGAAGATGGGTGTGCATATTATCTATTTGTGCCCTGGCTTTCACTTCTTTAGGGTCTATACCTAGTAGTGGGATTGCTGGATCAAAAGTTATTTGTATTTCCAACTTTTAAGGACACACCATACCATTTTCCGTAGTGTTTGTATCATTTTAAAGTACCATCAGCAGTGTATGAGAGTCCCAATCTCTCCACAACCTCGCCAGCATTTGTTATTTTCTGTCTTGTTGAACTTTGCTACTAGTGCTGGAGCAAGATGGTATCTCATTGTTGTTTTGATTTGCATCTCTCTAATGGCTAATGATCATGAGCATTTCTCCAAGTGTTTGTTGGCTGCCTGAATATCTTCTTTGGTGAAGTGTCTGCTCTTTTTTTTTTTAATTGTCATTTGGGTGAAAGTTTACAGGGCAAATTCATTTTCCATATACCAGTTCATACATATTTTGTTTCATGACCTTGACTGCAATCCCCACAATGTAACTGCTCTCTTCCTACCTTCTCCCTGTAGTTACTCCTTCTCTGTGTTGTTCTTTCCTATGGTTTCCTGTTCCCTGAGCTATCTCCCTGTGTAACAGTTAATTGGATCATTTGTTTTTTTGATGTTGACGTTTTAGAGTTTTCTATAAATTATAGAGATACGTCTCTTGTTGGGTATGTCTTTGCCAAATAATTTTTCCCAATCTGTAGGTTCTCTTTTTACTCTTTTGGAGAAGTGTTTTGATGAGCATAAGAATTTAATTTTCTTAAGGCCCAAGTTATCTATCTTTCACTGTTAGTGCATTTTTAGTTGTATTTGATAGTTAAGGATGTGTGTAAACTTGGTTGGACCATGATTCTGAATAGTTTAAGCAGTTATATGTGATCATTCCCATGATGAGATCTGATGTAAGGTAGTCACCTCCATGGTGGGATATGCTGTGAACAACCATTCAATTGAAAGGGAGATTCCTCAGGGCTGTGGCCTATTTCCAATGTATATATGGATGTCATGGGAAAATTCTTGAACTTTCTGTTGGATCTGGATCCTGCTTCTAGTTTAGCATCTGGTTTTTGGAGCTGTACCTGTGGCCTCCTGTATTGCTTGCCTTCACACCCTGTGAGCCAAGAATACACTATTTTACCTGCCAATCTGGGATTTGTCATCTACCACAGTCAACAGCTGATCTTGGGTTTGTGAGCCCCTGCAGCAGCATGAGTCAGAAAGAGCCTCCAGCTTGACATTTGACCAGTTGGGATTTGCCAGCCTCTACAACTATGGGATGAGTCATTTCCTTGAGATAATTTTTTTTTTCTCTCTCTCTCTCTGTAAGCTTATTAGTTTTGCTTCTCTAGAGAACCTAGCCTAAGTCAATAGTCTATTTATGCCATGTATTATTGCCCTTAAGTTTGTCCCTATTTTTTCTTTGATGAACTTTATACTTTTAGGTTTTACATGTAAGTCTTTGATCCATCTTGATCTTGAGTTAGTTTCTGCATATGATACGGATCTTGTTTCTTTTTTCTGCAAATGCTTATCTAGTTTTGCCAGCACTATTTGTTAAAGAGAGCATCTCTTCCCTTGTTTAATGGGTTTCAGCCCTTTGTCAAAGATCAGCAGTCCAAGATCAGCAGTCCAAAGGTGATGGATCTATTTCTAGGTTCTCAATTCTGTCCCACTGGTTTATGTGTCTTTCGTTGTCATAGTGCCAGGCTATTTTGACTACAGTGGTTGAATAGTGGATTTTGAGATTAGAGTGTGAGAATACCTACTTTGTTCTTATTCTTCAGTAGTGCTTTGCTTATCCGAGGTCTTTCCTTTCCATACGCATAAAATTAGATTGCTTTTTCCCTGGGCTTTTTTTTTTTTTTTTTTGACACTTTAAAGAGATTTTTGGGAGCTCTGGTAGCGTAGTGCCTAAGGCACTTGACTGCTAACCAGAAGGCTGGCGGTTCAAACCCACTAGCCACTCCTC
>NW_006921592.1:18752008-18793346 GCF_000298275.1 Orycteropus afer afer | reverse complement strand
TGTGACCGACTCGACGGCAAATACCAACAACTACCAACAACAACAAAGAGATTTTTTGCAGCAGATTAGCCCAGTGCAATATGACATCTGATTTCTTGACTGCTGCTTCCATGAGTGTTGATTGTGGATCTAAGTAAAATGAAATCTCTGACCACCTCAGTCTTTTCTAAATTTATCATGATGTTGCTTACTGGTCCAGTTGTAAGGGTTTTTGTTTTCTTTTTGTTGAGGTGAAATCCAGACTGCAGGCTGTATGTAGTTTTTGATCTTCATCAGTAAATGCTTCATTTTCACTTTCAGCAAGAAGGGTGTGTCATCTGCATATTGCATGTTGTCTTCCTCCAGTCCCAATGCTGCATTCTTCATATAGTGCAGCTTCTCAGATTATTTGCTCAGCATACAGATTGAATAAGTATAGTGAAAGGATACAATCCTGATGCACACCCTTGATTCTAAACCATGTAGTGTTCCCTTGTTCTGTTCGAATGACAGCTTCTTGGTCCATGTACAGTTTCCTCCTGAGCACAGTTAAGCATTCTGGAATACCCATTCTTTGCAATGTTATCCATAATTTGTTATGATCCACAGAGTCAAAAGCCTTTGTGTATTCAATAAAACACAGGTAAACATCTTTCTGGTATTCTTTGCTTTCAGCCAAGATCCATCTGACGTCAATAATGATATCCCTCATTCATGTCCTCTTCTGAATCCAGCTTGCATTTCTGGAAGTTTCCAGTCAATATACTGCTGCAACCATTTTTGAATTATGTTCAGCAAAATTTTACTTGTGTGCAATATTTATGATATTATTTGATAATTTCCACATTCTGTTGGATCTCCTTTCTTTGGAATAGGCATAAATACCAATCTTTTCCAGTCATTTGGCCATGTAACTGTCTTCCAGATTTCTTGGCATAGACTAGTAAGTGCTTCCAGCACTGCATCTGTTTGTTGAAATATCTCAATGGGTATTTCATCAATTCCTGGAACTTCACTTTTCACCAATTCATTCAGTGCAGCTTGGACTTATTCCTTTAATACCATTGGTTCTTGATCAAATGCTACTTCCTGTGAAATGGTTGAACATTGATGAATTTTTTTTGGTATATGATTCTGTATTCCTTCTATCTTTTTTTTTTTTTTCCTTCTATCTTTTTTTAATGCTTCCTGTACCATTCAATATTTTGCCCATAGAATCCTTCCACATTACATTTGAGGCTTGAATTTTTTCTTCAGTTCTTTCAACTTGAGAAATGGCAAGTTGTTTCTTCCTCTTTGTTTTTCTAATTCCAGGTCTTTGTACATTTCATTATAATACTTTATTTTGTCTTTCTGGGCTGCCTTTGAAATCTTCTGTTCAGCTCTTTTCTTTTATCATTTTTCCCATTTGCTTAGCTTCTCTACATTCAAGAGCAAATTTTAAGTCTTTTCTGACATTTCATCTTGGTCTTTTCATCCTTTCCTTTTTTTTTTTTTAAATGACCTTTTGCTTTCTTCATGTATAATATTCTTGATGTCATCCCCGCAATTCCTCTGGTCTTCCTTTGATCACTGGTGTTCAGTCCATCAAATATGTTCTTCAGATGGTCTCTAAATTCAGGTGAGATATAATCAAGGTCATATTTTGGCTCTCATGGACTTGTTTTAATTGTCTTCAGCTTCAACTTGAACTTGCATATGAGCAATTGATGGTCTGTTCCACAGTCAACTCTTGGCCTTGTATTGACTGATGATAATTGAGCTACTCCATCACCTCTTTCCATAGATGAAGTCTGATTGATTCCTGTGTATTCCATCTGGTGAGGTCTACATGTAGAGCTGATGTTTATATTGTTGAAAAAAGATATTTGCAATGAGTAAGTCAGTGGCCTTGCAGAATTCTATCATAAGATCACTGGTGTTATTTATGTCACCAAGACCATATTTTCCAACTACTGATGTTTTTTCTTTGTTTCCAGCTTTTGCATTCCAATCACTAATTGTCAATACATCGTAATTTTATATTTGGTCAATTTCAGACTGCAGAAGTTGGTAAAAATCTTCAATTTATGTTTGGTGTTAAGTGGTTGGTGTGTAAATTTGAACAACAGTCATATTAGCTGATTTTCCTTATGTTGTTGTTGTTATTTGCCGTCGAGTCGGCCCCGACACATAGTGACCCCTCCTTGGGTTTCCGAGGCAGTATCACTACGGAAGTAGGATTGCCCAACCTTCCTTCCGAGGAGTGGCTGGTGGGTTTGAACTGCCAGTCTTCTGGTTAGCAGTCAAGTGCCTTAGGCACTGTGCTACCAGAGTGATTTTCCTTATAGCCATATGAATATTATTCTATCATTGACAGTGTTGTACTTAAGGATAGATCTTGAAATGTTCTTTTTGATGATAAATGCCACACCATAATTCTTCAGTTTGTCATTCCTGACATAGTAGATCATATGATTGTCTGATTTAAAATGGCCAGTACCAGTCCATTTCAGCTCATCAATGTCTAGGATATCAATCTTTATGTGTTCCATTTCATTTTTGACAAATTCCAATTTTCCTAGATTCATACTTCGTCTATTCCATGTTTTATTCCACTACTCATCTGTCAGGTTGTCGTACTGTGGTGGCTTGTGTGCTGTTGTGAGGCTGGAGGTTATGCTACTGGTATTTCAAATATCAACAGGGTCATCCATCATGGACAGGTTTCAGTGGAGCTTCCAGATTAAGACAGACTGGGGAGAAGGACGGGGCCATCCACTTCTGAAAAAATTGGCCAGTGAAAACCTGTCCCCAATAGGGTGATTGTAATGTCTGATGACATCCTGTTGTGGTTCTCTTGTGCTACTATGACAAACATACCATAAGTGGATGACTTTAACCAACAGGGATTTATTATCTTAGAGTTTGGGAGGCTAGAAGTCCGAGTTCGATGTGCTGGCTCTAGGGGCTGGTTGAAGGGCTCTTGTTGAAGCCCTCCTGTTATAGGCCTACTAGAGCTAGAGGCTTTTTCTGACTCACATAGCTGCTGGTTGCTGAGATTAACAAACCCAAGATTGACAAGTAAAATGGCACAGTCCCAAGATTAGCAAACATGGCAGGTCACTAGGTCAAGTCCAAGAATAATGCCAAAATCAGTAGGCAACATGGCAGATCACTGAGATGAAGACTCAGCGAAATGTAGGATCCAGATGTGCCAAAAAGCTAGGGATCTTCCTCAAAGATTCCCCATATGTACTAGAAGCAGGCCTAACCTTGAAGGCAGCTAATCAGCTGCTCACAGCAGCTTCCACCATGGAGTTGATTCCAATCTCATGGTGAATAACTGTATCCAGCTGCCTGGCCACTCAAAACCATGGCCCAGCTAAGTTGACACACACAGCCTTAACTACCACACATCCCTACAGATACTGTCTTCATACTCAAAGTCCATCACATATGCTTTTATACTGAAATGATATCATTGTGGTCAATAAAGCCCTGTTAACCTCAAGGAGGTGAGACCTGGGTAAGATAGTGATGGGGGTAGCCTAAATGGGGTCATAATTAGGGATAATAGGGTTATTCTTTTCTCTTTCTTATTGTTTTCTTCTTTTCTTGTTCTACTATTATCTTTTCTTACTCTCTTCCTCATGTTTTCCCAAATTCTGGCTATGTGATTTGGTGACATTCCTGGAAGTGATAGCCTGGTGATCTCTTGGTCTTGGAATAATGCTATCAAGCTGGGGTCCTTAAGAGATTTTCTGAGAAATTGCTCTTTCTCTTCTTCAGGACACCCCCAAGAGCAGGGAGACCTTATTATTGAGATCAAAATGTGTTTTCCTGACAGAACAACATTCCACACCTACCAGATTCCTAGACCCTGCCCTGGCCAACTCAGCATCCACAACAGCAAAACTCAGCTCCCCACACATCCCCCAGTGTGATCTTCTAGACTCAGCAGCTTTTTCTAAAAGGTAAGTAAGCTCCTATTTTTAAGGAAATGTTCCTATCATTGATCCCTTTCAGAGTCAAAAGTTCTATTCTCTCCACTGCTCCAGAGTATTTGAGGGGGAGAAGAAGGGGAAAGGGTGAATTGTTCCCAATTTTATTGGGGTAAGATAAGTGGTAGGGAACATGGGCTGTCTCTCCAGACTTCATGAGGGAGAGAAGAGGCTATTGGAAGCAAATGACATTTTTCCTCACCAAGAGATCCAGGAGTAAAATTTCTCCCTTCCTCTGGCATTTGCTTAAATACCCTCAAGCTTCCAATTCAGAAACTTACTAGAGGTAGCAAGGAGGATTTCTGTCTTAATGATTCCAGAGTAACTCCTCCCACCATATAGCTGGGTGTAGTTCAGAATAGTGAGGGAACTGAACTGAACTCTATGTGTTTTTCTCCTTTTGAAAAGGCCTCAGTGTTTTTAGAGTAAACTTTTTGTACTTTTATTATAATATTTTCAAATAAAATGTTTTAAATGCAGAAAATCTAAGCAGAGTCAAATAAAGGAGCTCAGGATAAGTGTGGGATGTCAGTGTCAGGCTCCTGCCAGGGCACTAGTCACCAAAAATTTTGAAGCCAAAGGAGGCAATTAATAAGAGCTGAACCAATGACTTGCTTTTACTAAGCAAAAACCCTGGATGACCAATGCCCATACTCCAGAAATAGCACACACACAGAAAACACCACTCTCCTATTAGAAGAAATATTTATTGGAGAGGATCAATATTATTGGTTGTGGTAAAACAAGAGTGTTTTCATCAAAGATGTGCTACAAAGAAAACAGAATTTTCAATAAGGAATGTATTATTCTGGAGGGGGAACTTTTTTTCCCTGGAAGTGCTGGAGAAGCATTTTCTGTCTGAAGAGTAGAGATAGACCTCTGAGCACAGTGTGTTCAGAGAGGAGAGTGGCCTGAGTTACCTGGCATATTTGATGCATGCTTTGTGGGGTCTTGATGGGACACAGGATCCCTGGAGGATAAGGAAGGTGGAAATCCCTCAGCCAATAGCTGGCCTTTGAATCTCTTAATTTTCTGGGGAACTCTGTCCCTATCTTCAATCTTTCTATCACTTGTAGGACAGCTCTGGCCAGAAGGGACAGCTTTTTGGCTGCCTATGTTGGTACTGGACATTTTCCTTTGCTCTGGAGAGGTGGTAGCACTGTTGTTGGAGGAAGGCCCCTCAGTAGACTTTGCCTGAGCTTGCAGTTCTGCCTTGTGCTGAGGTCCTTGCCTGCATCCCAGTTTCTCCTCCAACATCTTCCCAATGGCTGTCATGAGCTCCTGAGCTTCAGTAGCCCCACAGTTCATCCTGTCCACTGGGTCTTGGGGCTGTGCAGGGGCCAACATTAACTTGACTTTTTGCAGGAGACTAACCTGCCTCTTGGAATGGATCCACTGAAAAAATTGCCTCATCTTTCTTCTGAAGAAATTCTCTGGAGAAAGCTCTTCTTTCTGTGACAGGGCCTGGGAAGAGGTGCCCCCAAGGGTCTCCTCTAATTTATTGGCCTGAGCAGGGTGGCTCTTGCTTCTGGGTTTGGATGTCTCTAATCCTAAACCCTCTCTTTCATACTTCCTTGTTCTGGTTCCCTGAGAGCTCCCTCTGTTTGGAAGTGGTGGGAAATTCTGATCTTGGCATTTCCCTAAAACATGCTTAGAGACCCAATGCTTCTGCCTCTGCTCCATGGTGATACTTTTGCCCCGTTCATGGATATTCAGCCTCTGGCAAGCTGCCATGTACCTACAGGGTACTCTGTGGGCATGCCTTAAGAAGGCAGTGGAAATCAAACTGTCTGAGGTAAGAGAGAGGTCAGTGAAAGAGCCCTGAGCCTGACTGTGCTCCTGGCCCTCCATTGTAAAGTTAGACTTACTCATCAGCTGTTTTTGAAGACGTGATAATAGTTCAGGATCTTGGGGAACTGATGTTCTTGGCTTTGGTGGGACTTCAGTGGTTAGGGTAGTTTCTATTTTACTCGTACTCATATTTGTCATTTGGGAGTTTCCCAGCTCTCTCCTTGTCAAAATGTCACTAGATTTTGATTGAAGAGCAAGAAGCTCTTTAGCCTTGAATATCTCCCTGGACACGTTGCTTATGGAAAAATGTTCTAAATTCTCCTCCAACATCTTTTTGCCCTGAAGATTTTCTCCTCTATCACTTGAACTCACTTGATTTTTCCTTGGCTCATGTCCAGCCCCAGCTTGACTTGTGAGCAACTCTGAGTCCTGTCTGTTGGGTATTACATTCTCACTCTGATTTGTTTTGTCTGTGAAACTGTGTTTCAGGGGCAGAAAACTCTGCCTCCCATGCTCAATTGTCTGGAAATCATCTGTAAGTGCATGATCGATATGTGGGGGAGACTGTTTCAGGGTCTCTTGCCCTTCCTTGCCCTCAGGTGAGATGTCAGGGAGAAGACAATTCAGGAAGGGGACTGAATTTGTTGTTAACACCTTGTCTCCCTGTAAAGTTTGAGGTTGTTCTCCAATAGGCTTGGAAACCTTGGCTTTGGAATCCACCCTAGAAATAAGGGTGGCGGAGGAGGGGAAGTCAAATAGTGCAAGAGGCCATGATTTGGCTTCTCTCAATGTATAGAGTTTTATGGATTCACGGACCTTGAGAGGTAGTCCCCATTTCTGACTCACTCGAAATCTTATAATGTGGGCTTCTAGTACCTGTTGAGTGTCAGGATCAAGGAAGGTTGCCTTCAGAGTGGTAATCTGGCAGTATTTCCTACTTTCTGATGGTACCATTTTTCTATTTTCTGCATTGTCATGGGAATTTCCAGAAAGAGACAATGTACTCTCATCAGCAAGCCATGAATGACAGACACCTAAAGGGATCCTGCACTCATGGATCTGCCAAAATTTCTTGATCAAATGTAATTTTAAGATCATTTTCATCTGATCCTCATCTATGTTTTCCTTTATGATACTTTGTAATTTATTTCCTGAGTCTTTCCTTGAGTGATATACCCAATCACCTTTTATGTCCTCAGAAGTAGTGCCCTGGCCCTTTGCTATGTAGTTTTCTGAGACCACTGATGGGTTTTCTGATGAGCCCTTTCCCAGGCTGTGTCCAAAACTTTTTCCCATGTCCTTCATTAGAGGAAAATTTGCTGGACTCCTCTCAAGGGAAATTCCTGAGTAACTCAATTCAGTCTCTTCCAGATCCTTTCTGGTCTGGCCATTGAACTCAGAGTGTTGTGAGTGAGCATGCCTGCATTTCTCTTGAGATGTTTCTGTTAATCTGAATTGAGGCAGAATCACTGCTAGGGACTCTTGTTCCCTACAGGCCTGGAGGCATCTGTGTGGGATTAGCTTCTTTTCCTGGGGTTCATTGCTGATAGGAGCATGTCCAGGAATGCTGGAAACTGGAACACAGGCCTGGGAGGACTGGCTCACCGGCATAATACTGGGAGCTGGAGGACAAAAGGCTTCTTGAGATCTTTGGAGCACAGGGGCTAAACCCCACAAACTTTCCTGTTGCTTCCTCAATAAGTGCCATTCTAGGTGTTGACGTTCAGACAAGATTTGAGACTTGGCCTCATTCCGGGGTCTGTGGAAACACACTCCACAAGCCCTAATGTGGGGTGGAGAAGAAGTGGATGGGATTGGGAGTGATGGTTGAAGGTGGGTGTGGGACTGAATCTGAGTGGGATGCAGAGGCTGCAGTTGGGACTGGGTTGGAGACACATATTGGGAATGTACACTTGGGGGGGCAAGAGGATGAATGTTGGGACATGTTGGGAGTTCTTTATTCTGCATTTGGACTGTGAGAGGTTTACAGATCCCATTGAATAATATAAAGGGAGAATGTAGTGGAGAACAGCTGCCAGACACCAAGATAGTTGCCACTAGAGATTCACTGTGCAGAGAAGGGAGACCCCAGAAAAGCTGGCTATATTTCTGCTGTATGTTTGCCCCAAAGGTCTTGGCATATAGAAGCTGCTGACAAATGTGTAGCTGTTCTGGTTTACCTTTGGCATGCCAGCTAGTATTGGGGGCTGTGGTGTCCAGGTGATCAGTGAATGGCAGCAATGAATTCCTTGAAGATGTCACTGGGTATTCTGGCCACATTTGTTTTGGAAATAGTCCCGCATCCTTTTGTTTCTTTTCCAAAATTGAAAAAGCCATTCTCTTTTTCATTTGTCTCCCTAAAGGTGGCTGGACATTAGGGCCAAGGATAGAAAGTCCACTCTCCTTCATAAATTTGGCTGTAGAGTCTCCCCAGACACAGGTCTCTGACAGATGGAGGGAAACGTGCTCTTGTTGATCACCAGAGTATGGTAATGTGGGGAGAAAATGTGTAGGGCGGGCATTAGCCTGCCAAGGGGAGAATTCTGAAGTAGAGAATGTTGAATGATCAGTGCCTGTAATTGTTGGCACATAAGGGATCAACTCACCAAGGTTGGCTGGAGGTGATCTATCAGAGACAGATTTCTGTGAAATTGGTATCAGTTTAGATTTAGTCACAGTTAAAGTACAGTCTGGTGGTGGTGAGGCAGACAGGGTTGGTGATGTGCAATGACAAGCAGATGAATCAGTGAGGTTCATTGTGTGTGACAAATATGGTGAGTGGTTCATATCTTGAGACAGAGTGGAGTCCAGGGAGGAGATGATGTTCAGAGACAAAGTGGGATCTGGTTGTAGAATACGATCCACATTCTGAGTGTGATATAGTGGGCATGGGGAGAAGGCAATTGGTTGAGGTGGAAAACGGTCCATTGGGGAAGTAGAATCCAAAAGGGAAACAGGATCTGGTGGCAGAGAGTCATCTGATGGTGAAGGTGAAAGAATATCAACTAAGGGGGTTGTTAGATCAGGTGAGAGAATGGAGGAGGGAGGTACAGAGGGCTCAGGCAGAGAGGCTGGTCTTGGGTCTTCCGGAGGCTGTTCTGAGAGAGCCAGAGTGAATGAAGATTCAATCACAGGTGCTGTGGAAGCCACAGGGGACACACAAGGAACAGCATTTTCTGCGGGCACCCCAAACAGCAACTGACTAACCTCAGCAGTTGCTCTATTACATACTTCACAGGACGGATCTGGACATAGCATTTGACGAAAGCGGATGGTAGAATGATGCTGGTCTGGGGGGCTGCAAAGACAGAGAGAACACAGTTGCAGCCAGGACCAGAACAAACGTGGGAGCCTGGTGGGTCTTTGCAATGTTAGAGGCATCCAAAGGATATGGTCCTTTCACATTCTACCACTTTTCTAGACTTATGAATACGCCTTTCATTCTTTCCCACAAGTATCTTACATTTTCTTCTCTATGATTTCCCTCTGATGTCAACCCCAGGCCCCATTATGACCTTTGAATTGCATAGATTCTGGTATAAAGTGAGATATAGGAAATATAGTAGAATTTAGTCACCTTTTCAAAATAGAAAGCAGCTTTCTTGCCTCTTCTAATTCTCCCTGACAAGTTCTCCAACCTAGGAAATGAGGAGAATGGGTTATAGCAGAGTGGCAAAGGTAGCAGGAAAAGATCTTAAAGGAGACTTAGTAACGTTCCATTGGTAGTATTCTTAGGAGCTCTGGTGGTGTAGTGCCTAAGGCATTTGACTGCTAACCACAAGGCTGGTGGTTCAAATCCACCAGTCACTCCTTGGAAGGAAGACTAGGCAATCTACTTCCATAGTGATACAGGCTCAGAAACCCAAGGAGGGGTTACTATGAGTTGGATCTGACTCTACAGCAGTGAGTTTGGGTTTTTCTTTTAGTAGTATTCTTGGCAGATTAGATTTGAGAGGCCCAAGAAATAGGATACAAAGTCAAATGGTAAATGACAATAACAACAAGGCTTATTTAGGTATGTTGGTTTATCATTAACATATTATCATTCTACACATTTTCTCCCATGTAATGCTCCATACTGCTGTGAGAAACAGAGAGAAGTGGTGGTCTCAAGGGAATCTGAGCATTAGAAAGTTAAAATACTTGCGCAAGAAAGAGAAATATGACTCTAAATCAACCAGTTGCTCTTCCTTGAGATCTCACACACCCATCTCTTGGGAGATATCAGTTGCTTGGGCCTATCACCCATTCATGCCCGTGGAGGGTCACAGCAGGAAATCTGAAAAGTATCTCAGGTTCTAACTGCCTTCCCATGAGCCTCTCTTCTGAGGGCTCTGTTTTCTGAGAGAGACTGTATATAGCAACTGACATCCTCAAAGATCCTGGAGCTGGGAACTCATGGAAGGGAGAGAAAGGATCAACCTGTAAGAGCTCAGGTAGAAACAGTAGAACTTTCCCTTTTAGTAGTCCATCTTTTCTCCTCCTCTTGACTCTGCGCTGAAGTAATGGGAAAGAGAAGAAGAGAGCTAGAGTCTGGCACTCAGTCCTCTCACTCCTCTCTCTAGAAAACTGCAAACATTCATTATCCATGAATAATAGAACTCTGTTGCAGGTTTGCAGCAGTATATCTACAAGGAGCTTCCAGAAATTCAAGCTGGATTCAGAAGAAGAAGAAGATATGAAACAAGGCATATCATTGCTAATGTCACATGGATCTTCGCTGAAAGCAAAACATATCAGAAAGACATTTACCAGTGTTTTATTGACTATGTAAAGTCATTTGACTGTGTGGATCATAACAAATTATGGATAACATTGTGAAGCATGGGAGTTCTGGAACGCTTAATTGTGCTCAGGAGGAATCTGTACTTAGACCAAGAGGCTGTCATTTGAACAGAGAACAAGGGGATACTGCATGGTTTAAAATCAGAAAGGGTGTGTGTCAGAGTTGTATCCTTTCACCACGCTTATTCAATCTGTGTGTTGAGCAAATATTTTGAGAAGCTGGACTATATGAAGAAAAACACAGCATCAGGATTGGAAGAAGACTCATCATCAACCAGTGATTTGCAGAACATACAACCTTGCTTGCTCAAAGTGAAGATGAGTTTAAGTACTTACTGACGAAGATCAAAGACTACAGTCTTTTCAGTATGGATTACACCTTAACATAAAGAAAACAAAAATCCTCACAAATGGACCAATAAGCAAATCATGATAAATGCAGAAAAGATTAAAGTTGTCAGGGATTTCATTTTATTGGAATCCACAATCAACATCCATGGAAGCAGCAGTCAAGAAATCAGATATCATATTGCACTGGGCAAATTTGCTGCAGAAGACCTCTTTGAAGTACTAAAGGAGCAAAGATGTCACTTTGATAAGATGCACCTAACCCAAGCCTTGGTATTTTCAGTAACCTTATATGCACGTGAAAGCTGGACAATGAGTAAGGAGGACTGAAAAAGAGTTGATGCCTTTGAATTGTGGTGTTGGCAAAGAATACTGGAAGTACCATGGACTGCCAGAAGAATGAACAAATCTATCCGGAAGAAGTGCAGCCAGAATGCTCCTTGGAAGTGAGAATGGCCAAACTTTGTCTCACCTTCTTTGGTCATGTTCTGAGAAGGGACCAGTCCCTAGAGAAGGATATTATGTTTGGTAAAGTGGAGGGTCAGTGAAAAAGGGGAAGACCCTCAACAAGGTGGCTTGACAGTGCCTGCAATGATGGGCTTAAGCAAAGCAGGGATTGTGAGGATGGCACAGGACCAGGCAGTGTTTTGTTCTGTTGTATATAGCGTTGCTATGAGTTGGAGTTGACTGGATGGCACCTAAAAACAACACTCAATTCTCTCACTCTTTTCTCTAAAATTCTAAACTTTGAACATTCTTTATCCATAGCACTCTTCACTTATAGATTTTTTTCCTTTTATTCATTTTAAAGATGAGAAAATACTTTCATTTTCCTTCTTTAAAAAACTCAAAGAAGGACTGTGTATGAGAACCACACTTGATGTTCTCAGTCAGTGGTCCTCTGTTCTACTCAAGGAAGGCATAGAACCTGAAACTAAGTCACATGTATTCTCCCACAGATAAGACCCTATATCACAGGGACAGAGCTCAGGCTTTCACGGACTCAGTACGGTTCTCCTGACTGACCCAACACCAAGGAAGACTTGGACAAGTGACATCTGACATAGGACTATGACTAGTGATCAAGTTTGAAGGACCCTCTTCTGCAGGGATCATGAACTCTAAATAATCCATTCAAGGAACAAAGAATCATGGTGTTTGGGATATTATCCTGGCATTCTCCATCACACTCAGATGGGCTGTGAGCTTCAGGTAGAAACCTTAGTCTACTGAACACTTAACCCTGCCCAGCCTCTTCCCCTACAAGGGTGATGATGTTCTTTCTTCTCTACAGACATCCAAAGTATTCTCTGAGCCAACTAAACTCATTTAATTATGTTGGGAGAATAATAAAGAGTTCTTCTCTGAGGCGCAACTACGAGTTCCATGTCAGACATGTAAAGAGCTTGGAAATCCTCATTCATATCATACATAAAGGAAAAGCTAAACAAATTGAAAATCAACAACTCTTCTTGGACTCATCAGAGAATTTAGGTCAGAAGACAAACTACCACCCAAAACCTGGAAAGAGAGATCAATACAGAGAATTGATATGACCAGAGTCAAGGTACCTGGAGCAAAAGACTCTGGGGCCATTAACTTGTAGCAACACTAAAACAGTCATTTTAAAAATTGCTAGAGCCTGAATGTAGACTAGTATGAGAATGTGAAAACCTGGGGTCGCAGTCTCATGGGATCCCCACATTTTCAGAGATTTTACCTTCAGGAACCTTACCAAGTTCTTTCAGTGAAGAGCCGAAACAAACAAACAAAAAACCCTCTTGTCTTTGGCTAGGAGTGTGTGTTTGTGTGTGTGGGGTGTAGCTATTTTGAAATTGCCCCAAGCATTCTCCATAACAAAGATCTACTCAGCAGCAGGGAAGACCTTAACAAAGCTTTATCCCACCTAGGGGAAGGGGAATTGCCTAACTACTGTCACCTATAGACTTGATCTCTCAGCTAAAAAAGAAATGAAGTCAATTCCAACTCATAGGGACTCCCTTTGGGTTTCCAAGGTGGTAAATCTTTACAGAAGTAGATTGCCCATCTTCCTTTTGCAGAGCAGCTGTTGGGTTTGAATCACCAACCTTATGGTTAACAGTCAAATGCATTAGGCACTGTACCACCAGAGTGCCTTATCTTAGCTAAGGGCAGGGAGGGAGGAAGGCTAAACAAAACTAGTGAACAGCATAGCTCCAGAACACAGGCATGGAAAGGCTGAGATTTAATTATACAATTATAGTGTACTTCTCTGGTGGTGTAGTGCCTAAGGTACTTGACTGCTAACCAGTAGGCTGGCGGTTCAAACCCACCAGCCACTCTTTGGAAGGAAGATTGGGCAATCTACTTCCGTAGTGATACTGCTGTTGTTATGTGCCGTCGAGTCAAACCCGACTCATAGCGACCCCTCCTTGGGTTTCCGAGGCAGTATCACTACGGAAGTAGGATTGCCAAACCTTCCTTCCGAGGAGTGGCTGGTGGGTTTGAACCGCCAGCCTTCTGGTTAGCAGGCAAGTGTCTTAGCCACTATGCTACCAGAACCCACCAGCCACTCCTCGGAAGGAAGGTTGGGCATTCCTACTTCCGTAGTGATGCTGCCTCGGAAACCCAAGGCGGGGTCGCTATGAGTTGGGGCCTACTCGATGGCAAATAACAACAACAACAACAAGTGATACTGCTTCAGAAACCCAGGAGGGGTTGCTGTGAGTCAGATTCGACTCCATGGCAGTGAGTTTGGTTCTTTTGGGTGTTGCTTCCCCCTGCCCCCACCTTACCCCACCACATCAACAAGACTGCAGTACAGTAACAGTGGTTTTTAGCTTGAAAGAACTGCAAGACCCAGACTCGATTTAAGAAGGGAAGCTTAAAAATTCAAGGGAGGACAAAAACAAGGACACAAGATGAAACTGAAACCTCTGATACCTACAATTACAGGAAAAATTAAATACAGCCCAACTCCTGCCAGATTAACATAAAACCTCATACAAAAGAGCTGGTTACCAGAATGCCAGTATATGGTGTCTAGCTTGCAACAGCAACAAAAAAATCATGAGGCATGCTAGAAGGCAAGCAAAAATAGTCAGAACAGACAAAGCAAGCATCAGAACCAGACCCAGATATGGCACAGTTTGGAATTATCCTACCTGTAATTTAAAATAAATGTGATCAATGTGTTAAGGACTCTAATGGAAAAAGCCGACAGCCTGCAAGAACAGATGTATATTCTAAGCAGAGAGATGGAAATTCTAAGAAATATTCAGAGAAAATGCTAGGGAAGAAAAGCACTAAGAAAAGTGAAGAATTTCTTTGATGGCCTCATCGGTAGATTAGATAGGATCAAGAAAAGAATAAATGAGCCTGAAAATATTTCAGTAGAAACTTCCCAAATTGAAATGCGAAGAGAGAGAGAGGAAAAAAAAAACCAAACTCACTGCCATCGAGTCATTTCCAACTCTTAGCGACCCCTTCTTGGGTTTCTGAGGCAGTATCTCTACGGAAGTAGATTGTCCAATCTTCCTTCTGAGGAGTGGTTGGTGGGTTACAACCACCAGCCTTCTGGTTAGTAATCAAATGCCATAGGCACTAAGCCACCACAACTCCTTGCAAAGAGAAAATAGGATGGATTAAAAAAAAAAAAAAATTGAGAGAACAGTATCTACGAACTGCAAAACAATTAGAAAAGATGTAATATATGCATGATTAGCATACCAGAAGGAGAAGAGAGATGGAATAGAAGGAATATTTAAAGTAATAATACCCAAATCAAACCAAACTCACTGCCATTGAGTCAGATCTGACTCATAGTGACCCCTCCTTGGTTTTCCAAGGCGATATCTCTATGGAAGTAGATTACCCAGAATTTTCCAATACTAAAGGCATACCAAACCCAAAATCATGGAATCTTAGAGAACACCAAGCAGGAGAAGCACCAAAAATTATCTATACTTGGCTTTTTCATATTCAAAATGTAGAGAACCAAAAAGAAAGAGAAAATATTGAAACTAAGCGGGGGGGGGGGGAAGCTTACCTGTAAAGGAATAAGGATAAGAAATTGAGAGTTCTCATCAGAAACTGTGCAAGTAAATAGAGTGAAATACTTAAAATTTTGAAATCACCAGTTTATTAATCTATATTCAGAAAAATTATACTTCAAGAATGAAGGATAAATAAAGACTCTTAGAAATATGTATATAAATATATACACCCACACTGAAGAAATTCATCACTAAAAGACCTGCCTGCAAGAAATGCTAAAATCCAGCAATAGGGAAGATGATGATAACTTGGATCTATATAAAGAAAGGAAGAGCATCAAAGAAAGAATGATTTAAAGTAAAATAAAATCTTTTGTTTTTCTAATTCTTAACTGAGCCTGTAGATAATTTTATTTTAAGGGAAGGTTAATGACAATATATTGAATGATTATAGTATACAGGTAAGTGAGATGAATGGCAGTAATGTTTTAAGGTACCTTCAATACCCACAAAATGGTATACTGTTATTTGAAAGTGATATAGATGATTTTTATATGTATATTGCAGTCTCTGGTGTAACCACTAGGGGGCTCTGGTGGCACAGTGCCTAAGGCATTTGACTGCTAACCAGAAAGTTGGCAGTTCAAACTCACCAGTCACTCTTCAGAAGGAAAATGGGGCAGTCTACTTCTGTAAAGATTTACCACCTTAGAAACCCAGTGAGGGTTTATTATGGGTCAAAATCAACTTGATGGCAGTGAGTTTGGAGTTTTTGCATATAATCACTAAATTATTATTATTTTTAAAATTATAATTGATATACCAAGAGATGAGCCAAAATAGAAGTATATAAAGTGCTCAATTAAAAGCAGAGAAGGAAGAAAAAAGGGGAAAATAAAAAATAAAGAACAAGTGTAATGAATAGTAAGTAGTTACAAACATAGTAGATAGTAATACAATTATATTAAAATCACTTTAAATATGGTTTAAATATACAATTAAAAGACAGAGATTGTCAAAGTTGAATTAAAAAAAAACAAGAACCAATTTTATTTTTTGTGTGTGAGAAATTCACTTTAAAGATACAGAAAGTTAAAAGTAAAGGGATGGAGAAAGGTATGCCATGGGAATCAAAAGGAAGCTGAAGTGGCTATATTAATTTTAGAGTAAGCAGATTTCAGAACAAGGAAAACTATAAGGGATAAAGAGATGCATTAATAATGACATAGAGGTCAATTCTCTTTAATGTCTTTATACCTAACAACAGATTGTCAAAATATGTGTCACAAAAACTAATAGAATTTCAACTATCATAGGTGAAGACTTCAACACTTTTTTTTTTTCCAAAGTTAGTAAGAGATCAAGCAAGCAGAAAGTCAAGAAGGATATAGTTGACCTAAACAGCACAGTCTTGATCTAATTGACATTTATAGTGGTGCAAACAGTAAACATGTTCTGCTGCTAACTGAAACATTTGAGTCTACCCAGTGGCTCCTTGGAAGAAAGTGATATGCTTCCCCAAAATCAGCCATTGAAAATCCTATGGACTACAGTTCTACTGTGACACACATGGGGTCATCATGAGTTGCGAGTCAACAGCAACTTTTTTTTCCATCCACAAACAACAAAATACACATTCTTCCCAACCTCACATGGAACATTTACTAAGATTGACCACATTTTAGACCATAAAATATACCTTAACAAATATAAAAGAGTAGAAATTATACAAAATATGTTCTCAGATCACAATGGAATTAAACTAGAAATCAATAACAAATATTTGGAGATTAACTAACATTATATTAAGTTATATTAAGTCAAAGAAGTTTCATGAGAAAAAATATTGTGAACCAAATGAAAATACAACTTACCAAAATTTCTGGAATGAAGCAAAAGCATTGCTTAGGGGGAATTTATAGCATTAAATGCTGCATATATAAAAGGAAAAAATATCTAAAATCTCTGAAGGGCTCTTGACCAAGGATTTCCCTACCTGATTCATGTTTCTGTGTTTGGGTAAACATAGCTTCCTTTTCAGGTAGCACAGCAACAGAAGGAGTTCCACCCCACACAGGAAGGCAAATATGGGATGAACACCAAGGCAGTAGAGCCAGAGCTCATCTATAGCTCAGTAAGGCTCCTCAGACAAAGGAAGTCTTCCTCATTGGAAGTGTGTTGCTGCCTCTGGCAGCTGGGCACTAAGAATGTACTTTGTAGACCAGAGTTCTAGACCCACATCACAGAGCTTTGACACAGTTACCAAGAGTTTTGAGAGTGGGGGGAGGGGAGAACACATGGAACATGAACTCCCGGCACCTTCTCCCATCACCCACCCTCGCATAACCATCCATTTCTCCTAAACCCTTTAGATCCTTCCATCGTATCCTCCAGCTATACCCTTTCACCATGGCATATATTTACCTTAGTGAAAATTTCTATTTATCCCACCTATGACCATGATATTACCAGAGACCCCTTTACTTCTTAGTGATCGTTTGAATCTCACATAATTTTGAAAAGTCTGATGTTCTCCCTGGAGTTTTTGCTAATTCTTTTGGTTTTACACTTAAGATCTACTCTGTCTTCAACTACAACTTCCCAAATACATAATGCATGTTTACCTGTATTAGACCAGATTCAGCAGTTCCCCTCCATGTTTCCCTGAAGACGCCACATTCCCCAGAAAGCATTAGAGAACAGAGCAGTGTGTACCAATGGACAGAAAGTGTGACAAAGAGGGAGCAAAGACATTGCACACCCATGGAAACAAAGGAAAAATAATAATTCTTACTCTCTCCAAATCCCTTTTTTAAAAAAATTTATTTATTTTTATTTTAAGAGCTTGTTTTACATTCAACATAACATGTACATTTAGTTTCATTTCCCATTTGCCATGTCCAGCCCTAACCCAGTCTCCTCCCCTCCCTACCCTGTAACCCTCCTCCTGTGCCCCTCATATTCATGCACTCCTGTTTGTCCTGCATTTCCTCAATTTGAATGTTGGTCCTCTGGTGTCCCATGGTCTATTGCTCTAAGGGATGTATTCCCACAGAGTATCTGGAACTCTGGTCTACAGTGTACATTCTCAGTGCCCAGCTGCTGGAGGCAGCAACGTGCTTCCAATGAGGAAGACTTCCTTTGTCTGAGGAGCCTTACTGAGCTATAGATGAGCTCTGGCTCTACTGCCTTGGTGTTCATCCCAATTTGCCTTCCTGTGTGAGGTTGAACTCCTCCTGTTGCTGTGCTACCTGAAAAGGAAGCTATGTTTTCCCAAACACTGGGTTGAGTGGTCTGCGTGTACATCTTGTTAACTATTGGGCTGAGAGCCCGCCCCTAGGGATGAGTTTTATTCCAGGCGCAGAATGTATTCCAGGGCCATAGTATTGGGCGTCTTACCAGATTTCATCTGACCAGTAATTCTGGTCATTATTGAGTTTTTGGATTTTTTCCACGTTTTCCCTCCCACTCTATCCAGGATCTCCAGATTTGATCCTTTCCTGAGTGGTTGGCATTGGAAGCCCGGCACCATGTAGTTCTTCTGGTCTCAAGGGCCATCGTGTCCTAGGGCTGATTGCTTCTAAATGCTCTTTTTTTTTTTTTTTTTTGGCATTCTTCTTCACTTCCGATGCTAGGAGACCGTTAGCTGCATCTTAGATGGCCGCTTGAAAGCTTTTAAGACCCCAGTCACTACTCACCAATGTAGGAATGTGGAGCAATGCTTTTATGTATTTCGTTGTGCCAATTGAGTCTGGTGTCCCCCAGTACTATGGTCCTGAGGCAATAGATCTATTGGATCTCTCTCCCATAGTGTCTGGTTGTCTGTGAGGGATTACTCTGTGTCTGTCTTCTACTGTTTCTATAAGGACTGCAAATATTTTGTATCACTGGTGTCTGTGTAAGATTAGCCTCAGCTGAATCTATCCTTGGTCTAGAGTATACTTCTGTTCACTGAACTCCGTCTGATCATCTAGGTGTTTATGTGTTCATCTGTATAGCCTAGTGTTTGGTGTTAATGGCAGTGTGGCATTGTGTACATATGGTTGGTATTAGCATCTGTCGCAAAGTCACTGTAGCAAAAATAATTGGTCAACTTTCATCCATTTCAGGAGGTAGCATGTGATCAAGAACTGATGGTATTGAAGGAAGAAGTCCAAGCTGCATTGAAGGAATTGGAGAAAAACAAGGCTCCAGGAATTGATGGAATACTCACTGAAATGTTTCAACAAATGAATGCAACACTGGAGATGCTCACTTGTTTATGCCAAGAAATTTGGAAGATAGCTATCTGGTCAACCAACTGGAAGAGATCTATATTTGTGACTGTTCCAAAGCAAAGTGATCCAACAGAATGCAGAAATTATAGAACAATGTCATTAATATCACATGCAAATAAAATTTTGCTGAAGATAATTAAAAAATGCTTGTTGTAGTACATCCATAAGGAACTGCCAGAAATTCAAGCTGGATTCAGAAGAGGGTGTGGAATGAGGAATATATTGCTGGTGTTAGATTAATCTTGGTTGAAGGCAAAGAATACCAGAAAGGTATTTACCTGTGTTTTATTGACTATGCAAAAACATTTGACAGTGTGGATCACAACAAATTATGGATAACTTTGGGAAGAATGGGAATTCCAGAACACAGTTGTGTACATGAGGAACCTGTACATAGACTAAGAGGTATTTTGGGATCCTGTATGGTTTTAAATCAGGAAAGGTTTGTGTCAGGGTTGTAACCTTTCACCGCACTTACTCAATCTGTATTCTAAGTAAATAATCTGAGAAGCTGTACTGTATGAAGAGAAACATGACGTCAGTATTGAAGAAGACTCATTAACAACCTGCAATATGCAGATAACACAACCTTACTTTCTGAAAGCTAAGAAGACTTGAAAAACTTACTGATGAAGATCAAAGGCTACAGCCTTCAGTATGGATTAGTCCTCAACATAAAGATTGAAGTTGCTAAGGATTTCATTTTACTTGGATACACAATTAACACCCATGGGAGAGCAGCAGTCTAGAAATCAATCATAGAGGCTGGTATGGAGCTGCCTTTTTACAAGGAACTTTCCTGCCCTTTGCATTTCATCCTAGTACGAAGCTGATGTAAAAAGTGGTCCATCCTTTTTCTGAAATTATTTTTAGGTGGAAACTGCCTCTTCTTTGGCAGGAACTAGGAACACCTGTTCCCAAATGTCTCCTCAAATTTTTTATGATGAGCAGAGTAGCTCCTCTTTTTGATCTGAGATGTCCCCAACCCTGCATCTCCTACCCCTCAGTTCTTCAGCTTTGAGTCCCTGAGGGTTCCCTTTGCTAGTGGGAAATTCTTATCCTGGCACTTCCCTAAGATGTTCTTGGGGGCCCAGGGCTCTGTTGCTGTTCAGTCCTGATCCCTCTGTCCTCCACATGGACATGAAGAACTTAGGATCTGCCATGTGCTATTAGGGACACTCTGGGCATGCATGGGTGAGTCATTCCACTGTGATTCAGTGGAAGCCAAGCTTCCAGTTGGGGAGTCTTGAGTCTGGCTGTACTTCATGGCTGCCAATTTAAACTAATTCATTCACTGTATTAAGGTCTGATGGATCAGGATCTTGAAGAACTGGTATTCTTGGCAATTGAGGACTTCCATTCATCGAGTAAATTGACACAGTGGCTGTAACAATGCAGTGAGGTATAGCAAGGATTCTGAAGATGGTGCACAACCAGGCAGGGTTTCCTTCTGTTGTACATAGGGTAGCTATGAGTTGGAGCTGACTCGATGACACCTAACAGCAACAACAAACAGCAACAGTCATCAGGTTAGTTTCTACTTCACTTGAAATCATACTTTAGGAGTTTCCCAACTCTCTGGTTCTTATGATGTAACTAGATTGTGATAGAAGATCAAAGAGCTTCTTGGCCTTGAATATCTCCCTGGACATGCAGGCCATTGGTAAATGTTTTAAATACTATCCCTTTGCTGTGAGACATTCCTGCAATATCCCTGCAACTTGTAGTCTTATCTCTTGGCTTATGTCCAGTCCCAGTTTGACTTGTGGGCAGCTCTGGGCTGTGTCTGTTTGGCATTACAGCCTTACTCTGACTTGTTTTTCTGTTTCTATGTTTGAGAGACTTTACAGAAGTCTCTCTTCCATCCTTAATTATCTTAATTATCAAGCATGTAACCTCGTGCTTGAGAGTAGAGAGTGATTGTGTCAAGGTCCCCTGCCTTTCCGTGTCCACAGGTGAGGTGGCAGGTAGAGGACAATCCATAATGGTGATTAAATTTATTTTGTCTTCTCAAAACATTTGAGGACTTTCTGCAGTGGTCTTGGACATGCTAATTTTAGAGTCCATCCCACATGATTTGAGAGATCTGCCATGTACTATTGGGGACACTGAGCATGCATGGGTAAGTCATTCTACAGTGTTACAGTGGAAGCCAAGCTTCCAGTTGGGGAGTCTTGAGTCTGGCTATAGGGTTTTTGATATGGGCAGGTTGCAGTAGGAATAGGGAAAAGATGGGCATTCTGTCACTCTAAAGATTTGTATGGATTCTAGGACTTTGTGGAGAATGCCCTTTATCACAAAAACATTTACTATAACCTTCCAACCTCTGTTTTGTGATTGAATCAATAAATGGAAGTTTCTGAGAAGTATTCAGACTGTAGTCCCCAGGCACTAATGGTGCACATTTCTGTGTTTCATTTATGTCAATGTGGGATTTCTCAAGAAGGGGCAGGCTTTTTGACAGTGTGGCATGAGCTGTCCAGAACCTCAGGGTTCCTACCCTCCTTGATTTGCAAAACTTTGTTGCTCAAATGTCTTTTCAAGTTATTTTCCAGTTGGTTCTGACTTGGCTTTACCCCTGAGGCCCTTGAAGTATTTCCTGACAGACTCACCCTGTGACTTTTTGTTTCTTTTTCAGAGTCAAGATCTCAGAAACCTAACTGAAGAGCGTTTTGGATCTTTTGACAGATGATATTTTGGGACATTCTCTGGGTTATGTCCCTGACCCTTCCTCATGTCCTTCTTTAGGTGAAGCATTTTTAGGCCTCTCTCAAAGAAGCTCCTCCAGTTGCTTAGTCCATTCTTTACATCCATCCTGCTCCAACTCTTAAAATCGTGGATCTATGAGAGTCCATATGTCCTCTTCGATTCAGATGTCTCCAAATCCTACAGCCTTCTCCACCCCAGAGCAGGACATATGCAGTATCCTTCCATAGACCCCAGAATGATGCACAGTCTCTTCCCCAAGATGAAATTCACCACCTTGAGTGACACGTGGTGCACATGAACTGGAAGCTCTGTGGAGCGTATTTCCTGTTGTCCAAAGAATTCAAGAATCCTTTTGTTCTCTAGTTCCTAACTTTCCTCATCACCAATGGCCCTACTAAGCTTAACCTCCAATTTTGACCGTTCTCTGGAAGTCCACCTGGGCATTGCATCAGTGCAGAGATGCATAAATCTTGAGGGGCAGGCATCACAGATATTGGCCTGGGAAGACATTTGAAATTCTACTGAAAAAGACAAAGACTGAAGAATGGCCAGCAGAGGCAAAGATATTAGATACAGGGGCTCACTTCACAGAGAGAGGAGACCCCAGAAGGGCTGGATGTGTTGCTTATGCACATAGTCCCTAAAGGTCTTAAGATATAGGGAATCCTGATGAATATGAAGTTTCTTTGTTTTGCTTAGAAA
Source organism: Orycteropus afer afer (assembly GCF_000298275.1). NCBI lineage: Eukaryota > Metazoa > Chordata > Mammalia > Tubulidentata > Orycteropodidae > Orycteropus > Orycteropus afer. The sequence continues at coordinate 18,770,798 of NW_006921592.1, read as the reverse complement.
AGCTCTTCTTTTAATGTGTGTCTCCAGGAAAGCCAGGATATCAGGACTCAGAAAAGAGAGTTATCACCCTCTACAGAGTTAATTGCAAGGTTCCCCCAAAAGATACTTCTGAAGGGTAGAGGGCAAGAAGCTCTTGGTTCAAATCACACTGAGATTTTGAAAGACCAAAGAAGTTTAGTAAACCACCTTCCAAAAGATGTCAGTGGGAGCTTGGCCAGAAGAACTGTAGCTCCTCAATATAGAGCAAAGGAAGGGAACACAGGAAGACAGGGGAGTGGGCAGGAAGGGCTTATGGGAAGTAGACTTACTATTTATAAACAACTAGGGCAGTATTGTGGCCAGTGAAGGTGAAGGGCCTGGGTAGATATTCCCAGCCTGCAGATAGGTTTGAATGCACCCATGTTTTCACCAGAGTTAGAGAGAGTGGAATCCTAGGCCTCCCTACTAGCCTGTGACATTCATATTTGAAGGTCATTTTCACCACTTTCATTCCACCCATACCTTGCAAACACTTAGCTGATGCCAAGTATGGGCTTCTGTCCAATAAAGACAGGTAGAAAAAGGCCTTAGGAGCTGGTCTGGAAGTGGAGGCCTAAAGGAGAAGCCTAAGAAGGGACTTGGGGGTCAAATCCCACTCCATAAGGAAGGGGCTAACCAAGAAGGTAGTGAAGAGCCACACTTGAACCCAGGACACTTGAATCTGCATCTGCCCATCTGGTACTGCCATTCCATCATTGGACCTGGCTCTAGTCTCATGAGATCCTTTTAGGAATTTGGGGACTTTAGATCCAAAGAAGTGGGACAGCTGGACTCACTGAGCAATCTACTTTCCTAGGGAAGCACTCAGTCCCTGGAAGGCTTGCTGCCCTCTTGCCCTTCATTTTTCTGCCCCAGGTCACCTGACTTGCCATCACTACTACACTCTTCTTTACACTAAAGGGCATTAGCTTCACACTTGCACCACTGAGACAATCAGAAATACACTCTTTAGGCAGAGAATCAGTTGGCCCACAGGCACCAATAGAACATTAAATCGGGAGAAAACAGACGTTTCCTTGCCCATATGCAAGGTAGCCAACAAGATCAGAATATGTTGTTCTGGCTGCAGCAATGCCCAAGAGAGGAAAAGGCCAGTTCTCTAAGGGGTCAAGGTGGGATACAGTCAGGAAAAGTTTCACAGAAGAGGCATAATTTAAGTTGAATCCTGGGAGACACTGAACAGGTGGGGAATGCATCTGGGAGGGGAAGAATACTTCAACAAAGGCAGAGCAGTGTGCTGCATGGGCACCTTTGAGGAGTTGTAGATGACTCCTCAGAGCCTGAGTTTGAGAGCATGGTAGGGATAAACCTGGAGAGTGAAGAAGAGACTATGTTGTCCAGGATCCTTTGGACCAAGCTGAAAATGTGCATTTTACCCTGCAGGTAAATTTCTGAGGAATCATTGTAGGATTCTAAACTAGAGGCTAACATTGGCTCAGGCTTCCCCTTTTAATGACTGTGTGGGCCCAGACAAGATATTTAACTTCCCCAAGCCTCAATTTCTATATCTGTGAAATGAAGACAGTGAGAGTATGTATGGATTCTCATGTATCTCAGAGTTTAAGAGTCACACGGATCAGTGGGTGATGGATTACGTCACTGCAGAAGCATCTATGAGAGGGTTTTTAGAGTAGTTGTAAGAGAGATTATAAATGAAAGAAGTAAGCACAACAACTAAACTAAACTATACTAAATGCTACAGTAATCTTAAGTGAGAATTATCATTAAGTCTCATTTTAGAAAGACCTGTTCAGTTTTCAGGTAGGGAATAAAGTAGAAAGGAAGAAGAATAATCCAGGGAGATCACAAGGGAGGTAATTGCTATATTTCAGACAAGATCGAGTATGTTCAGGGCGATATGGCCACAGACTATTGCTATATTGCAGGAGTGAAATGATTCCAGCTTCATCTAACATGAGGCATTGGGGAGGTACTGCATAAAACCAAAATGGAACATGTTGAGAAGAGAAAGCCTTCTGGAATGAATGACTATTAAGAAGTGGAGGTGGTGAGGGAGAGGGTGGACTTGCCTGCTAGTCTCTGAGAGAAAACATTTGGTTTGGAAGACTAGAAAGGAGGATGACATAGTGGTATTGACATGTTGAGTTTGAGAATGCCCATGATGCAGGAGGAAGCAGTGAAACATACATGTCTGGAAAAGTCATCTAGGGAATGGAACTGGGAATCAGAGACACAAAGCTGGTGACTGAAGCCATTGGAGAAAAGAAGATGGCTCGGGGACTGTGGTAGTCTTAGGGAGGGAAGGACAGAAATTTGCCCAAATACTTGAGTGGGTGGGTTGTCTCCCCTCATCCACCATGTCAGTAATAAGCAAAGAGACCCTTGAAGTTTTTGTCTGCATCAACCATTAAGAATGCTAGATATTTTGTAAGTTAAACTTTATTTTCCATGCACTAAGGGCAGTTTCTATTTAAAGTATTGAAATAAAAGTGGATAATGAATTCTTCATGTGGACTGTTTCTTAAATACAGATCTTCCTATCTTAGGTACCAGGGCCCTCTTAACATCTGAAATTTGAAATGCGCATCACCTCATCCGATGGGCTTTTAACCCATATCCTCTGTAGACAATGCAAGGTCATCAGATAAGTGGTTCCCCCACTCAGCTGAGCCAAAGCCAACCTGCCTTTCCTAACTCAACACAAATGCCACCTCTTCCTCCCACTTTGGCATGATCAACCCTTTCTCCCGCTACTCAAGGCAGCCAACATGGAAAGAGTTCCCTACAGTGTTGGTTTAATCCTCAAAGGTAGTCCTTTGTACATTTCTGCCAAAGTAGCATCAATATGTTCTGCAGTATCTTCTCATCATCCTCAAGGAGGTGGTGCCTGGGTCAGATTGGGAAGGAAGGAGCAAGACAGAGTCATGATAGAGGGATGATGGGCCATAAACCTTTGTTCCTTCAAAAAGATGATTCTCTCCCCTCTTCATATTTTTCCCCCATTTCCCACTCTAATTCAATCATTTCCTTATTCTCTGTACTTTATTTTCCCATGGGAGCTGGGTGGCTGCCTATTCAATGTTTTTACTATTAACAGGTAGGTGATCCTTTCACCCTGCAAGAATGCCACCAATCCAGGCAGATTGAAGAGATATCCTGGGAAAAGAACCATTTCCTCAGGGTAGCTTTCTAGTGAAAACCTCAATGTCAAGTTCATATATGCTTCCCCTAACATTAACATGCCCCACATGACAGGTTCTTAAGCAGCATCTGCTCTATTCCTAGGACCTACCCCAACTTGTCCAGTATCCACTGTAGCAGTAACCCCTAAGCATTCCCCACTCAAGGTCCCTCCTCTGTGTAATCTTATAGTAACTTTTTTTTTTTTAAGCCACTATTTTCTGAAAAATATATCTATTCCTGTTCTGTTTCCTTTATTGCTCTAATTAATGTGAAACAAGGAAGGGGAAAGTAGGGGCTGCTATACTTTTTCCTTCAGCCTGAAATGAGAAGTGGGAAACAGTCCATCTCAGACTTCTTGAAGGAGGGAAGGGTATTTAGGGAGCAAATGATTTCTATTCTTCACCAAGCCCTCCAGGGGACTGGGCACATTTTAGAAGCCAAGGGAGACAATCAGTAGAAGCTAAACTAACTCCTTCCTTTCCCTAAGCACAAACTCTGGAATACCCCAAACCCTGGCCTCATATACAGTACATACATACACACAAAAAACACCCAGAAGAAACATTTATTGAGAAGGATCAATATTCTCAACATGGGATGGATTATTTTAAGGAGGGAAGTTTTCCTTCTGGGAGAATAATTTTCTCTCTGAATGGAAGAGACAGATCTCTGAATGTAGTGCCTTTGGCAGTGGGGAGGGTGGACTGAGGCACCTGGTAGATTTTGTGTATGCTGGTGAGGCCTGGAAAAGCTGTAGACCCCTTAAGATAACCTGGCTCTTGGATACCTTAATTTTTCTGAGGGTGTCTGTCCCTGTCCTTTGTCAGTCTGTTACTAGTAGGGCAACTCCGGCCTTCAGAGACAACTTCTTGGCTACAGGTTTTGGTACTTGGTTTATAGGAGGGAGCCCAGTCATTAAAAGAATGCACCTGGATGGGCTCTATACAAAGTCTGTGCTGCAGTCTCTATCATTCCTGGAAATTTGAGTAACAAGATCCTTCTGACATCTAAAATTTAAAATCATATTGACCCAATGAGCTTTTAATTCACTCTCTGGACAGTTCAAGGTGAACAGATAAGTGTTTCCCCCACTCTAAGGCAAAACCTGTCTTTTAAGAGCCAATACAAATGCCATCTCTTCTGCTCACTGTTCACCATGACCATGCCTTCTCTTGTACACTCAAGGTAGCCTGAGTGAAAAGAGTGCTGAAGTATGCCACAACAAAAGCAAGGTTTTATGTCTCTCAACTTTGCTTGCATTTGAGAATTACCTGCAGAGTTGTTTTTGAATGATAGCCCTGTTGAGTCCTTTCCTGGAGCTATCAGAATCCCCAGGGAGTCTCCATGGTGTAGGGGTTGAGAATGACCAGAATGACAAAGGTGTCCTCACCTGCATAGCAAGGTTACTGGGGGGGGGGGGGGGGGGGGGTACGGATGAAGCATTGGAGGTCTGACTCAAGTGGAACCCCAGCAGCAACCCCCAGCCCCCAAGTCCCGTGGAGGAAGGACTTCCTTGGCTGCATGCCTTGATGACAGCAGCCTGTTTTAGCTCAGCCTGACAGGCCTGAGAGATTGGCTAATGTGACCTCTTCACATCTTTTCTAGACAGCTACTCTCTGGAATTATGTGGAAAAGGCTGCAATCTGAAGTCTTGACAATTTGTGATCCAAGGTCGTCCCTCTGCTGTGAAAAACTCAGAAATATTCCTCCCTGGTTACAAGTTCTTCCTTCAGAGATCTTTATGGGATGGGCCTGCACCCCAAATGCTTCATCACCTTTTGTCTTGTATGAAAATTATTATGTCTCATCCTTGTCACTATTGCCATTCCTATTAAAGGGGAAAAGAGACCCCAGATTCAAACAGTTTCAATAGAGACACTTCTGTAAGTGCTAGGACAAAGACAATCAGGATGAGGGAAACTATCAGCATGTACACAGTACAGAAAGCTGAGTGGAGTCCACTGAGTCACAACCATGTTGTTGTTAGGTGCTGTTGAGTGGTCTCCAACTCATAGCGACCCTGTGCACAGCAAAACGAAACACTGTCCGGTCCCGCACCAGCTCTGTGATCCGTGCTATACTAGAGCCCATTGCTGCAGCCATCTCGTTGAAGCCTTCCTCTCTTTCTTCAACCTTACCAAGCATGACCATCAGGGAATGGTCCCTTCTGATAACATGACCAAAGTAGGTGAGTGGAAGTCTGGCCATTCTTGCTTCCAAGGAGCATTCTGGCTACACTTGTCCAGGACAGATTGTTGGCCCTTTTAGCAATTCATGGTACTTTCAGCATTCTTTGCCAGTACTGCAACTCAAAAGCATCAACTCTTCTTTGGTCTTCCCTATTCATTGTCCAGCTCTCACATGCATGTGAAGTGATTGAAAAGATCATGGCTTGTATCAGGCACACCTTAGTTCTCAAGAAGAGACATCTTTGCTCCTCAGCACTTGAAAGAGGTCCTTTGCAGCTGACTTGCCCAGAGCTCTGGTGGTGTAGTGCCTAAGGCACTTGACTACTAACCAGAAGGCTAGCAGTTCAAACCCACCAGCCACTCCTCGGAAAGAAGATGGGGCAATCTACTTCCGTAGTGATACTGCCTCGGAAACCCAAGGAGGACTCACTGTGAGTCGGGTCCGACTCGATGGCACCCAACAACAACATATGTCATCTGATCTCCTGACTGCTGCTACCATGGGTGACAATTGTAGAACCAAGCAATTTGAAGTCTTTGACAACTTCAATGTTTTCTCCGTTTAGTGTGATGCTGCTTATAGGTCCAGTCGTGAGAATCTTTGTTTTCTTTAAATTGAGATGTAATCCATACTGCAGACTGTAGTCTTCAATCTTCATCAGTAAGTGCTTCAAGTCATCCTCACTTTCAGCAAGGCAAGTTTTGTCATCAGCGTATCGTAGGGTTTTTTTTTTAAATTATGATTTAGGCAAAAATTTACAGAGCAAATTCATTTTCCATACAGCAGTTCACATACACTTCATCTCATGACATTGACTACAATTTACCCCAATGCAACAGCTTCCCTCCCACTTCCTCCCAAGTTACCTCTTCCCTGTGTCCATCCCTCCATGCACTCCTGCCCCCTGAGCTGTCTCCCTGTGCATAAACAGCTCTTCTTTCTCCCATGATCTCTCCAAGGAATATATCTACCTCAGGTAAATGTTCAACTCATATGCCTGTCTTTTGTTTGGCTGGAAGCCACAGGTGTGGGTTCAATTCTAGACCTGAAGGGCAGCTAGGGGCCATAGTCTCAGTGGGTCCACCAGGCTCTATCATACCAGCAAACCTTGTCTCCCCCCCTTTTTTTCTTTCAAATGATTTCGAGTTTTGCCCCACATTGTTCTCCCTCTCTATCCAGGATCTCCTACGTAGATCCTCCTCCAAGTGGTTGACAGTGGTAGCCAGGCACCATCTAGTTCTGGTCTCATAGTCATATAGGCTGTGGATTGCATGGTGTACCAGTCGCTAGGACTAATTGTTTCCATGAATTTTTGGTTTTCTTCATTATTCTTTGCTCTGGACGAGGTGAGACCCATCATTGCATCTAGATGGCTGTTTACAAGCTCTTAAGATCCCAGTCGCTACTCACCAAAGTAGGAGGTGGAACAATGTTTTGTGTAGTATGTTATGCCAATTGAGCTTGATGTCCCCATGTCATGGGTTGTTAATGATTCTTCCTCCAATCCTAAACCCATGTGCTTCTTTATATAGTCCAGCATCTCGAATTATTTGCCTAGAACATAGATTGAATAAGTATGATGAAATGATACAACCCTAGCACACTTCCTTCTTGATTTAAAACCATGCAGTGTCCCCTTGTTCTCTTTGAATGACAGTCTCCTGGTCTATGTACAGGTTCCTCATGAGTACAACTAAGTGTTTTGGAATTCCCATTCTTCTCAATGTTACCCACAATTTGTTATGATCCATACAATCAAATGCTTCTGCATAGTCAGTAAAACACAGGTATACATCTTTCTGGTATTCTTTGTTTTGACCCAAGACCATCTGACATCAGCAATAATATCCCTCATTCCACATCTTCTTCTGAATCCAGTTTGCATTTCTGGAAATTCTCTGTCAATATACTGCTGCAACTTTTTTTGAATTATCTTCAGTAAGATTTTACTTGCATGCAATATCAATGATAGTGTTTGATAATTTCCACATTCTGTAGGATCACCTTTGTTTGGAATGAGTACAAATATGGATCTCTTCCAGTCAGTTGGCCAGGGAGCTGTCTTCCAAATCTCTTGGCATAATCGAGTGAGTGCCTCCAGTGGGGCTTCCATTTGTTGAAACATCTCAATGGGTATTCCGTAAATTTCTGGGGCCTTGTTCTTTGCCAATTTCTTCAGTGCAGCTTCGACTTCTTCCTTCAGTACCATTGGTTCTTGATCATATTTCACCTCCTGAAATGAATGAACATCGACCAATTCTTTTTGGTACAGTAACCCTGCGTATTCCTTCCATCTTCTTTTGATGCTTCCTGCATCATTCAATATTTTGTCCATAGAATCTTTCAATATTGCAACTCAAGGCTTAAATTTTTCCTCAGTTTCTTCTGCTTGTGAAATGCTGAGTGTGTTCAGCCATGGGGCTAATTATATATGATTGAAAACAAAGGGAATCATCACAAAATCATGATCGGTGACAGATGGATTCATAACTGTTGCAGGCAGGACTATAGAAGGGGGAAAGGACCGTGATTTGGATATGTACATAATTGAAGATAGAAAAAAAAGTGTTACAGGATTGATTCTGGGCCTTGACTACCTGGCTAGGTGGTGGTCCAGATATGACTTATGACCATGTGTCCTGAGTCTTAGGTACAAGGTGGCAACAAAACAATACCAGGATCTTAATTTAGATGAGAAAAGGACACACTCAGGCAAGTTCCCTAGTTCTCTGTGTGAGCATAAACTACTTCCAACCATACTCTTCCTGAGTGCAAACTGCCCCTCCCTAGGTTTGTGCTGGAACTTGTCTTTGCATAGCCACAGTGTTGAAGGTCAGAAAGAACTCAACCGGCATCTGAACTTATGTCAAGATTCAAAATGGATTAGGGCTCCCACTGTACACCACAGCCTTCCACAGACCCAAGTGCTTTAGAATTTAAGCTCTAATACAAGGCACAACAATTCTTTGTTGAGGGTGGAGTGAATGTGCAATCTTTGCACTTTAGAATGTTTGCAGCATCCTTGGTCTCTACCCACTAGATGCCAGTAACATCTGTTTTTCCTCTTCCCCAGCTGTGACAACTAAACACACCTACAGACATTGCCATTTGTGCCCTAGGGGCACAATCATCCCTGATTGAGAACCACTTTTCTGGAGATAATGCTGAAGGCAGGCTTTTAGGTCTGGTCTCTTCTAGTGCTTGCCTCCCAGAGTGCCTGTGTCAGGGGTCATGGATTTGTAGATGTTGTTGGAGGGGCTTTCTGAGATGTTAATGTACGACTTTTCCCTCTTTTACCCCTCTTCCATTCAAATATATGACAGGCCCTGTGCTTTTCTGCCTCTGGTAAGACTTGTAGCCTGACTTTTATGTTCAAAACCCCCTGAGGTGAACAGGGTTTCTAACAAAAGGATTTTCCTCTGGATTAAGAAGAGATTTCCAGAGACTTGGCTAAGAGATAAGAGAAATGTTGGTGACTCCCAGGAGCATTCTGAGAATGTGGCTAAAAATGATGCACCCTGAAGCTTGGTTGTGGGCTCAAAGCCCTTGAGCTTGGCCAAAATCTTGGATCATCAGTGTGGCACTGAAGCAGGAGGGACTACCTGGGCAAAGATAATGGTCATCTGAGTGGATGGGGTACTGATGACTGGCAGGACCTTCCCCAAACTGGGGTATTCTGTCAGATCTCTGATTCCTGGCCCAGTCTCTTGGGGACTCAGGAGAAGGAAAGTCCAAGAATGACTTACACACTATGGATGCTTGGAGTCGAAATCATTGATTTATAGAAAATAAAGTCGTTGTTGTGTTAGGTGTCATCGGGGCGATGCTGACTCAACTACTCTTCTGCAACAGAATGAAACACTGCCCAGTCCTCTGCCACCCTCACAATCATTGCCATGCTTGAGCCCATTGTTGCAGGCACCGTGTCAAGTCATCTCTTTGAGGCTATTTTTCTTTGCTGACCTTCCATTTTTTCCAAGCATGATGTCCTTCTCCAGGGAATGATCCCTTCTGACAACATGACCAAAGTACAAGAAGCAAAGTCTCACCATCCTTGCCTCGAAGGAGCATTCCCTTTGTACTTCATATATATGCCCATATTTCTGGCACACCTGAGTTTCTGGCTTGGGATTCACACCCATGGTAAATATAAATCTCCATGTTAACAATAGCTAATATTTATTGAGTGCTTACTATGTGCCAGACACTGCTCTTTTGTTTTTTGTTGTATTACCTTTTTTAAAAAATTTTTACAAGAATCCTATTAGTAGATACTATATCCTCGGAAGGAAGGTTGGGCAATCCTACTTCCGTAGTGATACTGCCTTGGAAACCCAAGGAGGGGTCGCTATGAGTCAGGGCTGACTTGACAGCACATAACAACAACAACATTATAATCCCCAAGTTATAGATAAGTAATGGGAGGCACAAACTAGGTGACTTGCTCAAGGTGTCATATAGCATCTAAGTGGTGCCTGTCAAATAATAACAATAGTAAACATACATAGCACTGACTGTGTCAGGCAGGCACCATTTCATGTTCTTTATATGAATTAATTTATTTAATCCTCACAACAACCTAATGAGGTAGGTAATATAATTACTCCCATTTTTTAAGATTAGTAAGTGGAAGATCAGAGAGTAAGTAACATGCCCAGGTCTCTCAGCTCATTCTTGGTTGTAGTGGAATTTGAACTTGGGAAACCTGTCTGCAAAGTCTGTGCAACTAACCACTAAGCTAGACTTAAGACACTCTAGGACCCAAACTTTTAACTACTCTCTCTGCTGCTCTCATGGCTGGACTGGTGACTAGATAGTTGTACTCAGTGGTTGTTGTTGTTGTTGTGTGCCGTCGAGTTGGCCCTGACTCATAGCGACCCCTCCTTCAGTTTCCGAAGCAGTATCACTACAGAAGTAGATTGCCCCATCTTCCTTCCAAGGAGTGGCTTGTGGGTTTGAACCGCCAGCTTTCTGGTTAGCAGTCAAGTGCCTTAGGCACTACGCTACCAGAGCTCCATGTACTCAGTGGTACAACTTGATTTTAGTGGGAACCAAAGGATAGTTAGAATGAAAATGGCTGTCCATGCCACCTTTCTCTACCTCCTCACCCCCACCTCACTTTCCTCCACCTTACCTCCCCCCACCCCAACTACTATTTTTCTAAAGAGGCACTGAAGAGACAAATGATTTCCTATCTGGGATTTACCAGATTGCTTTAAAAAACTTCAGAGAAAAGTGGGTTGGTATCAATGAAACAAGTGTGGCAAGATGTGGATGGTTGTTGAAACTGGATGATGATTACATAGTTCATCGTATTCTCTACTTTTGTGTTGTTGTTGTTGTTATGTGCCATCGAGTCAGACCTGACTCATAGTGACCCCTCCTTGGGTTTCCAAGGGGGTATCACTACGGAAGTAGATTGCCCAGCTTCCTTCCGAGGAGTAGCTGGTGGGTTTGAACCACAGCTCTCTGGTTAGCAGTTAAAGGCCTTAGGCACTATGCTACCAGAGCTCCCTACTTTTGTGTATGTCTGGAAATTATTATAATAAAAATGTGCATGTGCAATTTTTACCCAAACACCTTTTGACGATTAGGGAACACAGATTACATGACTAAATGTGACTCTGGGATCCCTTAATGGATCTCATTTAATAGAATCCATTAGTTAATACAAGTGTAAAGGCAACATCCCTGGCTAGGTCACTTGACTCATTTTCTACACTTGCTTAAGGCTCACCTGAGGCCTTTTTATGAATGAAGTGAGTCATGTAACATTCTCTAAAGCAACTGTTTTTGTCTCAAGCAAAACACTTCACCCTAGCCATTTCCTTAATCAAGAACTTCATTCATGGTTGGAAGGAAGGGTTTCTCAGCATGTTTGTTCCCAAAAATGAAAGCTTCATCAGAAGTCAAATTTAGAGTATCCCCCAAACCCATGAAAAATCTGCCATAGAATTTGAAACATTGAAAATTTGAAAATGAGCCATGACAATGATCTTCTGTGTCCATCTTTTTCCCACTGAAGGCTGAGACAGAGCTTTGCGTAAAGAGCCATCCAGATACTTTAATTCATGCAGATAAAAATTTAACCTTTAAATGTACAATACTTATGTTGTTGTTGTTATTATTTGCTGTCGAGGCAGCCCTGACTCATAGCGACCCCTCCTTGGGTTTCCGAGGCAGTATCACTACGGAAGAAGGATTGCCCAACCTTCCTTCCGAGGAGTGGCTGGTGGATTTGAACCTCCAACCTTCTGGTTAGCAGTCAAGTGCCTTAGGCACTATGCTACCAGAGCTCCTACAATACTTATAATAGTCCAAATTTTGCCTAAGAAAAGAAATACTATAAGTAAATATACATACAAATATATACATGTACATATTTGCTTATATTTTCTAAAACAACAATAGAAAGATACCCATAAATTAAAACTGTTATCCTAGGATAAGGAAAGGGACAGAGTGGGAGGTAGAGTGGAATCAAGACTTCTGTGACAGTACCTGCTATGCACCTAATGAAATGTCTTACATGATTAGAAAATACTAAAAGGAAAAAAAAATAAAAGTCTACCTGGCTACATATTTTGACTTTAGGGTAATGCAGCTGTTTGGGAAGGAAGATGAGGCAATCTACTTCCGTAGTGATACTGCCTCGGAAACCCAAGGAGGGGTCACTATGAGTCGGGTCCAACTAGACAGCATATAACAACAACAACAACAACAGATGTTTCATATACATTTTAAAAATAGTGTATGTGTGGAGGATGCAATTTTTCAAACCTGAAATCCACAGAAACAAAGAACCTAACTGTACATCCAGTTGGTGGCATAATCATACAGAGAAAAGAAATAACACGAATACCCTTTAAAAGTCATTATTTTGACAATATATTAAGTAGTTCTTAACCTGAGGTAATTTTAGCTCCTCCCCCAAGGGACATTTGGCAATGTCTTGGATATCTTGGTTGTCACAAATGGGGATTGCTGCTGGCATCTAGTGAGTAGAGAGATCTGGGATACTACTAACCATCCTGCAATGCACAACATAGCTCCCTGCAATAAAGAATTATCTGGCCCAAAATATATTGTCCAGGTTAAGAAATCCTGTGCTATTGCAAAAAGAACTAAATGATATCTTCTCAAAATCAATATTCGAATAATTGGTATTGTTCTTAAAGTTATTTGATATGTTTATGAGATAAATGTAAGGTAAAGCAAATAAGTTAAAGTGATTAGGATTTAAAATTTTGAGCAAAAGAATGTTAAATGTTCAAATTCAAGCCATACATTTTGTCTAATCTCACAGTAACCTCAGTCATTTCCCAGGACCATTTTTCAGAGCTGCACAAAATTTATGCCAGGTGTCCTGGGTAGTCAAACCTCTTTCAAGAAATAGCACACCTAGATGTTGGAGTGGACTAATTGAGACATCCAAAAATAATAAGAAGAATAAGAAAAACAAACTGCCATTGAGTAAGATCTGACTCATAGGGTTTCTGAGGCGGTATTATTATAGAAGTAGATTGCTCAATCTTCCTTCCAAGGAGTGGCTGGTAGGTTTGAACCACCAGCCTTCTGGTTAGCAGTCAAGTGCTTTTAGGCACTATGCCACCAGAGCTCCCTAATTGACCTGAGGACCTGTAATATATTAGTTTGACAGTTAAAAGTCGTTCTGAGCTTGTTATCCAAAACCAAGTAATCATAAAGACAACAGTGATGTTGTTAGGAGCCCCTGAGTGGTCTCTGACTCATAACGACCCTACAGACAACAGAACAAAACACTGCCTGGTCCTGCACCAGCCTCACAATCTTTGCTATGCTTGAACCCATTGTTGAGCCACTGTATCAATTCATTTCATGGAGGGTCTTCCCCTTTTTTGCTGACCCTCTGTTTTACCAAGCATGATATCCTTCTTTAAGATCAGTCCCTTATAACAACATGACCAACGTATATGAGATGAAGTCTGGCCATTCTTTCTTCTCAGGAGCATTTGGCTGTGATTCTTCCAAGGCAGAGTTGTCTTTTCTTCTGGCAGTCCATGGTATTTTCAATAATCTTTGCTAATACCGCAATTGAAATGGATCAATTCTATAGTCTTTGTTCACTGTAGAGCTTTCACATTTATATTGAAAATACCATGGCTTGAGTCAGCACATCTTAGTCTTCAAAGTGACATCTTTCCTTTTTAACACTTTAAAGAGGTCTTTTATATCAGATTTGCCCAGTGCATTACATCTTCTGATTTCTTGACTGTTGCTTCCATGGGCATTGATTGTGGCTGTAAGTAAAATGAAATCCCTGACAACCTCAATCTTTTCTCCATTTATTGGGATGATGTTTATTCGTTCAGTTATAAGGATTTTTGTTTTCTTTATGTTGAGATGTTATCCATATTGCAGGCTTTAATCTTTGAAAGAATACTCTTCTGTAGTAAATAATAAATTATCTTTCCCCTCTTTTCTCCTCTCCCTCTCTAAAGAAACTTCTTCCTTAATCAGTCACTCAGAACTTTGTGTTTCCCTCACTGTCTTTAAAAACACTTTCTTCACTTTCCAAAAATGAACTTTGCACCAATTAGATCTGAATGCTACTCTGTTAGCAGGTTAATGACTTGTTTAAAGAACTCTGACTTTCTTTCCTCAATTCAACAAGAGATACAAATATAAAATCAGAGAAATTTAAATTAAAACTCTGTTGTCTTAAATTTTCCTGTGTCTGTTGCTTCAGTGATCCTTGGGACACTTCCTCTCTCTCCATGGGGCATTTCATCCTCCTGGCTCTAAGTGGCTTTCTGGGTCTTCTCACCACATGATGGTCTCAGAGGATAGATAATCATTTTGCATGGCAGCTGGCTTTCAAGAGGCAGAAATGAAATCCACCAAGCAAGTTAAGGACTGTGCTTGGAAGTAGGCCAGCTGGTCAAAGCAGTTGCTAGCTTGCCCAGATTTAAGGGGGTGGGAAAAACAGACTATATCAAGATGGACTCTTGGTGTAGGAGGGACAGACTCAGACTGTGAAGAGTATGTGGGATTGAAGATACTGTTGTGGCCAACATCGTGGGAGATACTGTTGTGGCCAACCTTGGAAAATGTAATCAACCAAAGTAGGATGGTGGCTAAGGAGGTAGCAGGACCCAGCCTCTCCAGTGAAACCTGATGAATGGTCTCCCACCTGGTGCAACTCCCAGGTCAATAAGGAGACACCAAGCTTTGAGATGCTGAGAAAGGAAACTTTATTGCAGGCCCACAAACAAGGAGCTCTCCAAAGCTGGGGATTTCAGGCTGATACAGGACATGGAATAGGGAAGTTATGATTATCCATGGACTTCCTGGGAACTCATTAACTATGCATTAGGCTCATTAACATGGTGGGGGGTGCAGTGGGAAAATGGTGTCATGGTCACCAAGGGATATGTTTCTCAGGTTCTGATGTATGTAGTCAGTCAGTTAAGGACACAGTCCAAACTGATCACACATGGGAAAATGGGAAGGGTTGGGGTAAGAGAATGCTCTGGGTAAGTAGCAAAACATATATCAGGTACTTGGTTGATAATTTGAGTCCTTGCAGATAGGCTACCTACAGCGGGGTATTCTTACATTGTTTTCAGTCAGGCTACGCGTAGTGAAGCATTTTTAAGAGCTTTTGACTCCAGAAACTGCAGGAATGGTAAGTTCCCAAACCACTTTCTGCTGGAAATTAGCCAACCTTAGACTCAACAGTCTACAGGACAGGGAGCTACTCCTGAGTTTCAAATACAACTACATTTCCTGAGAGTAGTGTGGTCTAGTGTGCAACATCTGGGAGCTGCAAGAGGAAATCCACAGCTCCCTTTAAGTCAGTGGAGACTGAGCATGGAAATCCCAATCCTCAGGAGCCTGGATTTCTTCCTGACCTGAATGATGAGAGCTGCTTGTAGGCTGCTGAGGAAGGAGAAATGGCAGGGCCTAGAAACCATCTCTCAAAATCATCTAGCAATTGCTATGTTGCTGTGCCATGCTTTGCCTTCTGGCCCACATCTGCCTCTCAATCATCCTGCTGTAGAAGTGGGGAGATAAGACAAAACACTGGAAAGCTTAGGCAAGAGGGGTACTGATGAAATTGGAGGAGGTGGGGGATGGGAAGGATGTGGAATGGCATGGCCTAACTTCTAAAGAACAAATGTTGCAGACCAAGAAACCAAGCTCCCTGGCATCAAGTTGATTTTGACTCACAATGATCCCTCCTTGGATTTCCAAGGTAGTATTTCTATGGAAGTAGATTGCCCAGTCTTTCTTCCAAGGAGTGGATGATGGGTTTGAACTGCCAACCTCTGTTAACAGTCAAATGCCTTAGGCACTATGCCACCAGAGCTCACATTTTTATCTTGACAGCTTCTCAAATATGTTGAGACAAGCGGCTCTGTCCATTTGGTTCCTGTGCTTGGTACATTCTAGAGATGAATATGTTGGTGAAAGGAAGAGCCCTTGGAGGATCGTGTGGAGGGAGGATGTGGACAAGCAGTGTGGTACAGGGACACTTTGATGAATGCAAGAGTCTCTATCCTAGCAGGGATGGTTTTAACCAGCTCTGTGGGGTCCCAGGCCCTTTCAGAGAAGGCTGGCTGGTACTCTATTCCCTATTTACTTATTGTCTGGTGGGACTAGTGTGGAAGGTGGCTTCCTCTGCCTTCCTCAACTCCAGGGTTTAACCCTGGTTCTTTCCAGAAGAGGCAGACATCTGTTTAAGCTCAGTCTGACTCCACTTTGAGGGTCTCCACTGCACCCATCTGAGAGAGGAAGCAAAGAAAAAGAGGAGCAGAGGATGAAATGAACTTCAATCTGAGCTTTCTTTGTAGGGGGCAGGCCCTGGACAAGAAGAACACAACCACATGTGGGACTAGGATCACTTTTGAAGAGGATATGAAGCTTCTTTGTTCTTTGTTTGCACTTGGGCAGTCTCTGGATTTCTGATGTAACAGTGATCTCTTGGTAAGGGCAATTGGAGAGTTATGGCCTGGGTTTTAGCCACTCTTACTAAAACTAAAAAAGTTAGTTGGTAGTTCCACTCTATCATCTTAAATAAGCCTTTTGGGTCCCAAAGAATTTTTGCCCATAATGCTGGTCAGATATGTTTACCTTTTACTTTTACTTGCCAGATCTACCTTCTACTTTTATATGATAGCAATTCTCTTGGGAAGATATTTCAATTTATTTGGGGAAGCTACCTCTTCTGTGCTTTATGATGTCCTGGTCAAGTGCTCTAGTACAATGTGCTGTACTGCAATGGAGAAATAAACCAAACTAACCCAAGGAGTCCATTCCCTGGGCATAAAGACGAGTTCAGGGTGGGCAGGTGATGCAAACTGGGACAATCAGGAGCTTTCCTAAGATTGTTTTGTATG
The DNA here is from genome assembly GCF_000298275.1 of Orycteropus afer afer. Classification (NCBI taxonomy): domain Eukaryota; kingdom Metazoa; phylum Chordata; class Mammalia; order Tubulidentata; family Orycteropodidae; genus Orycteropus; species Orycteropus afer. The sequence continues at coordinate 18,754,044 of NW_006921592.1, read as the reverse complement.
GATTCTGGGAAGGAACATGTCTGTCCTGTAAACTCAGGGGCTGTAAGGACTCCATAAATCTAGGGATGGTAATGGAGTCTGCCTGAGAGAGAATAAATGAGAGGACAACAGCACAGTCAAGAGATATAGGGAGAGAAAAATCTGATGGCATCATTTGATTACCTACAAGGGGTTATAAAGAGTCAGTTTTAGAAAAAGGTACGCATTTCTCAAATACTTCTCTCAAGAGTTTTCTGCCAGATAATAGATGGTGGCAAAGACCAAATTAAAAATGTTGTCTTCCTATTCAAACCCGTTTTTCTTAGATGGACTTAAGGTAATTGCACTTAAATTGAGACATGAGAGTTAGTCAGAGCATGGAGGTCAAGATTTTAGGCTAGAACCTGTGCTAAACTATTTTCACATGAAATGGACTAGAAGCAAATAGACTGAAAGCCTACTCAGGATTTCCTGGGAACTTTCTTGCCAAGGAAACAAAAAGCCTACTGTGGTGGTTACATTTGTGTGTCAACTTGCCTGGACCTGGTTGAGTGGCTGGGTGGCTGAATGGAGTTATTCCCCATGGTGAGATCGGTAATTAACTCCATGGTGGAATCTATTGGAGCAGCTGAGTAGCTGCTTTGGATATGTAGTCTGTTTCCCGTATGTAAGCAGCAGCTTTGGAATGGTCTCCAGCTTATTGTATGCTTGGACCCTGCATGTAGCCATGTCATTGTTCAGCAGCTTGCCATGCTCTGCCAACCTTGGGACTTACAAAGGACTTGAATTAAGGGCCTGCCATGTGGTTTGGTAACATTGGGACTGTGCCTTTTTACTTGTCAACCTTGGGTTTGTCTGCCTCAGCAGCCAGCAGCTGTCTGAGTGAAGAAATGCCTCTAGCGAGCAGAAGGTAGAGCTGGACCCGAAGGTTGAGGGGCTTTCACCCAACCTCTGAAGCCTGGCACTTTGAACTTGGACTTAAAACCTCCAAACTGTGAGAGAATAGACTCCTGTTTGTTAAGGCCATCAGATTTGGGTATATTCTTGTCAGAGTGGCACTAGGTAACCAAAACACCTACCTTACCAAAGCGCTTGACCCATTCCCTAAACTCTAGAACCATAACTGTAGGAGGGACTATAAAACTCTGCAGCCCTCAAGAAGGACATAGTCTGCCCACTTTAAACAGAGAAGAACTTCTCAGAGGGAAATACAAAGATATAACACATGTTGGTCCAGTGAGATGGTCCTGTAGAGCAAACCAGAGGGATTAGGTAGGTCAACCATGTGACACTTCACTGACAGAGATCAGGTCCTGCCCATTGCTATGGACCAGGAATTTGTGTTTTCCTTTCCTCTGTTTTCTGAAGATGGTTTCCCTGTTCCCACATCACCATTATGTATTTGTGTAGGATGACTGAGGATAAGATCACTACTTTTTCATTTCACATTGTCCCATCACAAACAGCTATATACCTGCATCTGATTTCTTGTTGCTGAGAAGCTCCTGGCCTTTGAGCTGAGTCAAGACATGTCTTAGGCTAGGGTCCCTAGAAAAGTGAAATACACACACACACATATATATATACACATACACACACACAGAGGGACATTTATCTCAAGGAAATGGCTCATTTGGTGTGTAGAAGCTTGCAAGTCCCAAGTCTGTGGGGTCAGAAGCTAGAGAGGCTTCTCCTAACTCACTTAACTGAAGGGCTGATGAATCCAAGATCAGAAAGCAATGCAGCAGGCTGCTGGCTTCAGAGGCTAATGAAACCAAGATCAGCAGGTAAGTTGGCAGGCTGTTGCCTCACAGGCTGAGAAAGCAACAATCCCAAGATTGGCAGGCAATGTGGCAGGTCATTGGTTTCAAGTTCAAGAAATGAAGGTCAAATGATGGTGAGTCAGCAGGATCCAGATAGAGCAAAATACGTGAGATCTCTGCTAGGACATCCATACCCCTGAGGAAATTCCCTTTCAACTGATTGGCTGCTCATAGCAGATTTTCGTTTTTTTTTTTTGATTTTTTTTTTTATTAGGATTTGGGTGAAGATTTACA
>NW_006921592.1:18740313-18744632 GCF_000298275.1 Orycteropus afer afer | reverse complement strand
CTGTGTCTGTGTTAATTGGTTTCCCTTTTCTTTGTTGAAGAGGGTCTGTGCAATCCTTCTGCCTAGTCCGCCATCTTGCCCCGCCTCTTGCTCATAGCAGATTTCATTGTAGAGGTTATTATATCAGATCTCATCATGGGAGATGACTGCATCGTAACTGCAAAATTACTGAGAATCATGGTGCAGCCAAGTTGACACACAACCTTAACTATCACAAGGCATTTGTGGTTTTCTCTCTTGAGGAGGGAGTAGGTATGTCTTTGAAAAGAAGAGTGCTCATTAGTATTGGGTGGCCAAAAGTATAGTCTAGGACAAACAACGTTAAAGGCCAAGATACTGTTACAGGTTACTCAGTACTAGTTCTCCCCCCCCCCCCTTTTTTTTTTTAACACTAAAATGCTCTATTTTTCTTTGGGTGCAAGGCAAGCCTATTTCAAGCCTCCCTTGCTGCCAGGTGTGACAATAGGATTGGTTCCCATTTGGAAATGAGCTGAATAAGCAATTTCTAGGTCATGTCCTGAGAAGGAAGGGACACACCCTCTCCTGGCTTTTCCTACCCAGCTGTTGGAATTCACATGTGGTTGTGAACCATCTTGGAAGTAGAAAGTACACTTAAATTTAAATAGAAAACTCACTTAAGAAAACCAACACTCAGTATCTCTTAGTTAAGGTCTGGGATGTGGACCTGGGATGAAGAGCAGAATTGAGACAGAGCAGGGTTAGGGACCCAGGAAGCTGCAATAGGCAGTTAAGATTTCCAGCCACAGAGTGAGGGGCACAAGGATGGTACAGTGTGTGTGCTTTTGTGTGTGCACGTGTGCATGTGTGAAGAGCTACAGAATAATCCTTGTCCTTCCACTTTCAGATTTATCACTTGGCCACCCCCACATACGTTAAAGACCTGTTTCTGGCCCTAGAGCTGAGAATCAGAGAGCAGGTGGGGTCAGGGTAGCAGAGACATATGAAGGAGGAGAGGAAGGCTCAAACTAGGGCAACAATGGGACAGAGACACTCCAACAGATCCTATTCCAATGGCCATTCTACTGAGCTTGTGGCCAGCAGCATGTGGCCTTCCAGCATTGTTCCTGGAACGCTGATGCTGGGTTCCAGGGATTCAATCAATTATGGAGCCTAGAAAAAGTATGTAAAAGTCCCCCTGCCTTGAATGAAGATCCTGATAAAAGACATCCTTGAGAAGAAGTGACTTTGGGTAGAAGGGATTATAGAAAGGCTTTGGAAAGGGGTTTGTGCCAAAGGAGAGAGTTTTGGGGAGATAATACTAAATAGTCAAAGTCAGCATCTGTGTCTTGGCTGTATGACTTGGTCCCCATGAATTGGAGATGTGATCTAGAAGATCATACAAAGCTTAGCCTACACTGCCTTCAAGTATTTCTCCCCATACACACTTGTTGTTGTTGTTATGTGCCGTCAAGTCGGACCCAATTCATAGTGACCCCTCCTTGGGTTTCTGAGGTGGTATCACTACAGAAGTAGATTGCCCAACCTTCCTTCTGAGGAGTGGCTGGTGGGTTTATGCTCGTTACCAGACCTCCCATCATACACACTCAGGATGGTCCAACTAGTCCCCACACTGTCTTCCCTTTCCTTGGAAAAAATATCTTTGGGCTGTGATAAATTTTATGAAAGCTGGATGTTCTTTGTGTCCCTGTTTTCAATCTTTATAAAAAGAGGCCAGGCATTACTATCACTTTTTCTCTAAAATTCACTTCTTTGGGTCTTTCATTAGAAAAGATTGTCCTTTCTTTCCAATAATGGATTATAAAATAAATTTATCCAAACCCATGGCCATAAACATGAAAATGAAAGTGACAAAGAGCAAACTAATAGTAATAATAATAAAAATCCCTAACTGGACTACCCAGGAATAACCAATGTTAACTTTAGAATTTTATTTTTTCAGAATTAGAATAATGCTAACTCCTTCAGTGTGGGTCAGAGAGCTGAGGATCTTGCAGAACATTCTGATTTATGGTTCCTCACAACAGCATTACACCCACCTTCCTGTGTCCTGGGCTTTCTCCCTTCATTAGCCTCAATCTTTGCCCTTTCTCCAGAGCAGGTCTGGAATCTCACTGTAGGAAGACTCTGTTTTCCTTGGCTGCATGGCTTTTCTCCCTCTGGTCTTTGGTGCCTCCCAGTTGACTCTAAGCATTCAATGTTTCTGATACACAGTCTAAGTATCTTGTCCCTGACGAGCTATTGGTCAGCCCTGAGGACTCCTGGCAAGGTCCATTGATTTGGCCTAACAACTTTAAAAGCCAGTTATCTTTTCAACCATGTTGACTTCTGGCTTCTCTAAACAGCATGACTATCATATCTCTGGCCTTCCGCCCACAGGTCCTGGCAGAACATTAAGTTTCTAAAAGCTTGGCCTGTCATATCCAGATCAAATTTAATTTGGATGGAAATTGTTTCCTTAGCTACGTCTACATGGGCTGTCTCTGTCTGTCCCTCAACAGTAGATCTCTAACCTTGGCTAGGTCCTTTCCCAGCATGCTATTTCTAGCTTGAAGGAAAAAAGCCTTATGTTCTTCCAAGGGAGAATTCCATAAATAGTGCCATCATCTGCTCCAAGGATAAGAGAACAGCATGCACTCTAGCCTCTTCATAGACATTCCTTTCTGTATAAGCAGGACTGGAGTTCCTTTGATCTCTTGCTTGACTAAGACTTTCCTTTATATGCTACTGAGCTTCTAGAAGAATACATTTCCCAATTTTTCCTGACATGTATTTGTAAGGAAGGATTGCCTCTTGTCCCACCATCAAAAACCTACCTTGAAGGCTTGCCTCTGCTCACTGCTGGAGACCTGACTACTTTGCTTCCATTTCCACCTCACAGCTACTCAGATGAGCATGCAAATGAAACCAGTCCTTCTCCCCCATCCCTGCTGGCTGCCCTGGTTCTGGGCCTGGTTCTGCCCATTTACTAAGAAAGATCTGGCTCTAAATATCAGCACTACCATATGACGACATGAACTTGGATGTGGTATTTGATTAATTTGTGTCAGTTTCTTTGTCTGTAAAATGAAGATAACCAAAATCTATCTCTGAGGTTGGACAGGAGGGACCCAAGAGTGCAAAGCACCTGAAACAAATGTTAGTGTATTCTCCCTGCCAGATTAATTCTCTACTCTCTCTTTCAAATGATGGTTCCCATCCCTCCTCTTGAAGAAAGCAGTCCACAATCTGTTTGCCATTCCCGTATGGAAAAACCAGAGTGTCTCACAACTCTGTTCAGATCCACCTTACGCAAAATTCCTGAGGAGGTCATTATTATTCCAGTTTAGTGTTTTCCAAAGCATATTCTTCAGAATAGCTCTGCAAGTCACTCTTAGAAAAAAGGTTTCACTGCAAATCACTATGAGGAGTGCTGCATATTATATCTTTACTTTGAAGAGTGGCAGTACATAATAGCCTATTAAAGCTTCTGAAAAATGTCCTTCAATAAAGAAAGGCAGAGTGCCAAGTAGTACAAACAGTTAACATGCTTGGCTGCTAACCAAAAGGCTGACAGTTCAAGTCCACCCAGAGGCACCCTGGAAGAAAAGCTTGATGATCTACTTCTGAAAATGCAGCCATTGAAAACCTTACAGAGCACAGTTCTACACTGACACACATGGGATTATCATGAGGCAGAATCAACTCCATGACAACTGGGTAAAGAAACACACTAAGTGAAGTTTTTACACACTTATTTTACTGTGGGCCCTATTCTTGTGTATAACCTTTGGTATCCCAAGGGACATATTGCTGTCTTCCCACATGGCCCTGATCATTGCAGCCTCCTATCTCCCCTTTTTAGCAATAACTTAAGATTCAGAAATTGAATTGGAAGAAGTACATGGGAAGGAATACACAGAGTCACTGTACCAAAACAACTGGCTGATGTTCATCCCTTTCAGGAGGTGGCATATAATCAAGAACCAATGGTATTGAAAGATGAAGCTGGAGTTTCGCTGAAGGAGTTGGCAAAAAACAAGGCTCCAGGAATTGACAGAATACCCAATTGAGATGTTTCAACAAATGGATGCCCTGCTGGAGGCACTTACTTTGTCTATGCCAAGAAATTTGGAAGACAGCTACCTGGCCAACTGACTGGAAGAAATCCATATTTGTACCCATTCCAAAGAAAGATGATTCCACAGAATGTGGAAACTATCAAACAATACCATTAATATTACACACAAGTAAAATCTTGCTGAAGATAACTCAAAAATAGTTGCAGCAGTATATTAACCAGGAACTTCCAGAAATGCAAGCTGGATTTAGAAGAGCATATGGACTAAAACCATACAGTT
>NW_006921592.1:18716241-18729538 GCF_000298275.1 Orycteropus afer afer | reverse complement strand
CGCTCCCGGTTACTAAGCACAAGCCCGCCCGTGCTTACCTCGCTCCCGGGGACTAAGCACAAGCCTGCCCGTGCTTACCTTGCTCCCGGAGACCCGGTCCCTCTCTGTAAAGTTTAAACTTTACAAGGAAGGAAGTACATGTGTCATGTATTTCTAATATTTGTACTTAACCTTTTAGTTTCAGATTCAAAAGTCCAGGACAGACTGATTAACCTATCTACCTACCTTAGTATTTTACCTTTGCAAGGTCCTCCAATGGCGAAAGAGGACACTTAGGTATGTGGCTTATTTATGCGCAGTAACCACCACACTGAGGTGGTTTCCAGGAGGTAGACTCCCTGTCTACTTTTTTTACTGTTCAGCCCTGCCTCTCTGTCCAGGGCAGCTGCCTCAGCCTAACCCAGAGGGCAGGGCAGGTTCTCAGGAAGTCCAAGTCGCTGTGCTCTCAGAACATCTGGGCATGAAGCGCAGGAGCCCACCAAACAAAAAAACAAACAAAAACAAAAACCTTACTGCAGTCAATTAGACTCATAGTCCTTGGGTTTCTAAGGCGGTATCACTACAGAAATAGATTGCCCAATCTTCCTTCTGCGGAGTGGCTGGTAGGTTTGAACTGCCAGCCTTCTGGTTAGCAGTCAAATGCCTTAGGCACTATGCCACCAGAGCTCCTTCAGGAGCCCTGGTAACTATTGTTATCAACTCTCCTTGGAGAGGAGTACACTTTCTGGGGTTGCTGGTTTTTCTGCCTGTCAACCTGTAGCCTGGGCTTTACCCCCAAAAGGTGGATTAGGTAGCTTGGCCAGTATGTTTCAGTTTTGGGTTTTGGAATAGAATGATGAATTTTGAGGATCCTTGGCTGACCTCTGATTCAGGGTTGTTTCCTTGGGGCTGTTTGGTGCCCAGGCTGATCAGTAGTTCAGTGGGAATCTAGAGGAAGCTGGTTGATGCAGAGGAAACATTGGAAGTGCTGGGGGGAGTGGGGCATGGCCTTTACTTTTCACCTTAACCCAGTGAGGAGCTACTATTGTACAGAACAGGAAAGGGAGGCATGGAGAATTTCAGAAACTTGTCCAATGGTGGATTCCAAATCAAACCCACCAGAGTCTAGCTTTCAAGCTCACATTTGGTTCTCTGAATTTAACTTCATTTTCCTTTGTCTGTATGGAGCTATAACCCTTTCAAGACCAAATTATTTTCTGCTTTGAATTTTTTGTTGACACCATGTGTTTTCAGTAATGGAAGGCATGTTGAATGAAATGAAAAAAAAAATTTCTTTTGCATAATATGGATTTTTGATACAATTAGTGGGACATATATTTCCCAAGGGAAGCTCTGGTGGCACAGTGGTTACAGCATTTGACTGCAAACTAGAAGGCCAATAGTTCAAACCCACCAGATGCTCTGTGGGAGAAAGATGAGGCAGTCTGCTCCTGTAAAGATGTATATCCTTGGGAACCCTGGGGGGCAGTTATATTCTGTCCTAGGGTCGCAATAATTTGGAATCAACTCAATGACAGTGGTTTTGGTTTTTTGGTATATGTCCCAGGAGGTCTCTGGTCCTGGTGTTGGTGGGATGGGGCTCATTTCTTCAAATGCATACAGGCCCCACAAGATGGCAGCATACACTAAAAGTGGGTTAGCAGTATCCCACTAAATCCCAGAGGTGGAAAATGTAGGCGGGCATTTTATGTTTTAAAGGTCATAAAAGGATTAATTTAAGTGCCCCTCTCCCCGTAATTTAACCAAATTCATCCACTTATTTAGCAGTGAGCTCTTCCATTTCTCTCTCTTCCCCTTGCCTGAAGTTCCAAAGGGATACAGACGACATCTGTTTTATTGTTTTGTTAAATGTGGTATCTGGCACAGAAAAGGCTCCCAGAAAAGTGTGATGACTGAACAAAGAGACTGAGTGCTTCAGAATTTTTGCACCTGCCATTTAAATTAGGAGGAGAAGGGAACATATCAGGCATTTGCAATGACCTTTTCTGGACTAGACATCTAAGATATTCCATCCCTATTCATTCCTGCACCAGGACGTAGGAAAATAGTGTAAATCCCATTTTATTTATTTATTTTATAAATGAGGACACTGAGATAAGTCCCTTGTCCTCAATTTCCTCATTAATAAAAATTTATTTTACTTATAAAAGAAAAATTATTTTATAAAAAACTGAAAGTTTGTGGTAGAGCTGGGATTTAAATCCAGGATTGTTTGCTTGGCCCCAAACTCCATACTCTTTCCATGTCACACTACCTGCTGGAACATCTACAATGATGTAGCCAAAAAGAAGATTGAGTGTTTTTTTTCTTTTTTAAGTGAAAATTTGATTACAGTTGTGTTATTCTATACCCAGTCAACAAAAGTGTGTTGAGGTTTTACCCTATGTCAGGCAGAGAGAGGAAGAGATATATGAAAAATAATAGGATACCAAGAAGAGAGAGTTCCTTATTTAGAGGAGATAGTTCTTTCTCCTTGGTCCTGATTTAGGGAATCCTGAAGCTTCTGCATTAAGTTAAAAATGAAACCCTTTGCCTTGGAGTCAGTTCTGACTCATGGCAATCCCATTTGTGGCAGAGTAGAACTGTGCTCCATAGTGTTTTCACTGGCTGCTTTTTGGGGTGTGGATCTCTCGGCCTTTCTTCTGAGGTGCCTCTGGGTGGACTTGAACCTCTAACCTTTCAGGTAGCAGTGAACCATGTTACCTGTTTGCACCACCTACAGACTCCCAGCTCACGTTAGGATTCTTCAACTGCTTGCAGTCACTGCGACTCACTGCCTACCTTCAGGCATCTTCAACCCTCTGCTTGGGCCAATTTCTTCTGGCTAAATTCTCTCTCAACTCAAATCCTTTACCCATGGTGTTCTGCCTGAAACATTGTTCCCTCTTTTCTCTTGGCCAGGCTAATTTTTGCCCAGCTTTCATCACAGGCATCACCGTTCTAGGAAGTCTGGTGAGATGTCCCTCCAATGGGCACCACCAGCACCCTGAGTTCCTTCCATTGAACACACCACAGTGTACTCTACTCACTGATCTAACAGGAGCTCATTAATAGTCCCCTTCCCCAAGTTGTCCCTGTAAAGGGATTGGGTTTCAGTAACTGGAGGGACCTCTAGGTGTTTGACCTTGAAGGAGCTGGAACAAAGCCTGATTTCCACATAGGAGCAAGGTGTGGTTAAGTTGAGGTGGTGTCCTGCACAGGGAAAGGTGGAGAGGCAAGGAGAAACCCATGTTGATTGGAATCAGAGAGATTTTATAGGAAGACATGTTGAATGCCTATGAAGTTGTACACAGTAGGTTATACAGTCCAGTACTTTTAGGAAATCTTCAAAGAGGCTGATACAAAATTATGAACTTTCAGTGTATTTAGATTTCTTGTAGAAAAAAAATAAGAGGCCAAATTCAATGTATTGACTGCTGTGTGGGGCCAGACTAGAGTTCATCTGCATACTCTATGAAGCAGCCATATGGCTGGTGTCTGTTTGCTCCCCTGTCCTGGCTCTAGACTCCAAGCTTTTAAGCTCCATGCATTGTTTCTCTTGTGAGGAGCACATAGTAGGTCCTCAGTAAATGCCCACTGAATTAATAACTTTTGTTCTAGACTAGAGCATGGAGTGGATACTGAATGTTTTGAAATAACCCATTTGAAATTGGGACCATTTTGATGAGTTCAAAAAGGCACAGAAAAAAAATTCAGTGATATTTGGGACACTTTTACCCCAATTTAAAATCATGTCAGGTCTGAGGACAAGGGTGGTGAGAAGTTCAGAGATGTCTGTTTCACACAATCTTTCTTCATAGGAAAATAAAAAACTCCTAAAGGGCCACTTCAAAATGTCCTGCTTTTCATGGCTTCCTGGTAGGAAGAGCAGTCCTGGCCCAGAACAGGGAGTTCCTAACCTCTGAGCAGCTTGGGAGAGTCCATAAGATAGACCTTAGTATTTGTGATTTACAGTGAAGTGGTAGAAAGAGCCTTTGATCTGGGACCAGAAACCTGACTTTCAGACTTGGCTTGGCATGTAGGAATTCTGGTGTCAACAAACCCCTGCTGTTCTCTGCACCTTACTTAGCACATCTGGAACCCTCTCAGGGTCATGGGGAAGATCAAAGGAGAGACCTCATGGCAATGGTTGTGCTTGTAGGCTGTAAACCTTTACGTTATTAGTATCAGTCATGCGTGCATTCATTATTTTATTTATTTATTCAGAAATTTTCCAGGGATGACCATGTATGGCAAAGATATACTGAAGAACTCTATAGGGAAGGATATTTTTAAAATATATATCAGTAATTTTTAAATTCTGAGAGGTTCCTCAGAGGGGACTTGAGAGAATTAGAGGGAGGAAGAAAGAAGAAGAAAGAAAAAATTGGTTTGACAAACCTGGTTAACATCAAGGACACAGGGCTTTGTTCCTCCCTCCCTCCCTTCCTTTCTTCCTTTCAGTGTGGCTTTTTTGGGGATCCAGTTTTGGTGAATAGCATGTTAGATTGGAAGGTGGCCCTGAGGTCGCTTTCTAGCTGTGTTGCCAATTCTGTAAACTTTTCCTCCATTTTCATCAGAATGCTTTTCACTGTCCTTGTTTGGTTTTGGATAAGGTGTGTCGGAAGGATAAATTGGTATGAAATGGTTGTACTGAGTGGGTCAGAAAAATTTTTGTTTTCTGTTTTGTCTTCTTCTCTCCTCTCTTTTTAAGCCTTCTGCCTCTGTTCTTTTCTTTTTAACAACTATGCCATTTATGAAAATCAAAGTATCTTACTTGGTAAAACGAACCAAAAAAATTGAATTGTAGAAATATCTTGAAATAAACCAGGTTACACTTTTTTAATAGTCATCTTATATTGTATGTAAGATTATGCAAGATTATATTACTAAGAATATATTTTATAGTATGTATTTAATATGTTGCAAATATTCCCTAGGAATGATACAATTAAACTTCTTTTGTGGTGACTGAGACCCATAGCTTGACTGAATGTGATAAAATACTAATAGTGAAGTTTTCCATTAGTACATTAATTGCCTTGCTCTTGTATTTACAAATCTGCCTTCAAACCAAAAAACCCAACCCACTGTCATTGAGTTAATTCTGACTCATAGCAAACACATAGGATGTAGTAGAGCTGCCTCCATATGGTTTCCAAAGCCGTAAATCTTCATGGAAATAGACTGGCTCAGTTTTCTACCATGGAGCAGCTGATGGGTTTGAACTACTGATCTTTTGGTTAGCACCCCAATTCTTCAACCACAGTGCCACCAGACCTTTTTAAGTTGGTTGGTTTGCAGAATGTCGTGGATGGAGTAGGACCACATTGCAGATAGAAGAATCATCGATATAGTGCTTTTCTAAAGGTCTGTCTTTTTATTTGCAGATGGATCCCTTACCCCCAACACTGACTAAGCCTTCGCTATGGAATGAAGCAGACACACACCTCTAATCTGTGCCCTGAAGCTCTTACGAGCCAAGTGTGTGACTTACTATGAAAGCATTAGGATCATCAAGGGTGATTCTTAGAGACATGGCAGCCTACCAGTGTCAACAGCTTCCCAAGACACCAAAGGGGGCCCCTTGGACAATCAGATCTCTGGGTTAAGATCCCCACAGAAGTTACTGCATTATTTAGCAAGTAGAAGGAATTCTCTGCTCCACGAAGTGTCCAAAGTTGATGCTGCAGAATGAGTGCAGTCTTTGGACCAGAGTATGTAACAAGAGCCCCGAAGAAAGAGCTCCCAGTGGAATTGGATCTCCGTATGTTGGCTGATGGTTTGGTACCTGAGATACAAAAACTGCGGCATCTTATCAATTGGGCACAGAAGTTCTTAGTAAACCCTCCAGAAGAGCAAGGGCTGATGAGTCCCAAAATGTCTCTAGGATGCCTCCGATCTAACCTTTGCCAAAGTGCAAGGCTCTAGGAAGTAAGAACAATGCCCCTCTGGGGTCATCTGTTTCTCCACCCCTGCTCGGGGAAGACCAGCAGACCATGAGCAGACAATGACAGCTTCTCTCTAATTCCCCAAAGGAACTTGTCTGAAATGGGCTTGTCTCCAGAGTTTTCAAGTTCCTTTCAGGAGGAGGGATTTCCTGGCAATCAGTTTTGTGGGTGGCAAGAAACTGTAGTTAGGAATGTGAGGGAAGGAAAAGCTGCTGATAGCTTTAATCAGACAGAGTCTGCTCAACAAAAGGACAGAAAAGGAAATAGATGTATTCAGAGCCCAAGTGAGGAAGAGAAGTTTCCTGAGTGGCTGGGGATTCCATCACAACTCAGACACACTTATGAAGAAAGTAAGGATTTAGGGGAAGCTGGACAGAGCCCACCCAAAAATGGTTACTTCTGGACCCCACTAGCAGATAGTTCTGATGAAGAACCTTTAGATGAAACTTGGAAAAACAACATCTACAAGGAGTGTTCCATGGAGACAGTGTAAAGAGTGTTGTGGGACTGCCTTATCCTTCACAAGTGATGGCACACAGGTATCTCAAACCACAGTGCTAGGCAGTGGCATTTCCACCCTTGAGGAGCCAGAAGTGCAGGTCAACATTGGTAAACAGTTAAAAGGACCAGGGCCTGTGGGGAAGCCCAAGGTCATCACAGCCGAGTTCAAGGCTGACAGTTCCAGAAGTAAAGGCCATACTGCAGACCCTATCCAGAACCTGTCTGGGGACCAACTCATGTCTGCCTGTGCTAGCTCCAAAGGAAAGGAAAAGGAATCTGACAATGTGGGATTCACTTTGAGGTCTTCCCAAATTATTAGTAACCATAAAAATCAGTGGAAACATACCATTCCACTGAGACAGGGAGAGACTGTTATGGGACACATGCCGAGAGGCAGTAAGAACATTAGTGTGCCAAGTTCTGCTATGATAACTCGAAGGTAATTTGATATAGTACATTATGAACGTCATTTGGTCCTCATATTGCCAACCCCTCACTGAATTTGTTAAAGGATCCCTTGGAGAATGTTTCCTCTCATGTATGTTGGGTCTCTGATGTCTTCTGTGAACCCACTGCAGACACACCTAGTGCCTGTAGCAACAGCTTGTATTATAGTCAATCGCCACCTCCTGTGGTGGGGAGCAGATCAGTACAGACACTCTCAGGGACCACCAGGGAGACAATTCATAAGCAAAATGAAAAGACACAGCCTTTATGTCACCCCTTTTCCAGAGACATTTCCAACAGTGGTTTGAAAGGATCCTTCCTGCTCCAGCAAGTTGGAGACACCTCCTCCTGGGGTGGTGATCCACCAAGTAAACCAGAGCCAGGGACCAGTGTCCTGAAGACATACTTCTGTTACTTGCAGGTATTGAACAAGATCAGGGGTTTCCCTTCAGAAGAGGAGAATTCCTCTTTGGCTTCCCAGGGACCTAGGCTGTCTAAATCAGAAGGGACAGGCAGGTGGAAAGGTGTCAGACCGGACAGGAAGACCAAGGAATGGACAGATGGGAATGAGAGCCACGTGGGTATAGAAGGTGAGGGTGAGGGAAGAACCCTTCTCCAAGGACAAGGCTTTGCTGAAGAGAAAACTTCCCAAGAGAGAAGCTTTTGGAAACCTCAAGGCAATTATGGTATGAACCGAAGTGGGGGGGAAAAAGTCTGAGCAGCAAATTTATTAGCCTATGTCATTTGGCCACTGCGGATGAGACACAAGCTTCTGGCTTCATCATGTATTTGCTGTATCACCTCTTTGCTTTGTTTTCCATAAATATAAAATGGGGATACATGAAAGAGTAAAGTGTAAGCTGTGAGATACTATACAAATTAGTTTTATTTTGGCAGACCAAAAGCCATTAGCTAATTAAGTCATTTACAAACCAAAAACCAAACTCACTGCCATTGAGCCAGATCTGACTCATAGCAACCCCTCATTGGGTTTCTGAGGTCGTATTCCTACGGAAGTAGATTGTCCAATCTACCTTCTGAGGAGTGGTTGGGGGGTTGAACCGCCAGTCTTCTGGTTAGCAGTCAAATGCCTCAGGCACTATGCCACCAGAAAGTGACAGTATTCTCTGGGTGAATATGTATTTCTCAGATGCTTGCTTTTTCCCTGAATGTGATGATTCTATTCATTTTTTTTAAATTATTGCAAATACCTTTGTTTATTGATTTATTGTCATTTGAGTGAAAGTTTGAAAAGCAAATTTGTTTTCCATGCAGCAATTCATACACATTTTGTTTCGTGACATTGATTACAATCTCCATAATGTAACGGCTCTCTTCCCTCTTCCTCTCTGTGGTTACCTTTCCTCTGTGTCCTTCTTTCCTGTGCACTCCTGCCCTCTGAGATATCTCTCTGTGCAGACACTGCCCTTCTGATCTCCCATGATTGATTATTCCAAGGAGTGTACCTACCTGGTGTAAATGTTCCCATTATATGCCTGCGTATTGTTTGGCTGGAAACCATGGGAGTGAGTTCAATTCCAGGCCAGAAGAGTAACTAGAGGTCATAGTCTTGGGGGTTTCACTAGTCTCTATCAGACCAATAAGCCTGCTCTTTTTTATGATTTTGAGTTTAGTTTCTCATTTTTCTCCCACACTATCCAGGATCCCTTGCACTTATCCCTTGCTGAGTGGTTGACAGTGGTAGCTGGGCACCATTTAGTTCTTCTGGTCTCAGAGTTGTGTAGGCTGAGGTTTGCATGGTCCACTAGTCCCTTGGACTAATTGTTTTCATGTGTCCTTTGTTTACTTCATTCTTCTTGGCTCCGGATGAGGAGAGACTAATTATTACATCTAGATGGCCACTTGCAAGCTTTTAAGACCCCAGTCACTACCAAAGTAGGGATATAGAACAATGTTTTTGTGTTGTGTGTTATGCCAAGAGCTTGATGTCCCCCATGACCATGGTTCCAAGCCCATAGGCCCAACAACTGGCTCCCTCAGGGTGATTGGCTGTGGCTAAGAAATTATCATAACTTTGCCCCATTCTATTTATATGGGCATTCTTACAGCACATACAAATAAGTATGTAGAAATACTGCCTGCCAAACTTATATAGGGTAATGGGTATATTCTCTTTTGCCTAGACATACCTGATCATTTAGCCATCTACCCATATATCTACTCATAGTTTAATGTTTGTTATTATTGATAATGCAGTATTGTGTATATAAAACTGTTTATCTTTGTTGTCTGATTCTATTCATTTTGCTACGTAGTAGTTTGTATGGAAATGAGCATTTTATGACTTTTACCTAGAGTACATTTTAATAACCAAGCATTAGAAAATAGAATCTGTCTCTCCAATTTGAATGCTGTATAGATAGAAAATGATTAATTCATTTTTATTTCATAGAGTGAACCCAGATTATGAATTTCAAACATTTTGCTAGCTCTTTATGAAGAAAATATCTATATAAATTCATTCTATTTCTTTATTTTTTGGAACTAGGTTACATGATTTGTTACACATGACAGTAAAATACAATGTTCCAATATTATTTTGATAAACAAGTTGATATCTGAAATGGTAGAAGTTACATAGTGTTAAAGAACGCTTATACTATTCATAAAAGATTTGGGAAGCTGAGTGACAGGACTACCACCAGTGCAGAGTAACAGAGTTGATCCGCAAAATAAAATCTATTTGCTTAATAGTAAAGGTGATGGATTTTTAACTTTACATTTTATACTTTTAGGGAGGTTATATTCTGCTCTCCCTTAAGTGACACCCAGAGTGACCAGCTGCAGGTCATACTGGGACATGTCGACTACTCTGTGTTCATGTCATACATGTGGACATGTGAAGCTACGGTGTGATTACTATTTTTTGTTTTGTCACATAATATTAACATGTGAAATAACTGAGTATCAATAGTGACTAATTTCTGAGACATTAGTTAATATTCTAGATTATACAAGGTTGTGAAATCAATTAGCCATGGAATGCCTGCAATGTGTAAGATATTGTGCAGGGTGCTATAATGTACATCACAGGGAAGAGTGACAGTTACCCCAGAGTATGAAGTTTTATAAGTGGAAATAAAGTGCTTGGAGATCAAAAGGAGAAGTGATTGTAATGGTAGAATCAGGAAAGACCTTTTTAGAAGATTTGAGGGGCTTTGAAGGATGACTAGGAGTTCAACAGATGAGAAAAGGAATTCCAGTTGATGGAACTATCATGGGCACAATCATAGAGGCAGGATGTTGGGATCTTGTTAAAAGAAGAGTCAATTGTCCAATGTTACTGGACATATTAGTCAGGCTTCTTTGGACTGCAAATGATGGAAGCACAGCTTAAGCCAGTGGGGCAGCAGAGAAATGTATAGGTTCACTCATTTGAAAATTTGTTCAAACTTCACCCAGCAACTCAACACAATGACATCAACACTCAGTCTCTTTCCCCATTTCTTAGCTTTGCTTTTAAAATGGTAAGAAGTCTTACCTATTTTTCATCTTCTATTTGGCTATGAGTAAACTTTCTGTAGATATGTTTCCTAAAGTAAACTACTTCAAAGAGTTCCTCAGCTTTGTTTTTTGTTTGTTTTGGAATCATTAACCAGTGATGGAATATAGAAATTGATGCTAAAGAACTTGCTTATGAGTTGTGGCCCTGTTGCTTGTCAACTGAGGGGTTTTGGTTAAATTACCAAGTTACAAAGTTAGCCAAATTTCCTCTTCTGTAAAATGGGTATGATATTTGATCTACCTACTTTATTGTGAAGATTAAATGAATAAGGCATATGAAAAGCTACAAAGTGCTGTACATATATAATTAGTAAAATTAATATTAGTAATGTGGCTATTTGGTACACCCCAGCTTATCCTAGAACTATCTGATCTTTTTGACATCTGTCTGTACTCCTTTTATAAAACAGTCCTATGTCCTCATTGTCATCATCATCATCCAGTCAGTGAATGCTTATTAAGTACTTACTCTGTGTGTATCAGGCACGTGGCATGCAGTATCTCATTTTACATACAGTCCATTTTACAGAAGAGGTCAATGAGCTCAGAGAGGTGAGAATCTTGTCCCAGGTCGCAGTGGAAGAGCTAATGTCCAAACTCAGAATCTAGATGCTTGCTTTGAAGCAGCACACGCTGCTCAAGTACCTTTCTGAGACTTTTTTTTTATTTCTTGTTGTTGTTATGTGCTGTTGAGTTGGATCCGACTCATAATAAACCCCCCCCCCTTTTTTTTTTTAACTAGCTCACTAAATAAAAAAGAAAACTTCCAAAACCTGTTGCCGTTGAGTCAGTTCCAACTCACAGCAACCCTATAGGACAGGGCAGAACTTCCCTATAGGTTTCCATCTGATCTTTTTGGGAGCAGATCACTAGATCTTTCTTCTGCAGAGCCCCTGGTGGGTTTGAATTGCTGACTTTCTGGTTAGCAGCTAAGGGCTTAACCACTGTGTCACTGAGGATCCTAATCAGTTCATGCCCATATCTATATCACAACAACTTGAAGCACTTTCATGTCCTGGAATGGTCTATTCAAACTTCCAGTTATCCTGAATGCCATCCCTACAAGGTGATTGTGAACTCTTCATTGAATATATTTCACTGTGACAACATACGTATATTGTATGATACTGGTGTAGCTTTGTCTTAAATTGTGACTACTGTGCACTGTTAAATGCTTGTATGGTTTTTTGAGCTTTATGGTGTGGAATCAATTTTTCTTGTTATATCCAGTGATTTTGGAAAGTGTAAGTGGTTTAACTTTCTAAACCAAACTTGTCAAAAGCACTTTCCCCCTGTGAACTTTTGGTTCTTGCCCAGGGATGAGTTTGGAAACAGAAATCTGTTATTCCCCTTACTTTTATATGAGCCACAATCAGCAGAAGTTCAAGACTTGAACTTTCCATTGTACACCCAGACTTGGTCTCTGGACTCCAAACACATACAACTAAGATCTTAGTTGACATTCATTTGAATGTTCCACAGGAACTCCAAACTTGGCAGGTCCAAAACTGAATTCATCCTTGTGCCCCCAGCCACACATACCCTGCTCCTCTCTAACATCTTCCATCTAGTAGCTGGTAACACGACTGTGCACCCACCTACCTATGCCAGAAATCCATAGCTCCTTCTTCTTCCTCACCTTCTCTGTTCAGTCCATCTGCAAACCCAGTTCATTTTTACAGTTTAAATATTTTTGTGAACTAGCTACTCCTCTTCATCGTAACCCCATTACCATCAGCTCTCCCCTGGAGGACTGCAATAGTCTTCTATCTCGTGACCCCTTAACAACTCTTACTCTCACTCTGATCTATTCTTCATAGTGCCATCAAAGTAATCTTTCAAACATCTCAGAAGGTCACTCAGCAACAGGTGGCCATAGCCCTTAGAATAATGATTAACCATCTGAGCATGTCCTACAAGCCTCACTGAAGTTACACTCCTGCCTCTTTTCCTCTTCACTCCAACTGTGTGTGTGTGTGTGTGTGTTATTTGCCGTCGAGTCGGCCCCGACTCATAGCGACCCCTCCAACTAAAGAAGCCTTTAATTCCTCTTTTGTTGTGCATTTTCCTTTTCCTCTCCCCACAACTTTCCCACTCCCCTGCCTGGAATGCCCTCCCCACCCCAAGCCCCTCACTTACTTAAGTGGTACTGGTTCTTCAGACCTGAGCTTAAACACCTCAGGGAAGGCCCTACTCTACAACCTTCAGACTCCATCTAGTCTACTTGTGTCTTTGATCCCAAGACACCTATTTTTTTCTTTCAGGGCACTTAACTAAAATGTAATGAAATAAAATGTAAGAAGGATCCACAAAGGTAGAACAAGTCTGTCTAGCTCAGTAGGAACTAGCACTGTGCCTGTTGTTGTTGTTGTTGTTGTTATTTGCCGTCGAGTCGGCCCTGACTCATAGCGACCCACTTAGTAAATGCTCAAAGCCTATTTCTTGAATAAATGAATAAATGCAGAAAAATGAAATTTGTTGGAAGCTATCCTAATTTTCAATTGATTGTGTCTATCTAGCAAAATGGAAGTTACTACATACATATGGAATATATATATATGAAATATATAACACACATACATATATATATTCCATATATATGTAGTAACTTCCATTTTGCTAGCTTTAAGAGTTAAAGATTGAGTCACTGTAAGAGAATAATCCATGCCATGCTTTCTTTAAAAGCTTTTTTGGTTATAAATATTGTAAAATATATCAGAAAGCTTTCTATTATTTCAAAATATGTTGGTTACAGTTCCATGTTGTCTTGATGATTGATCTTCATTATGATTATTCATTATCTATACTTTTGTATAGGAGCTCTGGTAGCATAGTGCCTAAGGCACTTGACTGCTAACCAGAAGGCTGGCGGTTCAAACCCACCAGCCACTCTT
>NW_006921592.1:18715192-18716141 GCF_000298275.1 Orycteropus afer afer | reverse complement strand
ATCCTACTTCCGTAGTGATACTGCCTCGGAAACCCAAGGAGGGGTTGCTATGAGTCGGGGCCGACTCGACGGCAAATAACAACAACAACAACAATATTTTTGTATATTCTTTTCTTATCATCTGTCACATCTCCAAGTCATTGCTGCTGCCTTATTCTTATATCTAACTCTTAGCCTCATTCTCCAATCTGCTTTAGATTTAGAAATTCATTAAAGATACTTGTTAAGTCTATCCATTAAATAAGAATTAACAAGACTTTGAATGAAAACTTAAGGGGCAAAGGGCATTGCTTTATGATGCAATGTTATGTTTGCTTTTTTTTTTTTTTTTTTTCCATCTATGTCCTGGGCTGGCTTCTGGATGCTTGAAATAGTTGTAGTTCTGATCATCTGAGAAGAGAGATGTTACTCTTTACACTCATACATTAAAGAGACAAAGCATTTAAAATAGAAAGTAAAACACTTGGTAAATGAATTGGAGAGAAAACAAACCAAACACCAAGTCATTTTCCCTATCTAAGTAGAGCTAGATCTTCAGGAGGTAATGAATTTGTAGTTAGGAACAGAGGAGTAGAAAAAAAAGATTCCATTAATATTTACAGCTAACGCAAGTGTTGTATATTGGTCCATCTGACAATAAAGATGTGCTTTGGGTGAAAGTTTACAGAGCAAATCCATTTTCTATACAGCAGTTCACATACACTTTGTCTCATGACATTGACTGCAATTTCCCACAATGCAACAGTTCTCTTCCCACTTCCTCCCCATAGTTACCTCTTCCTTGTATCCTTCCCTCCCATACACTCCTGTCCCCCAGCTGTCTCCCTGTGTGTACACAGTCCTTCTATTCTTCCATGGCTGATCTCTCCAAGGAGTGTATCTACCTAATGTAAATGTTCAGCTCATACGCCTGTCTTTTGTTTGGCTGGAAGCCATAGGTGTGGGTTCA
>NW_006921592.1:18700759-18714590 GCF_000298275.1 Orycteropus afer afer | reverse complement strand
ACAACAACAACAACATTTGGTGAACATGTTGAGGATGAAGTGGGATATGTGCAGGAGAACTTCATTTTAGACAAGGCAGGGCTGGACTAAGATAGTTTCCAGTCCTGGGCAGAGGGCATCAGTGGCACCCTTTAATAAAATAGCACCAGAAAAATGTTTATTTATTCATTCTTGATTCCAAGTGACAAACTGAGGAAGATAATGTAATAAAAATATATGTGGCCCCTTTCAAATTAATGCTTCCTGATAAGCTTCCACTATGTGATTAGTACAGTGGTCAGTGATGCACCTGCTTCTCTCAATGTTATGTTAGGGCCCTTCATAGGGC
This sequence comes from Orycteropus afer afer, assembly GCF_000298275.1. Classification (NCBI taxonomy): domain Eukaryota; kingdom Metazoa; phylum Chordata; class Mammalia; order Tubulidentata; family Orycteropodidae; genus Orycteropus; species Orycteropus afer. Next base: position 18,714,262 of record NW_006921592.1, on the reverse strand, counting down.
CCCACTTGTGATGCACACTTTGTAAGTTGTCTAGAGTCCTCCTAGCATATGATAAATTTTTTGAGCAATATTGAAGCAGAAATTAGTTTCTTAGATACGAGAGCATTTTCTAAAGCAGGGTTTCTGTACGCCCTATTCAATGTGCCACAGTGCATAGTTTGATAACAGCTATATAAACTTAAGGACCCTGGTGGCATCTGGCTGCTAATTGAAAGGTTGGCAGTTCGAATCCCCCAGCTACTCTTCAGAAGAAAGACCTGGCATTCTTCTGTAAAGATTACAGCCTTTCAAATTGGTCTATCTCCATGAATATATGTAAGTTTGACAGAAGGTATTTCTACATATTTACTTATATGTGCTGCAAATATATCCATGAATATAGTAGAGCATACAGGAGGAAAGTTATGAAAATTTCTTAGCCATAACCAAATACCTTGAGGGAATGAGTCACTGGGCCTAGGGACTTAGGACCACAGTCTCAGGGGACACAAAGGTCAATTGGTATAACATCATCCACAAAGACCATGTTCTTCATCTGACTTTGGTGCACAGCAACTGGGGTCTTAAAGGCTTGTGAGTGGCTATCTAAGGTGCAGCTATTGGTCTCTTTCCATCCAGAGTAAAGAACAGTGAAGACAATCAAAGGAAATAATTAGTCCAAAGGAATAATGGACCACGTGAACCCCAGCCTTCATGACCTTGAGACCAGAAGAACTAGCTTCTAGTAGCCTGGCTACTAACTGCTCAGAAGAGGATCACATAGGAGATCCTGGATACAATGGGAGAAAAACATGGAACAAAACTCAAAAGACCAGGCTTATTGGTCTGATAGAGGCTAATGGAACCCTCGAGACGATGGCCCTTAGATACCCTTTAAGCCTAGAACTGAACTCACCCCCATGAGCTGAACTTTCAGTAGAATGATAGACGGTCCATAAGGTGAACAATTAACACCAGGGAGGTATGCACTCATTAGAACAAACAACCATAAAAGATCAAAAGGGCAGCATTTGCCCAGGGATAGAGCTCAGAAGTCAGGAAGGGATATGAAAGAAGGACAAAGGGAAATGGTAAACATAAGGAAGAAGTGGGAAGAGTGCTGCTACATTGTGGGGATTGCAAACAGTGCCACAAATCAAGAAGTACATGAATTGTTGAATGGAGAACCAATTTGTCCAAATCACAAACAGCAAAATAAATAGATAAAAAGATTACAGCTTTGGAAACCCTATGGAGCAGTTCCACTCGGTCCTATAGCATCACTATGACTTGGAATTGACTCCATGGCACACAACAACAACAACATTTGATACTTACTTTATTTTGATAATATTTTAGTCAAATCAACCTACTGACACATGGAACAGATGTTTGATGCCCCATTAAGCCAGGTTGCCATCCATGTAGTCAACCCTTTAATCCAGCTCTGAGATAGGTATGTGGACAGTCTGGCTGAGACAATAGTCACCCCTTCAGCAGTCAGGGTAGATTAAGCTTGCCTGACTTGCTAGGAACTTTTCCTTCTTCTCCAGTTTCTCTGAGATTCTGCCAAAGCCAACATAAAACCAAAAAAAAAAAAAAAAAACACCAAAAAACTAATTGCCATCGAGTCAATTCCGACTCATAGAGACCCATCCTTGGGTTTCCAAAGTGGTATCTCTATGGAAGTAGATTGCGCAGTCTTCCTTCCAAGGAGTGGCTGGTGGGTTTGAACCACTAGCCTTCTGGTTAGCAGTCAAATGCCTTGTGCCACCAGAGCTCCTAAACCCAATATAGGCTGATGCAAATGACCTTTCTAGAAAGGGGAGAACCGTATTTCCATCAATAATCTGTGAGTAGTTGCATTCCCTAGTTAGAATCTTGTACCAAATTCATTCTAGACAGTGAGAGCTTTAAGGACAAAGTGCCAACAGCGGGGAGATGCCCAGCTCTGGAGAAAAGTCTACTGGTGGCTATGTTCAGAGTGCAGCTTCACCTCAGTCCTCATTTTCTGGGTAATCTGAAGTAACTTCTGAGTCTTGTCTTACTTCAGGGAACAAACAATATAGAGCATGGCTTAATTAGCTCATGTAACACATTTATCAAGGCCCTACTATGAGCAGGCACTAAGGATACAGTGGTGAAAAAATAGTCCCTCTCTTTATGGATCTTAGAGTCCCTGGGTGGTGCAAACAGGCAACTATACAAGAGCTTGGAGGTTCAAGTCCTTCCAGAGGTGCCTCAGAAGAAAGGCCTGGCCATCTTCTGACAGTTCAGCCACTGAAAACCCTCTGGACACATGTGGGGTCACCATGACTCAGAGTTGACTCAGCGGCAATGGGTACTGGTCATAGAGCTTACATTATAGTGGAGTGAGACAGAAAACAAAACAACCAAATAAATAAGTAAACCTTAAGATGTGGTAGGAGGTGATAGGTATTTTTGGTGAAAATAAATCAGCAAAGGGGAATAGAAGTATTGGGGAGGAAGGCACTGGATGTTGACCATGTATCTCATGACATGATAATTGAGTGAAGAATTGAGGGGAGGATCTAAGGAAGGATTTACTGAACAAGGCAAAAGCAAATGTAAGTTCCCTAACTGGGAGCTTCCTTATTGCTCTTTTTTGTGTACCTTTTCAGAGTTTTATGCATGTGTGTGTGTATATGCATGAGCACTCTTGCCCATAACAAATTTACACAAATGCCATCATTAATGCCATCCTTGTCCTCTAGTTCCTTACTTAAATGCTTCTTAGAGGTCTTTCCAGGCTAACACACAAGTTTAGCCCATTGTATATGTGGCTTTGTTGTATTCTGTGTTGAGCACATGCCCTGTGTATTTTAACCAGCTCCCCACAGATGTGCTTTTAGGTTGTGGCTGGTTCATAGTCCAGCCCCAGGCCCAAGAACCGAGAGGCATTTTCCCTATAGTTTTTTCTGCTCCTCCTTTCCTATTTCCCTTAGTGGCCACATGATTTTATCTTGGCCTTTTTCTTGCCAACACTTGTGCCTACACTTTTTCTCTCCTTGCCTTTGGTTTAAAAAAGAACTGTCCATGTTGGTTCCAGTTTCTGAGTTCTCAGTACCTTATCAGACTCTTGTGGACAGATGTCCTGTCAGTCCTCATTTGCTCACTGATGTCCACGTGCATGGAAACTCTGTGTAGGATTCAGGAGTGTATTGTGTTGGACATGGCACCAACAGTTCTGATGCCATTCACTGATGTTCTCTGGCTTCATTTCTTCCTAAGTCTGTACTTGATTCTGAAGTGAACTCGCCTAGAATCTGAATGGGCCTCAATGGCACCAAACACAACAGTCTCACTCTGGCCTCTAGTGGATGATGCTATTTCAATGTGTAGATTGTTGGGTTGGCAATCCAAGCTACAGACAGGTGGCAATAATGTGAGCTGTTTACTAGCTGCATACATACATATCCATCCTTTTTGTTTAAAACACAGAAATCTCTAGAGCAGATCTCTAGCAGGAAAATAAAATGGAACTTTTGTTGTAATACCTTTCCCAAAGATCGAGGTGGTTTTATTTATTTGTTTATTTATTTATTTTTGGTCTACCAGGTACTTTTAAAATATATGGGGAAAATGGTAACTTCTCAGCCTCCACCTATCAAATGTACAATCCAGTTTGTTTCCTGGCCTAGAGTCCTGCCAGACTCTGTAAGAGCATTGTATCTTATTTCTCCCATGAAAGGTCTTGGAAATTAATGACATATCATTTGAGATGTAAGCCTTTGTTTTTTCAAACATCTTGTGTAACTCTTTGTATGCAGAGGTGTTTTTGTGGTGGGCCTCTTTGCTTCTTTAATTGTCTAAATACTTAAGGGTTTAATTATTTCTATAGTAAAGTGTTTTCTTTATGGGGAAGACAGCATAGGTATGTACTTTACCCCTTTTCCCCAATCAATTTATAACCTTTTTAATTGTGTGGGAACAGAAAGCTGTCCTTTCTGCTGTTCTCGTCTTTTGTGGCTTTGTTTTCTCCATCCCTGCTTGCTCAGGAGGCTGCAATGCCTGGTAATTGAACTGTGCTCTGTGCAGTGGTATGCTGAGGAGAACACAGCCTTGTTTTCCAGGCCTGTTTGGTGGGACTCCTTCTGCCTGAGGTGGCCAGTGAAGGGTTAGTGGTAGAATCCTTGCCTTTCATGCTACAGACTCTGTTGGATTCCTGACCAATGCACCTCAAGTGCAGCCACCATCCAACTGTCAGTGGAGGCTTAATATGGCAGAGGCAGCCTATTTCTATAACATGTCGCTATGATTCTGAAGGAGTTCTGGTAGTGTAGTGCCTAAGGCACTTGACTGCTAACCGGAAGGCTGGTGGTTCAAACCCACCAGCCTCTCCTCAGAGGGAAGATGGGGCAATCTACTTCCATAGTGATACCGCCTCAGAAACCCAAGGAGAGGTCGCTATGGGTTGGGTCCGACTTGACGGCACATAACAACAACAACATGATTCTGAACGGGTTTTAGCAGTTTCCATGAATCGGGACTGATTGTGTAATGGCTAAAAACATTAGCTGAAACATTACTGGGCTGAGGTGAGTGGTCTGTGTTAACAGCTAGGAGAAAACCAGAAGTCTTTCCTAATCTAAGTAGTTGGCTTCCTTTCCTGTTTATCTCCATGAGATGCTACATGAATCAGTCCAGTGGCTTAATGAAAAGGGTGTGCCAGCTGGAGTAGCTGGCATGGTGGCCCATCCACATGTAAGGGTATGTGGAAGGTGGAAGTGAGAGGCATTGCATTATGTGTAGGGAAAGAGGTTTCCTTATGCACGAGGAAAGAGGCAGAAATATTGATGCTGCATTTGTTTAGACATTAGAGAGAAAGAGTTGATGTCTGCTGAGTTGTCTTTACCTAAATTGTGTTTTAGGATATCTGTTACCATTGAGCATAACGCTATGTAGTCTCAGCATTCAAGTGGCTCCTTATTTCCAAATTATGTGTCTTTTGGGTAGTTTTAATAAAGGATACTTTATATGGGGAGTCCTGGTGTTATAGATAAGGAGCTCTGGTGGCATAGTGCCCGAGGCATTTGACTGCTAACCAGAAGGTTGGTGGTTCAAACCTACCAGCCACACCATGGAACGAAGAGTAGGCAATCTACTTCTGTAAAGATTCACCACCTCAGAAATCCAAAGGGAGTTGCTATGAGTCAGAATTGACTCAATGGCAGTGAGTTTGTTTTTTTTGGTGTTATATATTACAGAAATGTTTACTGTGATCACTAAACTATAATAAACAAAATGATCCAAAAAGCCAACAAAAGTCATTTTGTTCTGGGAGCATCTCTCAGACCAGCATGCAATATTTAGCATTTGTTCAACCAGTGGAGAAAATATGAAGAGGGAGAGGAGATTCTGTGAGCTGAGTGGGATTGTGATGACAAGGTTGAGATGTTCAACTGAATTTCCAAAAGTACACTCTTTATGATCTGCAAGCACAAAGCAGGGCCAGCATCAAGTAATTAAATTATTTCTGTGGGCTTGATTGCCACAGATCTCAGAGCATTGCAAGAACAAGCTCAGCTGAAGCAGGGGAGAGAAGCTCCACTGAGATTTATCCCAGTGTGCAGGTGGTAGGTGGCCAAGTTGTTCATAAGCAAAGTGGTCAAATATGTCAGGCTGATGGAAAGGAAGAGAGGAGAGTTACACATGTCAGATCAAATTACAATGAAAAAGCCAAGAAAGAACTAATAAGAAGGGGTGAAGAAGAGGAACTTGAATCCAGGATTCTCAAAGATATGAGAACGTTAGCGTCATTTTTAGATGAGTACTCATGAAATCTATGATCTCAAGAGCAATTTTTAAAATAACTCCAAAATTTCTTATTATGGAATCATCATTGAATGCCACCAATATCATCTTCATGATATGCTAGCTCTTCTCTTCCTCTTGGGGTCCCTGGGTATTGCAAATTGTTAGCATGATCAGCTACTAACTGAAAGGTTGGATGTTCAAGTCACTGCAGAAAAAAAGGAACCTCAGAAGAAAGGCCTGGCAATCTACTTCTGAAAAATCAGCCATTGAAAACCCTGTGGAGCAAGTTTTAACTCTGATGCATATAGGGTTGCTGTCTTAATTATCTAGTGCTGCTACAACAGAAATACTACAAGTGGGTGTATGTAACAAATAGAAATTTGTTTTCTCACAGTTTAGGAGGCTAGAAGTCTGAATGCAGGGTGCCTGCTCTACAGGAAGGCGTTCTGTCTCTGTCAGCTGCAGAGGAAGGTCCTTGTCTCTTTGAACTTATGTTCCTGAGTGATCTTCATGAAGTTTGGCATCTCTCTTTCCCCATCTCTTCTTCTTTCATGATTATTTAATGTCTTTTATATCTCAAAAGAAGGAGCTCTGGTGGCATAGTTGCTAATCAAATTGGCCACAGTTAGAGTCCACCAGTGCTTCATGGGAGAAAGATGAAGCAGTCTGCTTCCATAAAGATTTTCAGCCTTGGAAACCCCATGGGGTCGTTCTACTCTATCCTGTAGGGTTCTGTGAGTGAATTAACTTGATGGGAGTTGATTTGGCTTTAAGTATACCTCAAAAGAGATTGACTCAAGATATACCCTATACATTAGTCCTGCCTTATTAACATACAAAGACAACCCATTCCCAAATGGGATTTTGACCACAGGCGTAGAGGCTAGGATTTGCAATACATATTTTTTGGGGAATATATTTCAATCCATAACAGTCATCATGAGTCAGAATCAACTTGACAGCAGCTGATATCTTCTTCTTGGTACCACTTGAGAAGTGGGTTCAGTGGTAGCAACATGCCCATCAGAGCATCATCCATGACCTGTCTTCACACTGGTTTTTCTGTAGTTCCTGTGAGCTGTCCTTATACAGTGACAGAGGAGATGCTGCATCAAATAGGGAAGCAATTGCTACTACTAGTGACTGTTCTGCTCTGGTGAGAGCATACCTTCTGGAGACCGGAACTATCATCCATCTGCACACCCTATATTGTACCTTGGTCTGTGCCATTGGCTGTTTTGTTCCATGCTTTCAATGATAAGATTATGGAAGAACCATTTATTTCTTCTGCCTTGGGGCCCATATGCTCTTCATAAAAGGAACAATAGTAGAGAGTTCTTTGGCATTCCAAGGTGCTGGGTAAAGGTTTTAATTGATCAGATAGTATTGACTTTCCAGGTCTGGAGTTAACGTCTTGCCTTCTGAGTTACTGTAAAGATTGATTTGCACTTATCACAGCTGGAAACAAACACCAACCTGGATGTTGGAGTTTTAGGGAAGCAATAGTTAACACCTCTTTCTTCCCCTTCCAACTATGGAACTACAGGATTTAGTTAGAGAAGGATGAAAATATCAGCTTTATTATCACAGTAGTGGGCTGTGGTTTCAGATTCAAGTTGCCGTTAGACTCCTGAGCCAAATAGAGACTACCATTAGCTTTAGGTAGCTTTCTAGAAAAATATAAAGGAGGTAGCCCAGTAGGCCTAGCGCCTTTGCTTTACTAACAGGTTGGCTGCTGCTCAAGTACCTGTTTTTTGCCCATCCCCCATGTGAAGTGTGTATAGTTGTCATGGATGAAAGCCTAGGTGTGTAGGGACCACCTTGACACAGAACAGCCCTACCACTGTTCCCCCTTAATCTTTTATAGCCTTCTATTAATATAGCTTCAGGCCTACCTGTCAGCCCACGAATCCCCCAACCCAGGTGCAGATTCACTCAACAAAGAGTGGAAAAGACATTTCCCATTTATCTTAACTCTTCTGTCTCTAAAGGCACAGTTCTGAATGAACCAGACCATTCTTAAGCTTGACGTTAACTTTTTCCATACCATTACTAGTTTGACATGTCTCCAGTTGAACTCCTGACCCCCATGCCCGTCACCCCAACCTGTTCTGTACTTTCCCATCTCTGTGAAGTGCAGCTCCATCTGCCAGTCAGTTATGCCAAGTGCCTCAGAGTAATCTGAAGTTCCTTCTTTCTTTCATGGACCATTTCTACTGCCACCACCATGATCCAAGCCATCACCATCTCTTCCTGGTTGATTGCAAGAGCCTCTTAGCTGCTTCTGCCTTTGGCCATTGTTGCTGATCTCAGTCTATCCATGAAAAAAACAGACAAAACCAGATTGAAGCATTCTACAAAATACCTGACCAGTTCCTCCTTGAAACTTTTAAGGTCACCAAACACAGGGAAAGTCAGAGAAAATGTCATCAAAATGAGAGGAGACTAAGGATACATGCTGACTAAATGTAACATGTTGTCCTACATGGAATTCTGAAATAATCATCATCATAATAAAGGTACATTAGTGAAAAAATGAGTAAAATCTGAATAAAGTATGGAATTTAGTTAAGGATAAACCACCAATGTCAGGTTCTTCGTTATAAGCTTACCATAGTAATGTAAGATGTTAACAACAGAGGAAACTGGGTGAGGGTATATAGGAATTCTTTGTACCATATTTACAGCTTTTCTATAAATCTAAAACTATTCTAAAATGAAAAGTTTATTTAAAAAAAGTGATGGAGAATTAGTAAGCACTTCAATTCGCAGCCTACTCAAGCCCTTGTAGCTAGAACTTCATAAATTGTTCATTGTTGGTTGTCTTTATTGAGTGTGAATGCTCCAGCCTGGCCACACCTTTTATAACCTCACCAGACACTAGTCTAATTGTTTCACCTATTTCTGCAAGTGCTACATTCTCTAGTCCCTACTTTTTTGTATTTAGCCATTTAAGATTAGGATATGCCTGGCAATTGTCATATGAAATAAGCGAATCATCTGATGGTTTGTCTGTTTCATCTCTGGATATTCTTTTATTCTTAGTCTTTTAATAAGTAATAAAAATAGCTCTTAAGTAAGAAACTCTTTCTGGGAGGGATTATAATTGGTGCCTACCACTTCATCACTCTGTAATAGGAAAATATAATCAAACTAAGATGTCCTCCAACCACTGAAAGGCCATGCTCTTTGCTGGAACCCTTGTTAGCAAATTGCTTTTCCTAGTGATTGAAATTTAGATGCTGTGGATTGGCAAAAGACTGCACTGATCAGTCCTAGAAGAAATACAGTCAGAATGTTCTTTAAATGAGGACGGTGAGACTTTGACTCCCTCACTTTGGACATGTCATCAGGAAGGACAGATCTCTAGAAAAGGACATTGAATTTTGCAAACTGGAGGGCCAATGAAAATGAGGGAAACCCTTAATGAGATGGATTGACACAAGTGGCCAGAACAATAGACTCAAGCATACCAACAATCAGGAAGACGGCACAGGACTGGGCACTGTTTTCTTCTGTTGTCCACGAGGTCACCAAGAGTCAGAGCTGACTCCATGGCAACTGACAACAACAGTGATTCAAAGTTCACAATTCAATGACTTCTCACCATTTCTCAGGATAAGATTTTTCTTTCTTGAATTGAGTGTTGTTACTATGGCTTCCTTGGTTTGCAGGGCCATGTGCTCATTGGAGTAGAGGGATTCATGGCAGTTTGGTTTCCTTAGATTGAATTCAAGTGCTACATTTCTTATCTTCTAGGATCTGCAGAAAAATACTTTTGCAAGAGCGTGCTTCAAGATGTGGAGAGAGAAAATGAGGTACCAATGCTTTACACTGTGTGAATAGTCATCGTCCTGATCTCAGGATGCAAAGGAAGCAGGAAGCAAGGAAAAATCTTGCTTGAGTAGGAAAGACATTTGATAATTAGATGAGAGAGTAACATGGTGGTTGGGAGAGGCTGATGCGTCCCTGAGTTGTGTTCTTTTCTTAAAGCCAACGTAGGATTTTAAGTTTTCCCCACACCAGACATTGCTTTAAGAGAGTTGTGGCAATTGCAGTGGAAATGTCTTTAAGTAGATCACTGGTACTTTTGTATATTCATAAATAATTTAATGTAAGTGGGAACCCTGGCAAACAGCCATGCATTTTTCCAGATATCTGCTCTTATTTAGACATACTAAGTTTTTCAGTCTAATATGCAAAATTGGCATCATTAACCACTAAGATAAAAAGTGCAGCATTCAGAGAAAAAATACTGAGTGATATGAAATCCATAAACTAAAGTAAAATGAAATAATTTACCCTGATCATCAAAGATCTAAGGTTTTATAAATGATAATAAGCAAGTTAATGAAAGAACGGGTTTTTTTCTTGTGTGTGTATATAGATAGATGCCCATTGATTTTGAACCACATGGGCAATTTATGGTTCACTTTTAAGATTTACAAACATATTTTAACATAGTTTAATTCTTTAATAAGACAGTGTATTTTCCCCACTATTTTAAAGAGCATAGTTTTCATAGGACTTATATTGCACACATAGTTCAGATGCAAATACTTCATGTATCAGGGATAACCAATTATAAACATGGTACCATTTACAGCCTTTGATGGGTACCATGCTGAAATGGAGAGTATAACTTTTCAGAGAACATGTGGTTTAGGACTAGATGGAGTGCCGTGTCCATTTGGTTCCAATGGAGATCCAGTCCTGTGTGGTATCATGAGTGATCTCTAAAATGAGGAAGGCTGAAAAACTTCTTCATAAAACGCTCATTGGGAATCGGGATTTTAAAATAATAGTCTCATTATTGGAGAGAGTCCCTGGATGGTGCAGTGGTTAATGTGCTCAGCTGCTAAGTGAAAGGTTAGAGGTTTGAGTCCACCAAGAGGTGCCTAAGAAGAAAGACCAGGCAATCTAATTCCAAACAATCAGCCAATGAAAACACTATAGGGCATAGTTCTATTCAGACACACGTAGCATTGCCAGGAGTTAGAATTGACTTAATAGCAACTAAGTTTATGTTATAGAATAATTTTACATTTACAGAAAAAAAAAAATTGAGCAGGTAGTAAAGAATATTTCTATGTACCCTCACCCAGTTTGGGAATTAGATTTTAACTCAGCCTTAATAATAACTCAATGTACTTGAGTAATGCTGTTTTCAAGAAACTGGAGTCATCCATAGGAGGGGCAAGAAGGCTAGTGATAAGGACATTTCTTTCAAATATTCACAGCTGAGGCTGCAACCCCTGTTGTGCCCTGGGCCATGGCTGTGGGATTGTAGTCCAAAAAGGACCCATTGAACCGTCGTCAGGGTTCCCCCAGCAGCCCCCAGTGCTGCTTGTGAAGAGCACCACAACTGGAGTAAATGACCTTGAGCTGTGGCTAATGAACCCTGAGTGACAAATGCCCAGGGTTGTGAACCTAGAGAGGTTTAAAAATCTTCAGCTAGGCATCTCTGTTGATGTTTTTCAGTTTGGTTTCTGAACTTTGAGATGTGGACTCTGTGTTGTCGATTAGGTGGACTGAAGTAAATAAGGGAGAAATGAGACACCTGGTCTCAGTGTGGTATATGTGCTTTGTACAGATGTTATGCATTTCATTTTTTGTTTTCAAAATGTGCGACCTTTCCTCTCTTAACTAGCCTATTAGTGACACATTGTCTCTTGTTCCCTTCCAGGAGCATGAAAGAGATGATGATTTTGCAGGGTGGCTACTGCTGCCTGAGGAAGTGTGGATTTGCATTTTTTTCCCTTCTACCACACAAGGAACTTGCTCGGGTTGCACAAGTCTGTCACCACTTCCACCGGCTTGCAAGCAATGAAAGCCTCTGTAAGCAGATATTTCTCTGAAATGAATAGGCCATAATCAGGGAGAAAATGACCGTATGTCAAGTTTGCTTTCTAGTTTCTCCATTGTGTAATGGAGATCCTGGCCATTATCATGTATGATGGAAGTCCTTGGGTGGTGCAAATGGGTAAGCACTTGGTTACTACCTGAAAGGTTGGAGGTTTGAATCCACCCAGCAGTGCCTCAGAAGAAAGGCCTGGTGATTTACTTCTGAGAGATCATAGTCATTGAAAACCCTCTGGATTGCAGTTTTATTCTGAAACACTTGGAGTTGCCATGAGTTGGCATTGACTCTATGCCAATTGATTTTTTTAAAAAGTCATGTAGATTGATACATGTGTTCCACCCATACAACCTATAAATTAGATGCTGTGAGGAAAAAGAAGAGAGTGATACATTGGGTTCACCCTGAAAGTACTTTTATGCTAATAGGGAGACAGATCTATAGTCAACTAACTAACTGAGACACAATAACAATAATATTAACACTCTTGATTGTTATAATCATTTATTGAGGACTTACTATGTACCAGGCATTGTGCTAAGTGTTTTATGTACTTTATCTCATTTCATTCTCACAACAATAATATGAATTTGTTTCTCCACCTCTGTCTTGCAGATGATGAAAGTGTATTGGAGAAGGTTAAATAATGAGCTTATTGTAGAATGCTGGCAACCTTATGCCTTACTGTTATTCAGCAGATGAAAAAGAAAAATATTGGTTAGCTATGTAAGGAGGCACAATTAATTCTAACTACAGGGAGCAATCTATTAGGAGGTGGCATTTGTGCCAAGTTTTGAAGAACGAGTAGTGTTTTGAGTGGTGTATAAAAGAAAGATAGAGCGAAGAAGGACATTCTAAAGAGGTTGACAAAAAAAAAAAAAAAAAACCAAACAAACTCACTCTGTCAAGTTGGATCCGATTCATAGCCTCATAGCGACCCCTCCTTGGATTTCCGAGGCGATATCACTGTGAAAGTAGATTTTCCAACCTTCCTTCCGAGGAGTGGCTGGTGGGTTTGAACTGCCAGCCTTCTTGTTAGCAATCAAATGCTGTGGCACTATGCCACCAGAGCTCCCGAGAGGTTGACTAGCAGTAAGCAAAGCAGAGAGGCATAGTGTCAGTTAAGGATTATGTTTGGGTACTGACTACAGAGACTTAAAATAATTGTGGTTAAAGCTGGAAGTAGTTTTATTTTTCTCTCACATGATATGAAATCCAGAGGTAGGTTGCCCAGGACTGACTTGATAATGTCATTAAGGAGCCACATTCTCTTTCCATTTTGGTTCTACCATCCTTAATTTATGGCTTCAATGTCACTTCATAGCCATATGGGGGCTGCTGGAGCTCCAACCAACAGGCCATAGTTCCAGAAAGAAGAAGAAGAAAAAAAAAAAAAATGTAGGGAGAGGAAAAAGGGCAAGCAACCATCTGAGTAAGCCTTACTTTAAGGTTTTTTTTTTTCCCCCCTTAAAATCCCATCCAATAACTTTTATATCTCATTGGCCACCCCTATTTGATAAGGTAGGCTAGGAAATGCAGGATTTTTCTTTTCTTTTCTCTTTTTTTTTTCAGTGGGGTACATTGTCTCCACTGACATTATGGAGGATGAGGAGCACAGATATTGAAGAAGACACGAGCAGTTATTGGTCCAGTCATGAAGATGTGCTTGGGGAACCATGAGCAGCCTGAGTGTGAAAAATAGTGGTAGGAAGTACTGTGGAGGAGTGTGGGGTCAAGCCAAGAAGCAGAGCCTTAAATACTATCTAAATCCAAACCCTCTGCCATTTGGTTGACTCCAACTCATAGAAACCCTATTGTAGGACAGAGTAGAACTGCCCCATAGAGTTTCCAAGGCTATAAATCTTTTCTTTTTTTTTTTTTTTTTT
>NW_006921592.1:18683913-18693622 GCF_000298275.1 Orycteropus afer afer | reverse complement strand
TTCTGTGTCTGTGTTAATTGGTTTCCCTTTTCTTTGTTGAAGAGGGTCTGTGCAATCCTTCTGCCTAGTCCGCCATCTTGCCCCGCCTCCTATAAATCTTTTCTAAAGCAGACTGTCTCATCTTTCTCCCAAGGAGCAGCTGGTGGGTTCAAACTACTGACCTTTTGGTTATATAGCCAAATGCTTTAACGACTACACCACCAAAACTCCTTTAAATGCCATCTAAACTCTCAAACCAAACTCACTGCCATTGAGTCATTCTGACTCATAGCGACCCCTGGGTTTTCAAGGCTGTAAATCTTTACAGAAGTAGACTCCCTCATCTTTCTTCCATGGAGCAGCTGGTGGGTTTGAACCACCAACCTTTTGGTTAACAGCCAAATGTCTTAACCACTACACCACCAAAGCTCCTTTAAATGCCATCTAAGAGGCTTATATTTTATTTTCTAGATAGCAGGGAACATTTGAAGAGTTTTGTGCAGGGGGGTAGTGGTTTTAGGAAGATCCATTTGGAACCAATGAGAAGCATATGCTGTTATTAGGTGCTGTCAAGTCAGCACCGAACTCATGGTGACCCCATGTACAACAGAAGGAAAGGCTGCCCAGTTCTGCACTATCCCCGTAACTGGTTGTAGATTGTGCCATTGTGATCCATATAATTTTTACTGGCTGATTTTCAAAAGTAGATTGCCAGGCCTTTCTTCCTCTGGAAGTTCCATTGAAACCTATTCAGCATCATAGCAACACGCAAGCCTCCTCTAACACACTAGTGATTGAATATGAGGTGCATTAGCCGAAAACCAAACCCAAGTCTCTTGCATGGAAGGCAACAATTCTGCCATTGAACTACTACTACCTTGAAGAATATGTTAGAGAAAAGCCTGTTCGTAGAGAAAACGTTTAGAGTTTGGAGCTTTTTGGACAGGACATGAGGATAGCAGGGTGCAGATGGTGGGTGTGGAGAGGAGGGGATGCATGCTGACACCCTCTGCAGCTAGAATCAACAGGTCGGGGTAGCTGTTTGGAGGTGGAGGGTGGGGTGACCATGATGACTGAGGTCTCTAGTCTGAGGGATAGGGAGGATACAGTGGCTTCCCTAACAGTTTTATCATGGCCTCATTCCACTCTTAAATAAACACACCTCAACAATATATCAAGTTGTGTTGCCTGTGGCTACTTTCCCACCATGAAGGGAGAGTTAAGTAGTTGCCCCTGCAAAGCCTAAAATACTTGCTATCTGGCCCTTTATAGCAGAGGTTTGTGGATCCCTGTAAAACTGTAGACTACCTAATTTCTTCTCTTTCAGGTGTTTTTTCCATGCCAGAAAATACTACGGTCCTTTTGCTCCTCGATCTGAGATTTAGGTGGTTAATGAGCAGCTCTTACAATCTTTATAATAGGTCAGTGGTGGTGGTTCAGTGGTACAATTCTTGCCTTTCATGTGAGAGACACAGGTTCAATTCCTGGCCAGTGCACCTCATGAGCAGCCACAACCTGTCTGTCAGGGGAGGCTTGTATGTTGCTATGATGCTGAACAGGTTTCAGCAGAGCTTCCAGACTAAGATGGACTAGGCACGAAAACCTGGTGACCCATTTTGTCAGCCAATGAAAACCGTATGGATCACAATGGCTCGCTCCATAACTCATTGCGAGCATGGTCCATGCAACATTTTATTCCAGGGTCACCATGGCTTGATGGCAGCTAGCAACAACATCATGTATAATCTTTCTTAAAAAATGAAGTTTTAAAAATAACAACATCAGATAAAACTGAAAAATAGAATAAAATTTTGTCCTGGTGGCTTACACTTCCAAATGATTAACCAAATTATGTGGCCATCAAAGCATACTGTAAATTAACTGAGAACCCTGACAGGACTTCTTATGTGTCACATTTAATATATGTTTGTTCTTCATTGCCATCTCCAGTGTGAATATTGAGTCCTCAAATTTAAATTGTCCTCCAGTGAAGCAAATAATAAAAACAAAGCTCTTAATTACTTCTGGCTAACTTTAATTAAAGGTCAGTTTAGGATTATGATTTAAGGTGTCATTGTGCATTTCAGCGCTGGGACAAATGTTTTTGTGGATGATAGAAACAAAGAGAATAATTCAGTGTGGTGAAAGAGTACTTCTTTTGGGAGACCTGTTTTATGCAAACAGTGGGAGGAAAATTGAGAATAAATCAGACACCATCTGAGCTTACAGATATGTGTGGCTATATGCAGTTACCCTTGGGTGCTGTATCCACAGCCTCAGCAGGCTGGAATTTCGGGTTGGCTGCTGCTCAGTAGCCATCAGAGCCCAGGTGAAGAAGAAGGCTGGGCAAATAAATGACCACCTAAATGAGAACAAGCAAAGGAGTCCCTGGGTGGTGCAAACAGTTAATGTGCTTAGCTGCTAACCGAATGGTTGGTGGTTCAAGTCTACCGAAATGCACCTAGGAAGAAAGCCCTGCTGATCTACTTTAGAAAAACTAGTCAATGAAAATCTGATGGAAACAAGGGAAGGCTTCAGGTATGCCCTGATCGGAATCTATTGGTCAGGGGAAACTGGAGGCAGGTTAACTGGGAGTGGGATATCCTATGTGATTGGTTACAGGAACATATAAGACTTTTTGTGGTTGATTCTAAATTGGAAAAGGAGGTAAACATAAGGGAAGCTATCTGTTATTGACCAAGTCCTGGCCATTAGGGGCCAGCTGTTACAGGGGTTATTGTTTGGCTTCCTGGACTGGTAGCTACAGGTTGAGGATCTGAGTCTATTTTTATGTATGGTTTGGTCACTGATCTTTTGTTTGCTCAGTCTTTCAGGGTATCTATGGAGGAGAGGCTGAAGGCTTTCCAGTTTGCCTGTTCTACTAACCTACTGTCATCCAATTGATTCTGACTCATAGCAACCCTATAGGACAGAGTAGAACTGCCCCATAGGGCTTCTAAGGCTGTAAATTTCTGCAGAACCAAATTCCATCATCTTTCTCCCATGGAGCAGCTGGTGGGTTCAAACCGCTGACCTTTTGGTTAGCAGCTGACTGCCATAACCACTGCATTACCAGAGCTCCTTTTCTGTTGTTCTGTTGTTGTTGTTGTTTGCCGTTGAGTCGGCCCCGACTCATAGCGACCCCTCCTTGGGTTTCTAAGGCAGTATCACTATGGAAGTAGGATTGCCCAACCTTCCTTCCGAGGAGTGGCTGGTGGGTTTGAACCGCCAGCCTTCTGGTGAGCCGTTGAGTGCCTTAGGCACTATGCTACCAGAGCTCCTATTTCTGTTGTTCTAGGTACTCTGAAATCTGTCCCTTCAATTAAGCTCAGACTTTCAAGCACTGCTTGTCTCCCTGCCTTGTAATGCCCTGCAATAGAATTCCATCACCTTATATTGAGACATAACCCTGTGAGAGACTCATTGTGTGTTTTTCAAAATCTTGTTGAGCATGTGAGACTCTACATAGCATTTCCCTAAGGGGTCCCACAGAGAGGTCTCAGTACCAGAAATAGTTGTACTTCTCTAAAGTCATTCTTTTATCTCATGGCACTGAATTGCATAATGCATCTTTAGAAAGCACAGAGTCATGTGAGTGGCCCACCTCTACCGTGTACAGAGGACTTTGAGGGTATTTACTTTGTTGCCCAAGCACAATGCTTGATTCATTAAGCTTTGCTATCCTTGTTACCTCCTGGCATCATTTTACTTTTTTTGTTCCTATTTAAGTTATTTTGATTTCATTGTACTGTCGATAGGTCCTTATAAACTTCCTAAGCTTGTTTGAGGATTAAGGCTTTGGAGAGAGCCATGATTCTTAAATTTGCGTTAAGCATGCATCAGAATCACCTGGAAGGCTTGCTAAAACACAGATGACATCCCCCACCTCCTTTCATCCCCCAACCCCAGCAGTCTGGGCCAGGGCCTGAGGCTGCATTTCTAGCATGAATGTTTCCAGGAGATTCTGATTCTACTGGTCCAGGGACTATACATTGAGTACGTGTATCATAAAGAAGCAAAACAAAAGTGATTACTTATATTAGCAACCCACGTATCCAGCAATGAGTAGTGTGTTTTGTTTTAATTCTTATTTATGCAACTGGTACTGAATGAGGCCCTGTGGGGTGATGTGGTTCTTACCTTAAGGGAACGTTCTGATTGGCTGCAGAGGTAAGAAAAACATTTAAATAAGAAAAAAGAACAATGTCTTCAACAGTACAGCTCAGGGGTGGGGAAATTCCAGGTAAGTTAGAGTCTTTACGAAGGAACTCAGAAAATAGGGGTTTGAGCTGGTCTTTAAAATGAGGGTAGTGTTGAATGGTAGACTAAAGGTTGATGAGAAGAGGCCTTTTGGTTAGAGAACCAGCTTGGGCAAAGGTCTGGCGAAAGCAAGCTCTTAAAAAAAGCTTAAAAAAAAAGCTTAAAAAAGCTGGGGTTGGGGGATGAAAGGAGGTGGGGGATGTCATCTGTGTTTTAGCAAGCCTTCCAGGTGATTCTGATGCATGCTTAATGCAAATTTAAGAATCATGGCTCTCTCCAAACAAGCTCAGGCAGTTTATAAGGACCTATCGACAGTACAATGAAATCAAAATAACTTAAATAGGAACAAAAAATAAATAAATAAAATGATGCAAGGAGATAACAAGGATAGCAAAGCTTAATGAAAAAAAGCGTCTTAAAAAAACGTGCAAAAGACAGAACTTCTAACTCCATAGACCTGTGCCCTACATATTCATCCACAGAGGAGGGTGATCCCCACAATCTGGAATTACCTTTGGCTTCATCTTTTACTCTATCTTCCACTTTATCAGATCCCTCATTGTTCTCTGACCACACCCTACATTCTTCAATGTCATTCTTTCCGCCCCAAGTCTGGTTTCTTAGTGCTGCTATAGTAGAAATGCTACAAGTGAAGGCTTTAATACACAAAAATTTATTTCCTCAAAGTTTAGAAGGCTAGCAGTCCAAATTCAAGGTGCTGGCTCTAGAGGAAGGCTTTCTCTCTGTGGGCTCTGGGGAAAGATCCGCGTCTCTTTTCAGCTTCTGATCCTTGGCAACCTTCACGTGGCATGGCATCCATCTTCCTCCACCTGTGCTTCCTTGCTTCTGTGCCTATACTTTCCTGTCTCAGAGGTGATTGGTTTAAGTGATACACACCCTACACAGATATGACCTCCTTAGCCTAATAAAGAAAACCCTGTAACAAGTGGAATTACATCCACAGGTATAAAACCAAACCCAAACCCACTGCCATCGAGTGGATTCTGACTCATAGCAACCTCCATTGGGTTTCCAAGGTAATAAATCTTTATGGAAGTAGATTTCCCAGTTTTCCTTCCACAGAGTGGCTGGTGGGTTTAAACCACCAACTTTGTGGTTAGCAG
The DNA here is from genome assembly GCF_000298275.1 of Orycteropus afer afer. NCBI lineage: Eukaryota > Metazoa > Chordata > Mammalia > Tubulidentata > Orycteropodidae > Orycteropus > Orycteropus afer. The sequence goes on along the minus strand of NW_006921592.1, from coordinate 18,688,259 downwards.
TCAAATGCCTTAAGCAGTGTGCCACCAGAGCTCCTTTCCACAGGTGTAGGGCTTAGGATTTATAACACATATTTTTCAGAGACACAGTTCAATCCACCCTGGTGTCTACTCCACTGGAAGTACACTTTTCTCCTCTCTCTATCAGTCCTACTAGGCCCAATTCAAATGCCAGCACCACCTTGATTAAAATATTCCTGGTTCCTCCCCAAACCCTCCTTTAGGTTAGCCAGCTAATACCTTACATTGAGGAGAATAGCATTTCTTCCCCCATTCACTTGGGTCCAAGTACTACTCATGGGGCCAGTGATGATTCACTGGTAGAATTCTTGCTACCAGGGGGAAACCAGTTCAGTTAATGGCCAGTGCACCTCATGCACAGTCACCCTCTGTCTACCAGGGGAGCCTTGTGTGTTGATATTAGCTAACGACAATGACAAATTTTACTCATCATCTGTCAATTCTAGTTTCCCTGCAGTTCCTCTTTGATAACCCTTTTCTTAGAGTGTGGTCCACAGATCAACATTATCAGCCAGCATCACTTGGGAAACTTGTTAGAAATATAGATTCTCAGGCCCCATCCCAGGACTACTGAATGGAAACTCTGCAGATGGGGCCAGCTATCCGAGGTTTAACAAGCTTTCCCGGTAATTTTGATAAATGCGCTCCAACCACTCCTCAGAAGGAAGGTTGGACAATCTACTTCCGTAATGATACCACCTTGGAAACCCAAGGAGAGGTTGCTATGAGTTGGGTCAGACTTGACGGCACATAACAACAATAACTATGAGGAAAGCTGAAAGTTCCTTAGAAGCGAGAATGGCCAGACTTTGTCTTTCATACTTTGATCATGTTGTCAGAGGAGACCAGTCCCTTGAGAAGAATATCGTGCTTGGTAAAGTAGAGGGTCAGCAAAAAAGGGGAAAACCCTTAATGAGATGGATTGACATAGTTGCTGCAGTGATGGGCTTAAGCATGGCAACCATTGTGAGTGCGGCAAAGGGCTGGTCAGGGTTTCGTTCTCTTGTACACAGGGTGGCTATGAGTAGACCTGACTCTATGGCACCTAACAACACAATTATTGGCAAGGGCCGGTGAAACTGTCCCAGAGGAAATGCTCCCTCCTCCCAGAAGAAATCTCTGCCCTGTAATGACCAAGGCTCTATTTTAAGATTTTGCATTTCTTATATGATGAACAGTTTTAATTTCCTTTAAAAACAAAATAAGGCAGTTTGCTTTAAAAACAAACTGAGGATGTTTTCTCCATAAGTTTAACATTTCATTGACTTTACTATGTAGAACGAATGTCCTGAACACTTTTTAAAATGGTTGTAATTCAACAACAGATAATTAATGCTTCAGAGTACTGCAACGAATTGGATAATAACAATGATTTAATAGAAGTCAGGCTAACAGTAGGGAGAAAAATTCTGCTGAATAATTTCATTTTTCTAAGAATCATGCCATTTAAAGGAAACCATATCCTTTAAATGGATAAATATAGTCCTTTGGTGGGGCAGTTGGCTCACATGGTCAGCTGGTAACTGAAAGGTTTGGGGTTTGTGTTCACTTGGAGGCACCTGAAGAAGAACCTGGTGATCTACTTCCCAAAATTCAGCCATTGGAAATCCTCGGGGAGCACTGTTCTACTCTGATACACATGGTGTCGCCGTGAGTCAGAATTGACTTCACAATAACTAGTTACTGGTATATCCATATATGAAATCTTTTAATGCCTTGCATAATCCCATGACATTTACTCATAGGAAAAACTGAGAAAACAAACAACTCCAGAAATGCTGCAATGTTCAAGGATTTGCAATACATACTTAAACATACGTACTTACAATACATACTTCAAGTGAAGTTGTAACTACTTGGCCATATGCATAGGGTATATAACATGCTTTTGCCACACAAGAATGTATGTCTATATACACATAAACACAAATATGATATATAACATATCATTTAAAATATGTATAGTATTATACACAAATTTTAGATTAAAGTTGTTGCTGTTGTTGTTGTTATGTGCCGTTGAGTCGGACCTGACTCATAGTGACCCCTCCTTGGGTTGCCAAGGCAGTATCACTACAGAAGTAGATTGCCCAACCTTCTTTCTGAGGAGTGGCTGATGGGTTTGAACCACCAGCCTTCTGGTTAGCAGTCAAGTGCCTTAGGACCTATGTTACCAGAGCTCCCATAGATTAAAGTATATCGTTGAAATATTCTCTTTGTTAATTTGTTTCATTTTCAATTTATTGAAATATAATCCACAAAATAAAACTGCATGCAATTAAAGTTTACAATTTGATGAATTTGCTAGTTACACTCATGACACCATTGCCACAATCAAGAAACAGAAGTTTCATCACCCTTCAAAATCTCCTTGTACAACTTTTCAGTCTGTCTCTTCCTCCACCCCTGGTCTGGGACAATACTGATCTGCTTTTTGTTACTATGGATTCATTAGCATTCTGTGTAGATGGAATCAACTAGTATATACTCTTTTATGTCTGGCTTCTTTCCCTCAGCATGATGAGTTTGAGATTCATTCATTTTGTGTTTGTCAGCAGTTCATTCTTTTTCATTGCTGAGTAAAGTTCCATTATATGAATATACCACATTTTGTTTCTCCATTTACCTGTTGATAGATATTTGAGTTATTTCCAGTTTTTGACTATTACAAATACTACTGCAATGAATGTTGATGTACAAGTCTTTGTGTGGACATCTTTTTTTATTTCTCTTGGGTAAATACATAGTGAAGAATTATTGGGTCATTTACTGTATGTAAACATGTTTACATTTTTAAAAAAACTTCAAGTTATCCAAAAAGGTTGACAATTTTACATTCCCAGCAGTAGTGTACAAAACTCCATACAAAACTCTAATTGCTCTGCCTTGTCACCAACACTTGGTTTTGTCAGTCTTTCTATTTGTGGTCAATCTAATGTATGTATGTTGTTGTTGTTGTTAATGTGCCATCGAGTCGGACCCGAATCATAGCCACCCCATAGTTACATTTAATTTTATATGTAGTTTACATTTTCTTGATGGCTAATGATATTAAATGGCTTTTTATTTGTTTATTGACCATTTGTATATCTTTTTGTAAAATTTCTGTTCAAATATTGTGCTTATATTTTTTAGTTGTTTTATCATTATGTTGTAAGAATTCTTTACATATTCTGGATACAAGTCCTTTATCAGTTGTGTGTTTTGTACATATTTCCTCCCAGCCTATGTCTTGTCTTTTCATTTTCTAAAGGGTATTTTTCAAAGAACTAAATATTTTCATTTTGATAAACTCCATTTTTATCTTTTTTTCCAACTATAGTATGTGGTTTATGTACTCTATTTAAGAACTTGATGCCAACCACTGGATCATGAGAACTTTTCCCTATGTTTTCATGTAGAATTTTTACAGTTTTAGCTCTTACATTTACCTCATTCATTTATTTTGAGTTAATTTTTTGAATGATTTGGGAATATGGATATGGATAACCAATTCTTCTAGCACCATTTATTGAAAAGACTATCCTTTCCCTATGGAATAGCCATGGTACCTTTGTCAAAAATGTATTGATTATATATGTATATGGACTCATTTCTGTACTTTTTATTCTCTTCCACTGATCAGCACTGTTTTGACTATCGCAGCATTATAGTAAGTCTTAAAATAAAATAATATGAGGCCTGCAACCCTATTCTTTTTTTTTTTTTTCAAAAAATTTTGGCTATTCTAATTGATTTATTTGGATTTCCACATAAATTTCAAGCTTTTCATTATCTAGAAAAAGTCTGCTGGCTTGAATTTTTCTTAATTGAAATTGTATTGAATCAGTATTGAGTTTTCCAACTCATAAGCATATTCTATTTGTTCCTTTATTTAACATTTAAAAATAAATTTTCTTAGCTATGTCTTCAGCATTTTGTTGTAGTGGTCTTACATATCTTTTGTTAAATTTATTCTTTTCTATGTTTTTTATTCTATTGTGAATAGAATTATTTATAAATTTTATTTTTTAATGTTTACTGTTGGACTGTTACTATTGGTATATGGGAGTTCTGTTGGCGTAGTGCCTAAGGCATATGACTGCTAACCAGAAGGCTAGTGGTTCAAACCCACCAGTCACTCCTCAGAAGGAAGGTTGGGCAATCTACCATAGTGATACCGCCTGAGAAACCCAAGGAAGGGTTGCCAGGAGTCGGATCCGATTTGATGGCAGTGAGTTTTGTTGGTATATAAAAAATATGTTTTTATTACACCATAATTTTTGCCCCACTGCCTGAGTTCAAGAAGTTTTGCTTAGCAAAGCAAACTTCAGGTAGTCCCATGAACT
>NW_006921592.1:18680080-18683813 GCF_000298275.1 Orycteropus afer afer | reverse complement strand
CAACAGCTCCCCTCCAACTTCCTCCCCATGGTACCACTTCCCAGTGTCCATCCCTCCATACTCTCCTGCCCCCTAAGCTGTCTCCCTGTGCATAAGCTGCCCTTCCTTCTCCCATGATTGTTCTCTCGAGGGCGTGTGTCTACTTGAGGTAAATGTTCAACTCACATGCCTGTACAAAAAAAAAATATGTTTTTTAATATTAACTTTTTATCCCATTACCTTGCTAAATTTACTTCTTATATTTAATATTTATTTTCAGATTCATAAGGATATAAAGGACAGTATTGTCTGAAAATGACAATGTTATCAGTTTTATATCTTCCTTTCTGATCTTTTTGGTTTTATTATTCTTGTCTTCATACAATGCCTTGGATCTTTAGGACAATATTGAGAAGAAGTGTTGAGACATTCTTGCTTTTTTCATGATCTTTGAAGAGAAGAGTTTAATATTTCACCATTAAGAATGATACTGGCTATAGATTTTTTATAGATCTCCTTTATCAGATTGAAGCAGTCCCTTTCTATTAGTAGTTTAATTAGATTTTTTATATCATGAATTGATATTGCACTTTGTCAAATATGTTTATGCATCTTCTGAAATGTTATGATTTCTCTCCTTTATTCTATAATATGATGAATTAGGTTGATTAATATTTGAATGTCAAGTTGACTGAAAGCAAGAAAAACTGCAGACCAATATCTTTCATGAACACAGATAGAAAAATCCTCAACAAAATCCTAGCCAATAGAATCCAATACTGTATCAAAAAATAGTACACCATGACCAAGTGGGATTCATATCAAATATATAAAAAGGTTCAACATTAGAAAAACAATCAATGTAATCCATCACATAAATAAAACAAAAGAAAAGAACTGCATGATAGTATCAGCTGATGAAGAAAAGGCATTTGACAAAATCCAACACCCACTCCTAATAAAAACTTTTAGCAGCATAGGAATAGAAGGAAATTCCTCAACATAATTAAAGGCACATACACAAAACCAACAGCCAATGTTATTCTTAATGGAAAGAGACAGGAAGTAAGATGTAACTGTTGGTCTCTTTTTATCCAAATGAAGAAAGTGAAGAAAATCAAAGATGCATGGAAACAATTAGTCCATTGGAAACTCAGCCTATGTGATCCAGAAACCATATGAACTAGATGGTGCCCAGCTACCACTGTCAATACTTGAAAAGGGATCAAAATTGAAGATCCTGGATAGAGTGGGAGAAAAATGTGGAACTAAGCCCAAATTCATAAAAAAAAAAAAAAAAGAGCAGTATTACTGGTCTGATAGAGACTGGTGAAACCCCTAGTCACCCTTCGGGCCTGGGATTTAACTCATCCCTGTGGCTTTACTGTCAGTCAAACAATAGACAGGCCTATGAGGTGTACCATTACACTCCTTAGAACAATCACCCATGGGAGATCAGAAGGGCAGCATTTGCTCAGGGAGAAAGTGCAGAAGGTGGGAATGCATAGGAAAGAAGGACACAGGGAAAGAGTAACTACAGGAAGGAAGTGGAAAGAGAGCTGATAGAGTGGGAATTGCAATCAATGTCACAAAACAAAAATGTGTGTAAACTGTTGAATGGAATACAAATTTGCTCTGTAAACTTTCACCCAAATCACAACATAAAGTTGTTTTTATTTTTAAATCACTGCAAAGTTGGTGGTTCAAACCCACCTATAAGTGCCTCAGAAGAAAGGCTTGTAGATCTACTTTGAAAACACCAGCCTTTGAAAACCCAGTGGAGCACAGTTTAATCCTGACACACATGCGGTGTCTCTATGAGTTGGAATCAACTCAATGACAACTGATGTATCTCCAAAAGGCTGTGAAAATCTCTGCTCAGACTCTTGGCTGCCCTTGCTGGTCGGCATATGTTGTTGTTAGGTGCCGTGGAGTCACTTCCGACTCATAGCGACCAATGCACAGCAAAATGAAACACTGCCCAAATCCCGTGCCAGCTCCATGATCCTTGTTATACTTGAGCCCATCGTCGCAGCCACCCTGTCAATTCATCTCATTGAAGGCCTTCCCCTCCTTCGTGGACATATACCCTGAAGGACATCTACCTGAAGGGTTGGCATATACCCCGAAGGAAAAAAATTCAAATGCCAGCTTTACCTTAATGAATTTTAGCCTTGAGGATTTTAGCAGATAGTTCCTCACTATTTAGCTAGCTCTTTAACACCTTTAAAATGACTTTAAAAAATATGTTTTAGCTAACTTTTTCACATGCCTTCAAATGGAGTTTTGTTTTGAATTACCCAAATCAGATGCTCTAATGTCAATGCTCCTTTTAATATTATCCCTAGGTGGTATTCGTAAAACACGTTTGTTCCACTTCTGGTCTCAGATTATCACTTTGACCCATTGTGGGGGAAAATGCACTGCCATGGAGTTGGACCCAACTCATAGTGACCCCTCCTTAGGTTTCCGAGGTAGTATCACTACTGAAGTAGATTGACCAACCTTCCTTCTGAGGAGTGGCTGAGGGGTTTGAACCACTAGCCTTCTGGTTTGCAGTCAAATGCCTTAGGCACTACACCAGTAGTTATTTTCGACATATCATTGTTTGTTTTGCCTTCATAGTTGCTTCAGCCAGTCTCTCACATGTGGAGAATTTTTATTCAAGGTTGAATCAGACAACAGTCCATCATGTCCTGCATACCCCATGAAACATATATAAAGATCTCTGAGTAGTCTTCTTAAATTATCCCTCTTAGGTTTGAGCTCTGGTGGTGTAATGGTTAAAGCATTTGGCTGCTAACCAGAAGGCCAGCAGTTCAAACCAACCAGCTGCTCCTTGGGAGGAAGATGAGGCAATCTACTTCTGTAAATATTTACAGCCTTGGAAACCCAATGGGGCTCACTATGAGTCAGAGTTGACTTGATGGCAGTGTTTGGTTTGATTTTGGGGACTTGAGAGGAGGGTTAAGTACCACTCTTGTCATATTAGCCATAATACATCAATGACTCTTCCAGAAAAATTTTCACTCAAATTCAACTTCTGACCTCTTCAGCTTTAACCTTTTATCTTCTTAGGCAGGTTGTGAAGCAGGTTTTCAGAAATTCATTTAAAAACACTTGAAATCTAAGTAATTAGGTACTTGGCGTGTATTGCCTCCAATGCTGAAGTTGAAATATGTCAATATCCCATTATGTATTTTACAAATGTTTTTCCAGCTTGTCATTTGCCTTTTACTTTTCTATGGTATGTTGATGTACCAATGTTTTAAATTTTTATGTCCTGAAATTTTTTCATGGTTCCGACTTTCTGTTCTTCGCGTAAAATACATTGTGTATTTTTGTTGTTGTTGTTAGGTGCTGTCAGTCATTTCTGACTCATAGCGACCCTATGCACAGCAGAACAAAACACTGCCCTGTCCGTGCCAGCTCCGTGATCTTTGCTATACTTGAGCCCATTGCTGCAGCCACTGTGTCAATCCATCTTATTGAGGGCCCTCCCCTCTTTTGTCGACCCTCCACCTTACCAAGCATGACATCTTTCTCTAGGGAGTGGTCCCTTCTTACAGCATTATCAAAGTAGGTGAGATGAAGCTGGCCATTCTCCCTTCCAAGGAGCATTCCATCTGCACTTCCTCCAGGACAGATTTGTTAGATCTTTTAGTAGTCCATGGTACTTTCAGCATTCTTCACCAACACCACAACTCAAAAGCATCAACTTTTCATTGGTCTTCCTTATTCATCGTCCAGCTCT
>NW_006921592.1:18676146-18679130 GCF_000298275.1 Orycteropus afer afer | reverse complement strand
AGTCTCATCATGGGGAATAACTACCACCAGCTGCCCAGCCACTCAACCAGGCCCAGCCGAGTTGACACACAAACATAACTACCACAGGATCTAACTTTTTTTTTCTTTTTAATCCAACTAGTAAGTCATGCTAATACTTATGTACACCTACTCCTGACTTATCAACTATCTTATTATGTACAGTTTGCACTTACAACAATAGCAAAATTCTACTCTCTGACCATTTTGTGCATTAATAAAGGCATATGTTTGGAATTAATGGATGCTGAGGTAAGAGGCAAGAGTAACACCATTTGTGATAGTTAAGGTTATGTGTCAACTTGTCTGGACCATGCTTCTCAGTGGTTTGGCAGTTATGTAATGATACAATTTGGCTGTTATGTAATAATGTGGTCGTTTTCCATTCTTTTCATCTGATGTGGTCATCCTCCATTTTCACATAATGCAGATTTTTGCATAACAACCTGATCTTTAAAACCTAAAGATGTCTATAAATGATAAGTATTTATTATATATAAATATATGTATATATTTATTTATTCTCCCCACCCCCAGATTTATATTCTATTCCACTGCTCTGCCTGGCTATTCTGCTAACAATGTAATTGATTAATGGAAAATGTATTTGTCTAAGTGTTTACACTAACTCTGATGTAATTCTTAGGTAGACAATTGCTTTTGAATTAAATAGTGTTATCAAAGACCTGCCAAAGTAATTATACTTAAATTGAAATTTTGTCGATTGAATTACAGATTCCCTTTGATATCCAGTGTAATTTTTGGTTGTTGAATGACAGAGATAGTATATGTGTGGCAAACCACCAGATTTCAAGATTCAGTCAAAGGGAGGTGTGTGATTGTAAACAAAGTGCCTTTTAGTTGTGCCAGGGTCAGTCAGTGGTCTGAATTTCACCTGTTGTCAGTTAAACATTCTGGCTTCTGTGACATTCTCACGGTGAAATTCAAAGCTAATAATTAACTCCCTGTGTTAACAAAACTGAATGGCTGGAAGCAGCAGACTCTTGTATTCCAGACACAAAGCACCAATGTTTGAGATACCAGGCACATTGTATTTTACAGTGTGCAGAGCTTCTGTGCTTGGATTTTGCAGATGAAGCCAAATGTTTTGAGCAGTTGCATGATTACAGGGAAGCCAAGGGGAACAAGTGAGTACTTTTGTGCCATATCAGAGACTCCTTCATCTGAAATGGGATTCAAGTAGCCATGACTAAAAATGGACTCTTACTTTGGTGAGTGATCTATAAGGGTAGGGGAGGCTGGAGAGAGAGAACTTGTGTTTTCTTCTTTCTGAAAGTAGACAAATATAGAGAAAGACATTTGCAAATTATTTCCATAGAATTTTCATTTTTGCTTACCAAGTTACAGAAAGTAATTTTGTAAATTTTTATGTCATTATTTATTTATTCTCTAGATACTCCTGAAAGAATTTGAGGTGTTTATAAAAATATATGAAATATAAATGTGTTTTTTTTTTAAAGATAATCATATCAGGGCAAAAGGAAACTAAATGTCAGATAGAAAGATAAAGGCAAGGGGGGCTGCATACTTAGAAAGAACTGCCTTTTTTCTTCCTTCACTTTTTATTATGATTTGGGTGCAATTTTACAAAGGAGTACATAAGTATTAGCATGACTTACTAGTTGGATTAAAAAGAAAAAAAAAGTTAGACCCCTAACTTAGCAAAAGCCAGATTGATTAAATATTTAGATGTAGAAAAGGAATTCATAAAAGTACAGCAGATCTGTTTTGCATTCAACAGTCCATATACATTTTGTTTCAAGACACAGATTATAATCCCCGCAATGTACCAGCTGTCCTCCTCCCTCCTCCCCTGGTTTCCCCTTGCCTGTGTCCTTCTTACTTATGCTTTCCTGGCTGCCCAGCTTTCTCTCTGTGCAAATGCTGCCCTTCTGATCTCCCATAGTTGACTCTTCTAAGGAGTGTGTTCAGCTCCTAGGCCTGTCTATTGTTTGGTTGAGAGTTAAGCTACAAGAGTGAGTCCAGTTCCAGGCATTAAGGGTGACTCGAGGCCATAGTCTTGGTAGTTTCATCAGTCTCTATCCAACCAGTAATCTTGGTCTTTTTTTGTTGTTATTTTTGAATTCTGTTCCACATCTGTCTCCCACGCTATCCAGAATCTCCAATTCTGATATCTTTCCGAGTGGTTGAAATTCATAGCTGGGTACCATCTAATTCTTTGGTCTCAGAGTCATGTAGGCTGAGGTTCCTGTGGTCAGTTACTCCCTTTGATTAATTGTTTCCATATGTCTTTGATTTTGATTTTCTTCACTCTACTTTGCTGTAGGTGAGGAGAGGCCAAAAGTTTCAGTTTAGATGGCCACTCACAAGTTTTTAAGACTTCAGTTGCTATTCAACAAAGTAGGATTTAGAACAATGTTTTTGTTTACTATGTTATGCCAATTGAGCTTGATGTCCCCCATGGCCATAGTCCCAAGCCCACAGGCCCAGTGACTCACTCCCTCAAGGTGCTTGGTTGTGGCTATGGAGTGATCCTAGTCCTCTGTTAGCTCCATAATGTATATGGACATTTTTATAGCACACACAAATACGTATGTAGGAATATCATCTACCAAACCTGTGTATTGTCATGGGTATATTCCCGCTTGCCTACTTGATCTTGCCTGTCCACCTATTTGTCCGCCCATAGATCAGTATTAGTTATTACTGATCATGCAGTATTGTGTATGTAATGGTATTTACCATTGTTGTCTGTACCTCTTGTGCACCTCTTTGTGTCTTCCTTTTCTTTAGTGATATGGTACTGGTCACAGACTTTTGTTATATTGCCTTTCTTTTCACCCAAATAGACACATATCTCTTTTTTTTTTTTTTTTTGAGTCGATAGACTTTTATTTTAACGATGTTTGTGATCAATATTTAAACAGGATTGACCCAGTCTGCTGCTAGTGCACCTCTCTCCTTCCAGCTGCTTTTTTTTTTTT
>NW_006921592.1:18668397-18675581 GCF_000298275.1 Orycteropus afer afer | reverse complement strand
TAATGTCCTCCAAGTTCATCCACGTTATGTGGTGTTTTGCAGATTCTACATTATTCTTTAGCGTTGCATAGTATTCCATTGAGACACATATCTCTTAAATAATCGGCAATTTTTGCTCCTGTCCACTCTCATCTCTGGTAACCAACAAAGAAAATTTCCTTTCCTTTGTAAACTTTTCCTTCATTTTTTATAGTAATGGACTCATACAATATTTGTCCTTCTGTGACTGATTTATATCACTCAGGATAATGTTCTCCAAGTTTATCCACATTATGAAGTGATTTTCAGGTTCTTCTTTATTCTTTAATGTTGCATAGTATTCTGTTGTGTATATGTATCATAGTTTGGTTAACCATTCATCCCTTGATGGGCACTTAGGTTGTTTCCATCTCTTTGCTGTTGTAAATAGTGTTGTGATGAACATGGGTGTGCGTATATCTATTCATGTCCTGATCTCACCTCTTTAGGATATATTCCTAGTAATGTGGTTGCTGAATCAGAAGATATTTCTACTCCCAACTTTTTAAGGAAGCGCCATACCATTTTCCACAGTGTTGTGCCATTTTACAGTACCACCAGGAGAGTGTGAGTTCCAATCTCTTCACACCATCACTAGCATTTGTTGTTTTCAGTTTTGTTGAACATTACTATTATTGCTCTGATGAGATGATGTCTCCTTACTGTTTTGATTTGCATCTCTTGGCATAGTGCCTAAGGCATTTGACTATTAACCAGAAGGCTGGCATTTCAAACCCACCAGCCATTCCTCGGAAGGAAGACTGGACAATCTATTTCTGAAGAGATATTGCCTTGGAAACCCAAGGAGGGGTTGCTGTGAGCTGGATTTGATTTGATGGCAGTGAGTTTGGTTTTTGGTTTTTATGGGAGTGCAAATTTACAAAACAAATTGTTTTACATCCAACAGTTCATGCACATTTGATTTCATGCCCCAGTTACCATCCCTGACCGTAACAAACTCTCCTCCCCTCCCATCTCTGTGACTACCCCCTCCCTGTGCCCTTCTTAACCATACATTCCTGTCTGTAAACATGGGGTTTTTATATTAGGAGTTGTTGGTGGTTTGGTTGTAGAATTTTTGCCTTTTATGCAGGAGATCTGGGTTTGATTTCTGGCCAGTGCATCTCATTCACAGACACCATTTATCTGTCAGTGGAGGCTTTCATGTTGCTATCATGCTGAACAGATTTCAGCAGAGCTTCAAGACCGAGATGGATGAGGAAGGAAGTCCTGGTGATCTATTTCTGAAAGTCAGCTAATGAAAACCCTCTGGATCACAAGTCAGTGTTTTGTTCCATTATGCGTGAGGTCTCCATGAGTCAGAGGCTGACTCAATGACAGCTGACAAAAATAATTTCATGTTATAGTTTCGCTAGTACAGTGGCAGTAATATGCACAGAGAAGGGACAAACAGATATAGATTGAAGTGGTAAGATTCCAGTTAGCTGAGCTGGCCTTGGCAGTACTTTTGAGTTTAACAGCTGAAAAAAGAGGAAAAAGGCTTTCTGTCTAAGGAACCAGAATGAGTGAAAACATACCAAACCAAACCAAACTCACTGCCATCCAGTTGATTCCCACTCAAAGCGACCCCCATTGGGTTTCTGAGGCTTTCAATCTTTACAGAAGTAGATTGCCCCATCTTTCTTCCACAGAGCAGGTGGTGGGTTTGAACCACTGACCTTCTGGTTAGCAGCCAAATTCCTTGTCCACCACCAGAGCTCCTTAAAAACCAAACTCACTGCCATCAAGTTGATTCTGACTCATAGTGACCCCCTTTGGGTTTCTGAGGCGGTAAATCTTTATAGAAGTAGATTGACCAGTCTGCCTTCTGGGGAGTGGCTGGTGGGTTTGAACCACCAGCCTTCTGGTCAGCAGTGAAATGCTTTAGGCATTATGCCACCAGAGCTCCTCTTGAAGGAAGATTGGGCTATCTACTTTCACAGTGATACTGCCTTAGAAACCCAAGGAGGAGTCTGATCCAACTGGATGGCAGTGAGTTTGTTTTTATGTTTCTAGACAGCATCAACCATGAACATGACTGTGGGTGAAAACATTTTGTGTTTTGGGAGGGAGGGTTAGATGAGGGGAGATCTGCACATTTGGCAACTGGTGGCACTCCTATCCCCACCCCCCCACGTGGTCTAAGGTGCGAATTTTCATGCCACAGGACAGAAAGCCAGAGGCACACCACCCAGCCCTCACTCCTTTACTGCCTTCTGCCACTCCGTTTCCCCAGCTGCAGGCCGTGCACACTCCGGCAGATGGTGTGCTGTGCAGCATCCCACCCCATCCCGCCCCTGCCCCCAGGCAATTAGTGGCACAAACTAGTACTGTCGCCACCCCATTGGCGGTTCAAACCCACCAGCCACTCCCCAGAAGGAAGATTGGGCAATCTACTTTTATAAGGATTTACTGCCTCAGAAACCTAAAGGGGGTGGCTATGAGTTGGAATATACTCGATGGCAGTGAGTTTGGGTGTTTTGGCTTGGTTTACTTGCTCATGAAGAGCAATGCAAATGAAAAAGCAAGTTAGAATTACTTGAAGGAATTTTTAGAGGTCATGTGTTCCAGTTGCTTACAGATTCTATTGACTATGATCCCTGAAATGCATTTTATACTGTGACCTGGCATTCATGTATGATTGAACAAAAGATTTATGAAAAAGAATACTTAACCTGATTACATGTTATGGACTCTGATTTCTATTCTACTACTATTCTATTCTGTTCTATCCCATTCCATTCCATCTGTTATTATAAAGAATGTGGATTGGAGCAATTCCATTACTAGATATATAGCCAGCAAAAGCACTAAAATGAAAATGAATGAAATATTAGTATAAGCAAAATCATAGATATATCTCGTAGAGATAATGTTTAATAAAAAAGTCAGACATATGAGTTCACATATTGAAGATTCCATTTATAAAAAGTAGAAAAAACAGACAATGTCATCTACAGGTGGGAAGTCAGGGTAGTGGTTGCTCTTGGGGTGTAGGACTGGACTAGATGTGGTGATGGGAAAGGGGTATGGGAGTGCTACTGGGGGTGCTGTTCATGTTTTGTTTCTTGATCTGGGTGTGAACATTCATCAGTTGTATATTTATGTGTTGTGTACTTTTCTGAATATATGTTGTACTTCAAAAAGTAAGTTTATTTAAAATGAAAAAAAGGTGGTTGCAACTTCTAAATTGATTTACTAATGTCAGGACCAACAAATTAACGAACATTGGTCTGGCCCAATGTTGTTGTTATGTGCTGTCGAGTCAGACCCAACTCATAGTGACCCCTCCTTGGATTTCTGAGGCAGTATTACTACTGAAGTAGATTGCCCAACCTTCCTTCCAAGGCGAGGCTGGTGGGTTTGAACCGCCAGCCTTCTGGTTAGCAGTCAAGTGCCTTAGGCACTATGCTGGCCCAATACCCTCACCAAAAACCCAAACCCACTGCTGTTGAATCGATTCCAGCTTATAGTGACCCTTTAGCACAGAATAGAACTGCCTTGTAGAGTTCTAAGGTCATAAATCTTCAGAGAAGCAGACTTCCTCATTTTCCAATAGCCAACCTTTTGTTTAGCAGCTGAATGCTTTACTTACTACACCACCAGAGCTCCTAATGATTGGTCCATTTATTGATGTGTTTTAGAAGTTGTTTTTTCTGGGATCATTCTTATATTTGTTTATCAAATATTTCTAAAACTTCTCTTTTGACATTTAGAAAATAAATAAATAAATAAATAAGAGTATCAGTTACCCATTTCTAACCAGAAAGGTTGTGGCCTTCCCTGAGACCCTCCCATTCACTATCACCAAAGTTACTAACTTCTGCAAAATTACTGACATCTACAAGGAGTGTGATTATTCTGGTCCTAGAGACCTGACTGATGTTTTACCATCAGTTTACTTCTCACAAGCTGAAACTCCCTCTTTAGATAGTTCTGCCCTTTCAAGTTTGGAGGCCATTTTTCTTGGTAGAGAAGATGAACCTCAAGTAGAGCTTAAATATTTGTTATTCACCTTGTGTACTTTTTACTTCTCACTTATTAAAAATAGCACTGTGTTCCTTGAGCTGTGGGCCCATTTCTTTGTGATAATCTTAACAAATATTTTGCTTGCCTTTTATTTTTTGTTTGATTGTGAGATGCCAGGTAATATAAATTTTTATCTATCCTATTATATACTGGAAAACTTTATGAACAGCCCTGAGATGTTGTCTGATGTAGTGCTGGAAGATGAGCCCGTCAGGTCAGAAGGCACTCAAAATTGACTGGGGAAGAGCTGACTCCTCAGAATAGAGATGACCTTAATGATATGGACAGGCGCTCTGGTAGCATAGTGCCTAAGATACTTGACTGCTAACCAGAAGGCTGGCGGTTCAAACCCACCAGCCACTCCTCAGAAAGAAGGTTGGGCAATCTACTTCTGTAGTGATACCGCCTCGGAAACTCAAGCAGGGGTCTCTTTGAGCCAGGGCTGACCCGATGGCACACAACAACAATGATATGGATGGAGTAAAGCTTTTGGGACCTCTGTTGGCTGATGTGGCATGACTCAAAATGAATAGAAACAGATGCAAACATCCATTAATAAACAGAACATAGAATATACGAAGTATGAATCTAGGAAAATTGGAAGTTGTCAAAAATGAAGTGGAATGCATAAAGATCAATATCCTAGCCATTAGTAGGGAGGTCTGGTAGTATAGTGCCTAAGGCATTTGACTGCTACCCCAAAGCCTGGCAGTTCAAACCCACCAGTCACTCCTCAGAAAGAAGGTTGGGCAATGTACTTCCGTAGTGATACTGCCTCAGAAACCCAAGGAGGGGTTGCTATGAGTTGGGTCCAACTCTACAGCACATAACAACAACAGACATTAGTTGAGCTGAAATGGACTGGTTTTGGGCATTTTGAATCAGACAACCATATGATCTACTATGCCGGGAATGACAAATTGAAGAGGAATGGTGTGTCATTTATTATCACAAAGAGTGTTTCAAGATCTGTCCTGAAGTACAATGCTGTCAGTGATAGGATAATATCCATATGCCTACAAGGAAGACCAGTTAATACTACAATTATCCAAATTTACACACCAACCACCAAAGCCAAAGATGAGGAAATGGAATATTTCTACCAACTTCTGCAGTCTGAAATGGAGCAAACATGTAATCAAAATGTGTTGATTATCACTGGTGACTGGAATGCACAAGTTGGAAACAAAGAAGAGTTACTGGTAGTTGGAAAATATGCTCTCTGTGATAGAAATAATGCTGGAGATCACATGATAGAATTTTGCAAGACCAATGACTTATTAACTTCAAATATCTTTTTTCAACAATATAAATGATGACTATCCATGTGGACTTCATCAGATGAAATACACAGGGATCAAACTGACTACATCTGTTGCAAGAGGTGATGGAGAAGTTCAACATCTTCAGCCAAAACAAGGACTGGAGCTGATTGTGGAATAGACTATCAACTGCTCATATGCACATTCAAGTTGAAGTTGAAAACAATTAAAACAAGTCCATGCAAGCCAAAACATGACCTTG
The DNA here is from genome assembly GCF_000298275.1 of Orycteropus afer afer. NCBI lineage: Eukaryota > Metazoa > Chordata > Mammalia > Tubulidentata > Orycteropodidae > Orycteropus > Orycteropus afer. The sequence continues at coordinate 18,670,010 of NW_006921592.1, read as the reverse complement.
ATAATATCCTTCCTGAATTTAAAGAACATTTAAAGAATAGATTTGATGCAATGAACACCAGTGACTGAAAACCAGAGGAATTGTGGGATGACATCAAGAACATCATTCATGAAGAAAGCAAGAGGTCATTAGAAAGATGAGAAAAGAAAAAAAGACCAAAAGGGATGTCAGAAGAGACTCTGCAACTTGCCCTTGAGTGGAAAGTAGCTAAAGCAAATGGAAGAAATGACGAGATAAAAGAGCTGAACAGAAGACTTCAAAGAGCAGCTTGAGCAGACAAAGCCAGTTACTATAACGAAATGTGCAAAGACCTGGAGTTAGAAAACCTAAATAGAAGAACATGCATTTCTCAAGCTGAAAGAACAGAGGGAAAAATTGAAGCCTAGAGTTGCAATATGGAAAGACTGTATGGGCAAAATATTGAAATGATGCAGGAAGCATCAAAAGAAGATGGAAGGAATACACAGTCACTATACCAAAAAGAATTTGTCAATGTTCATCCATTTCAGGAGGTGGCATATGATCAAGAACCAATGAAGGAAGAAGTCAAAGCTGCACTGAAGGAATTAGCAAAGAACGAGGCTCCAGGAATTGATGGAATACCCATTGAGATGTTTCAACAAATGGATGCACTGCTGGAGGCACTCACTTGGTTATGCCAAGAGATTTGGAAGATAACTACCTGGCCAACTGACTGGAAGAGATCCATATTTGCACCCATTCCAAAGAAAGATGATCCCACAAAATGTGGAAATTATATCATTTATATCACATGCAAGTAAAATATTACTGAAGATAATTCAAAAATGGTTGCAGCAGTATATTGACAGAGAGCTTCCAGAAATGTAAGCTGGCTTCAGAAGAGGATGTGGAATGAGAAATATCATTCCTGATGTCAGATGGACCTTAGCTGAAAGCAAAGAATACCAGAAAGATGTTTACTTATGTTTTATTGACTATGTATGCAAAAGCATCTGATTCTGTGGATCACAACACATTATGGATAACATTGAGAAGAATGGGAATTCCAGAACATTTGATTGTACTTATGAGGAACCTGTCATAGATCAGGAGGCTGTCATTCGAACAGAACAAGGGGATACTGCATGGTTTAAAATCAAGAAGGGAGTGTGTCGGGGTTATATCCTTTCACCATACTTATTCAATCTGTATGCTGAGCAAATAATCTGAGAAGCTGGAATATATGAAGAAGACGTGGCATCAGGATTGAAGGAAGACCCATTAACAACCTGTGATATGCTGATGACACAACTTTGGTTGCTGAAAGTGGGGATGACTTGAAGCACTTACTGATGAAGATTAAAGACTATATGGATTATGGATTACACCCCAATATAAAGAAAACAAAAATCCTCACAACTGGTCCAACAAGCAGCTTCATGGTGAATGGAGAAAAGATTCAAGGATTTCATATTACTTGGTTCTACAGTCAACATCAATGGAAGCAGTAGTCAAGATATCTGTCGTCGACATATTGCATTGGGCAAATCTGTCGCAAAAGACCTCTTTCAAGTGATGAAGAGCAAAGATATCTCCTTGAAGACTAAGGTGCGCCTAACCCAAGCCATGGTATTTTTCAATTGCCTCTTATG
>NW_006921592.1:18653106-18667902 GCF_000298275.1 Orycteropus afer afer | reverse complement strand
CTATAAACTGGCATATAGTGAAAGAAAGTTTTCATTCTCTCCATTTTTTCTGTTCTCCTCGGTGTCAACCCTATCCTTTGACAGGCAGTATAGTCATTGTGCCAGTGCATGCATGTTGCGTGTTTGTGTGTTATGTAAATGGTAGCATATTATGTGCACTGTGCTTTGCTTTTATATTTAGAAAAATATCAAGTTCATATCATGAAACCTAAGCTGATCAGAGCAGTCTCTTTGCTATTGCAGTGGATTATTAAGATATATTTATTTGAGAAATATTCATTAAATACTTACTATGCACCAAGCATTGTGTTGGACAGATTCTGTGGTGGTGAATGAAAGAGATGTGGTCCTTGCCTTGATAAAACTTGATCTAATGTTGATTACCCTTTCTCATTGGACTGGCTTGGTACAATAGATACTCAAGATTTTCTTCCTTTAAAATAAAATAATATGCATCTGTTGACCTTGATATGTCATATTTTTCCTTAACCCTCCTCTTCCTCCCCTTCTGTTTTTGGTCTTTAACACGGGTTTCTGAACTTTGTTAAATATGTTTTCTGAAGATCTAAGGTGTAGGTATGATTACTTGTTCCCTCCTCCCTCCTTCCCTCCCTGTCTCCCTTTTCCTTCCTTCTTCTCTACTTCCCTCCCTCCTTCCTTTCTTTCTTTTGCCCTACAAACATACAGAAATATTTGCAAGCATAATTAAACTCTTCTGCCAAGTCTTTACACCTTCACTTAAACAAACAACATTTAGTGGTTCTTATAAACAGCACTATGGAGCTCTTGTGGCATAGTGGATAAGGAATTTGGCTGCTAACCTAAAGGTCAGGCACTTCAAATCTACCAGGCACTCAGTGGAAGGAAGACGGGGCAATCTACTTCTGTAAAGACTTACAGCCTCGGAAACCTTGGGAACCCAACGGGGGCTTGCTACAAGTTGGAATCAACTCAATGCCAGTGACTTGGTTTTTTGGTTTTATATACAACACTACTTACCATCTGTGTACCACTTGTATATGACTCTGCTTTGGCAAAGGTTATCATTTTAATAATTTATTTAACAAATATTTAGGTACTAGTAAGAACCAGGTACCAAGCTAGTGGATGAGAATACCAAGATGCGTGAGGTAGATCCTATCCTCCAGAAGCTGTGTCCAGAAAGCCAGACAGATGTGCAAACAAATAAGCCATCAGGATGCTGTAGTGGAAGTTTATGAATGATTTAACAGGGACACTGAGGCAGACATGATAGATACTGCCAGAGACTGGGGTTGGGGAGAGGAAGGGAGGTAGGTTCAAAGAAGAGACTCTTCTATGTAATGAGAAAAAGCCATGCAAAAATAGCTGGGGAGAAAGACATTCCAGGGAATAGCATGTGTAAAGGCATATGGGTGGGAAACAGCTTGGTGCTTGTGGACATCTTACATAGTAGAAGACTGGGAAATCTACTTCCATAGAGATACTGCCTTGGAAACCCAAGGAGAGGTCACTATGAGTCGCATTGACTTGATAGCAGTGAGGTTTTTTTTTTTTTTTTTTTTTTTGGTTTAGAGGTTAAGGTGTGCTTAAGAGAGGAAGATAAGGTTTGGAGTCTTTGCCTTCTATCTTGTGTGAATGACTTCTATTTAAGCCTATGCCTCTCAACACAGGTGTACCACTGTGTGGTAGGTGTACTAATGGTGTGATGCAAGATGGTTTAGGTGATGCGTAGACAAACATTTTTTGTTTCAGTAGCTAGGCATTATCTTTCTACTTACCTTCTCTATGGCCAGTGATATTGTTTTTCAAATACAAACATCATGTTTCCTTTTGAAATGAATCTTGGTAAGTGAATGATCATATAGGTGCTGTGCACATAAATGGAACCCCTAGGTGGCACAAATAGTTATGGCTAAGGCACTTGACTGCTAACCAGAAGGCTAGTGGTTCAAACCCACCAGCCACTCCTCGGAAGGAAGATGGGGCAATCTACTTCCGTAGTGATACTGCCTCGGAAACCCAAGGAGGGGTCGTTATGAGTCAGGTCTGACTCGATGGCACATAACAACAACAACAACAACAACAACCAGCCAAAAGGTTGGCTGTCTGAACCCACCCAGAGGTGCCTCAGAAGACAGATTTGGCGATCTGCTTCTGAACGGCCACAGCCTTGAAAACCCTTGGGAGCAGTTCTCCTCTGCAGGAGTGGGATCACCATGAGTTGTCCCACTCGCTGGCAACTAACAACAATAATGCAAATTAAGGTAATGATCATGTTGAATGCTATTATAGCAAAAATGACAGACATAGTACTTGTGTGACTGAAGTTTGGGAACATAGTTGCAGACAAAGATGATGCTAATGCATAGATTTTGGCAAGAGATGATGTCAGATTTGTGGGTGAGAAAGACCACTTTGGTTGCCATGGGGGAAGTAGGCTTTCATAGCAATACTGGAAAGAGGTTGGTACTGCCAGTCTAAGTTGCAAAAAGTAAGGCCTAAAGACTTTAAATGAGTTACATAAGAGAATTGCTTGTTTATAGTAGAGCCAATATATGCCAGCTCCCAACTTCTAACCCTAAATCATGTGTTCTTTACCCTACACCATTGTTTCTTCTGGGATTAACTGCAGTTGGTCACTTTGTCTCAGTTGCCTTATTTAGAGAATCACAAATAAGTCTGATTTTGTGTCAGTCATTCTTCTAACCCCTTTAAGTATATTAATGCATTGAATTCTCACAACCACCCCTGAAAAATATGCTACTATGACCCAGTTTTGCAAATAAGGAATTAGAAGGCCAGAAGTCCTATAGCTAATATGTGGCAAAGTTAGGATTTGAACCATGGGAGTCTTCTCTAGACTATTACTCTTAAACCTCTATACTGTTCAGAGAATTTCTCTTCCTTTAATGCTTGTATCAACCTCAATTTTAAACAAAGAATTAGAGAGCCTATAGTATCTGTTTAGTAGTTCTGGGATATGACATGGGATTTCTAGCGGAGTGTGACTCTGAGTTCCACAGCACTAGAGCTAAAGGTGAGTCTATCAGTGAATCAAAGACTCCTTTCCCCAAAAGCTCAGCCAGGGGCAGTGTTGCTTTGCAGAAACTAAACAAATCCTTAGTCTGTCAGGTGACCAGGCTGAGGTGGGGGTGAGTTAGGCAGGGGAGAGGAGGAGTGGTGGTTCTCAGAGTTTGTACGTATTCAGTGTTAAGAAAACCTCTTATGAAAATATACCATCACTGGTATATAAGAAGGAGACTGAACAAGGGTCCTGTGACTCAAGAATTCTCTCACTCTACACACACACACACACACACACACACACTTGCTGTGCTGATGGTGGGTAAGGCCGCAGTCCTCACAGTGTTTAACTGCTGACATGACCACAGAGTCTTATGTTATTTTACACCCTGGCTTGCTGGGTTCTGCATCAGTGGGGCAGCCCACAGCTAGTTCCCGGACTTGTCTTTCTGGTTGATTGTTTGGAGAAGACTTAAGGGTGTACTAGTCCTTTTCTTGTGACTTTTCATCTCTGTTCTCCACCCTGTATGTCAAATGCAATTAATAGTTCTAAGCAGGACACAAGTCCTTCCCCAGCAGTATCTGTGTCTGGCTGAAGGGAAGGCCACAGTCACCCTTGTGTTTGCTTTGTGGACAGAGGTCAAGCTGCTTAGTTTTGCAACATACTGGGACACTCAAAGAGTTAAATAAGCAGCTCTAGGGTGGGAAGGGAGGACTCTGTGGCTTCTGGGTGCTGACTTGGGATAGTAGCATTGCTCTGGCCCATAATGACAGCTGCTATGCTTCCTGCTCATGGGCTGGTTAAACCAGGGGCTTTGCATTTTTTCTTTCATGGCATAATGTACAATGTCGGTGAGAGTTAATAACAGCCATGCCCTTAGGACCATCCTTTCAGAGTTCATGCCTTAGTTTCTGTATAACCTAGAGCTTCTGCAACTTATTATCTCATTAATATACTTGGGCATATCTTTTTCTTTATGTCCTGTTTATTCTTTGTTTTTGTCCTAAAAAATAACTCATGTCTGTATACCTTAAAGCAAAAAGTATTAACTGAATATATATATTTTTTTAAATAGCATATACAGAATTATTATTTGAGAATAATTATTTGTGGTGTACACTCATGTCCTTTAATTATTTTCTTGGCTATATCTGTCTCTGGGAGCTCTGGTAGCTCTGCTAACCAGAAGGCTGGCCGTACAAACCCACCAGCCACTCCTTGTAAGGAAGGTTGGGCAATCTCCTTCTGTAGTGATATCACCTCAGAAACCCAAGAAGGGTCTCTATGAGTCGGGTCTGACTCAATGGCACATAACAACAATAACAACAACATATCTGTCTCTAATACCAGGTCTTGGCAATTTTCTGAAAAATGTATTTTTATATGGCCTTCATATTATTTTCTATAGTCATCTTCAAAATTGCATTGCATGTTTTCAAAATTTGAAGTGATTGGCACTTTCAATTGATTTTCCTCTGTAGACCCTTGTATTTTTAATTGATATACTATATTCTCTATGGATGTCAGGATAGCTGGTAAGCTCAAAACAAATCTTGCTAAATAGAAAATCCTCTCAATATTAATGCTTACTGTATTGAAATCTGTAAGTATATCAGCCATTATTTTCACAAATTTTGTTTCCATTCAACATATATTTTATAAGACAAACTCATCAAATAGGTTATTTATGATTATTTTTAGTATTTTGCCAAATTTGTAGGCCTTCTTAATTTTATTCAATTTCAATGCAGAATATAAAATTATTCAATTAATAGTAAGAGCTGCCCAATCAAAAGATTCTTTCTATAAGTCAAGATATTCAAAAGCACAATTAAAATATTACATGACTGATAAGAGCAGCTTTATCAAAGTAAAGTCATCCTTAATGACGTGGATAGAGTAAAGTTTTTGGACCTTCATTTGCTGATGGGACATGACTCAAAATGGGAAGAAACAGCTGTAAGCATCCATTAAAAATTAGAACATGGAATATACGAAGTATGAATGTTGGAAAATTGGAAGTTGTTGAAAATTAAATGGAACACATAAAAATAGATATCCTAGGCATTAGTGAGCTGAAATGGACTGGTTTTAGACATTTTGAATCAGACAATCATATGGTCTGCTATGCCAGGAATAACAAATTGAGGAAGAATGGCATCACATTCATTATCAAAAAGAATGTTTTAATATCTATCTTGAAGTACAATGCTGTCAATATCCATACATCTACAAAGAAGACCAGTTAATACTATTATTACTCAAGCTTATGCACCAACCACTGAAGCCAAAGATGAAGAAACTGAAGATTTTTACCAAATTCTGCAGTCTGAAATTGACCAATGCAATCAAGGCGTATTGATAACTGTTGGTGATTGGAATGTGAAAGTTGGAAACAAAGAAGAAGCAGTGCTAGTTAAAAAATATGGCTTTGGTGATAGAAATGCTGGAGATGGCATGATAGAATTTTGCAAGACCAGTGACTTATTCATTGCAAACACCTTTTCTCAACAACATAGACAATGGCTATACATGTGGACTTGCCAGATGGAACACACAGGAATCTGTGGAAAGAGGTGTTGGAGAAGCTCAGTATCTTCAGTCAAAACGAGGCCAGGAGCTGGCTGTTTACAGACCATCAATTGCTCATATGCAAGTTTAAGTTGAAGATGAAGAAAATTAAAACAAGTCTCTGAAAGCCAAATTAAAAAAACAAAACAAAAGAAAACCAATGCTTATTATTTTCTATTTTTAGTATCTAATCCATTGATAAGGAGCTCTGGTGGTATAGTGTACAAGTTAGACTTTAAGCATCAATTTCATTTTTATAGAAGGAGAAATTTAGTGCTTAAATTTCACAAAGCATATACTTTAATTTTTTTAGTTCTTTGTTGCTTAAAAGATTTTTTTGCAAAAAATGTGTTACCAAGAAATAGAATAATTATAGATTTATATCATCCAGTAAATAAGACCTCTGCAATAAAAACATTCAAACTAATTTACTCACAGAACTCCTCAGTCTCCATTTCCTGCATTTTTTTCATGTATAACTAGATGATCATTTCCCAAATTTCCCTTTCACTTCACTGACTAGCCATTGTACATCATGGTGAAATTGCTGATATACCAAATACTGGCCATAGCAGTAGCTTCCAATACTTCTACCACTACCTGGCACCAGAAGGAGTTAGCTGTCTCTTGTATGTCAGGACATTTTCCTTTTAAACTGGGACTGTCCTGTGTGTTGTATTTGAGAAGTTTTGTTGTTGTTGTTGTTATTTGCCGTCGAGTCGGCCCCGACTCATAGCGACCCCTCCTTGGGTTTCCGAGGCAGTATCACTACAGAAGTAGGATTGCCCAACCTTCCTTCCGAGGAATGGTGGGTGGGTTTGAACCGCCAGCCTTCTGGTTAGCAGTCAAGTGCCTTAGCCACTATGCTACCAGAGCTCCTATTTGAGAAGTAGTATTAGTTATATGTCATCTGGAAAGGATTGGTAAAAGAACTGGATTATTTCAGATTTTACCACATGTTAAAGTGAAAAGTCTATTTAGTGCCCATGCGTCTTTCACGAAATACCCTGACATAAGCTGCAAATGCAAAGTGGAATCCAACCTGGCTTATTGTAATACAAAAATAACAATACTTCATTAAAAAAGGAAAAACCCAGGACAAATGCTAAATCAGATGGAATGCTGCTAGGACCGTAAGCACAAACCAGGACAGTCTTGGACAATCTAGAATGACAATTATCCCACTGTTAGACAGTCAACAGGAGGCATTGAATAGGCAGTCAGAGGAGTGAGTCTAGAGCTGCTGGGAGGGGTCTGTTCCCAATCCATGCATTTGGGAGTCCTCAGTATGCAGATTATATTAACAGCTATGAGGTTGGGTGACATCACCAAGGGAAGGAACATAATCAGGGATGAGAAGAAGTCCAAGGACTATGCCTGGTGCACTAAATAGGGATGGAGAAGATGAGCAACAACATAGACTGAAGTCAAAACTCAAATTGCAGAATGTCATCAGTTACAGAGAGCTCGAATTTCAGAGAACCAGAATATTCACTGAGTACTTGCTATCTGCTAGGTGATTTCACACCCTCTTCTGCCTTGCAGAAGAGGTTCAACTCAAATGCCCACAGGTTGGGCAGGGACTACACCCCTGAAGCTAGTCAGAGAGAGTAGTGAAGACTATGCCAAGCAAGAGAAGGCAGGCCTTGTCTAAAGGAATTTAAAGAACAATTTTTAAAAAATTGTGAGCAAAGGAAATTATGCCTGTGGACCAGAAATGACCTATGGGCCATTGTGATGTGTACTGCACATTAACTCTTCAAAAGATATCTATTCCCCTCTATAGGCAGGGAAGTAAAGATGTCAGTTTGATGGCTAAGACTCACCTGATCCAAGCCATGGTCTTTTTGATCACCTCATATGTATGTGAAAACTGGACAATGAAAATGGCAGAAGAAGAATTAATGCATTTGAAGAGTGGTATTGGCAAAGAAAGAACAAGTCAGTCTTAGAATACAAGCAGGGTGCTCCTTAGAAGCTTGGATGGTGAGAATTTATCTTGCTTCAGAAAAAAACAATAGCTAGAAAAGGATGTCATGTTTGGTAGATGAAATGCTTCAGTGGGTTGCATTGATACAACAGCCATAACAATGGACTCAGACATAACAAACTATCATGAAGGTAGCTCAGGGCCTCATAAAGTCCCATTCTGTTATACGTACCTATGTTGCATGAGTTGGAACTGCGTTGAGGGCAACTACCAGCAACACATAAATCTCAGGGCTGCAAGACTACTAAATGTCAGATCCTGGTGTGGAAACATGTCTGCTGATTGCAGAGCCTGCATTCTTTTCACTGCACCACACTGCTGTTCTGATTTCTGAAAACAAATCATTGCAGCAGTTCACTACTAAATCTTAGCATCAAGCTGGCTTTGTCTATGCTTGCTGAGGTAAAGGAAAATAGTGGAGAAAGTGATATTTTGTTTGTTCCAAAATATTCGCATTAGTACTTTTAAATATGCCTGCCCTCACCCAAGGAGCTCTGGTGGCGTAGTGCCTAAGGCACTTGACTGCTAACCAGGAGGCTAGCATTTCGAACCCACTACCTACTCCTCGGAAGGAAGAATGGGCAATTTACTTCCATAGTGATACGCCTCGGAAACCCAAGGAGGGGTCTCTATGAGTTGGATCTGACTCAATGGCAGTGAGTGTTGTGTTTTTGATTTACCCTCACCCAACCCAAGGTGTTAGTTTTTTGATTACCCTCACCCAATCCAAAGAAAATGGAGATGCTTTTGTATTTTTTCACTAAAAGTCCCATATCCTTGAAATTTGAAAGAAATGTATAGAATTCAGGGACTACAGAAAAAAGGCATTCAGGATTCTTAAGGGTCTTAACGTGCATTCGTGACCCTGTTTAACAGGACTTTGGGGAATTGAATGACATGGGATGCAGCTATTGTTCTTTGAGTTCTTTCTGGCTTACCTCTGGATTCCAGCTGCTGTTTATAATAGGTGGCGTGAATGTTCTCTGTTGGCTGTACTTCCTGTTTCTCTTAAAGAACTCACAAAGAGTGGTGGCATGAATGTTGAGTTTGAGTCAGCAGGCTGGTGTTTGAGGCCTGGCTTGGCCTCTTACTATCTGTGTGACCTTGGAACAAGCCACACCACCTTGCTGGGTCTTCAATATTATTTATTTTATTTTATTTTAGAACAGGGATAAAAATACCTTCCTTTACCTCCTTAGATGGTTGTGAATCTTTAATAAAGTGTTTGTGATTTCACTTATGTGAGAAGACATTATTAACTCTATTAGTGTAAGAGTTCTTATTTTAAAAGCCACAGGAGAAAGAGGGTTACATTTGTGTAGAGAGAAGAAAAGTCAGGCTTTTAAAAAAAATGGATTGTGAGTAAGGCAATTGCTATGGGGTAGGAATGTTGTTGTTGTTGCTGTAACTACCATTCATTTGGGCCCCAGAATGAAATGCTACTTGGTCCTCCTGTGCCATTGCCATGATTGGTTGAGGACCAGACTGTTGGGATCCATTGGGTTTTCATTGGCTGATTTTCAGAAGAAGATTGCCAAGCCTTTCTCCCTAACCCATCTTTGTTTGGACATTCTGCTGAAACCTATTCGGCATTACAGCAACATATACACCTCTACTGACAGGTGATGGCTGAGAATGAGGTGCATTGGCTGAGAATTGAACCCGTCTCTTGCATGGAACGTGAGAATTCTACCACTGAGCACCAATATCCTCTGAGGAAGGATAGGGATGGGCAACCTAGATCGAGAACTTGTGAAAATCATGCTCTAACTCTTTATGATTTTAAAACTCATGAATTTTGAGTGTTTTGAAGGCAGTCATGTGATCCAGAGAATGAGGACACTATGTAAGGACAGAGAAGGACAGAGATCAGCTTCACACCCAGCTATGAGTTTTCTCATTGTGACTCTAAAGCAGAGGGAGATCAAGTGTTCTGGAGTTCCTGGGTTGTCCTACAAACTCTGTCTGGAAAATAATGACTATGGATGGTACTTTCAATGATGGGGATAAAGTGTTCTAGAAGGGTTTGAGTTTTTAAGTGAGACCTTACAGTCCCTCTGAATAAACCAAGAAGGCCCAGGGAGGCTGTCATTCAGTCAATTTTTAGAAGTATTTGTGGTTCACTGGGCTCCACACCCAATATTTTCTTTGCTCCTAACAAACAGTGACATTGTGAACAAACAGAGCAGGCATTGTTGTTGTTGTTGTTATGTGCCATCGAGTTGCACTGACTTATAGTGACCCCTCCTTGGGTTTCAAAGGCAGTATCACTACGGAAGTAGATTGCCCCATCTTCCTTCTGAGGAGTGGCTGGTGGGTTTGAACCACCAGCCTTCTGGTTAGCAGTCAAGTGCCTTAGGCACTACGCTACCAGAGCTCCCAGAGCAGGCATTAGTGTCCTCATTTTATAACAAAGGAATCTGAGATTATTGGGATGAAAGAGACTGACTCGAAGAGCTGAACTGACAGAATTTAGACTAGATCTCTGGTCTGCTCTCTTATTATACTCTTTACTCTCTAAGCTATATGGAGTCTTTATATGATGAGTTCCAGAGAAGTTCAGTGGGTCCTAAAGGTCACATAGCAGTAAGTAGCAGGACCAGACATCCAGACTCTATTCCCTGTTCCCTCTCTGCTATTCAGCTTCAGTATGAAGAGGAAAAGTTACCTGACAACTGCTGGGCACTCAGGAGGTGTCAAGGCAATACCTTGGGTTCAGTGAGATGGCATTCCACCACAGTGTATGACATACCTGGCCTATCTTACCTGCTGGGGAATATGACATACAAGCCACCCTGTATAGTTAGGCACAGCTTTTGGAGTTTTGTTTTTTATTTCCCTTCTTGGTATCCCTGGGTGGTGCAAATGGTGAACTCACTTGGCTACTAACTAAAAGACTGGAGATTCAAGTCCACATAGAGGCACCTTGGATGAAGGGCCTGGTATCTACTTCCAAAAAGTTAGTCATTGAAAAGCTTATGGCACATAGTTCTAGTCTGACCCACATGAGGTTGCCATGAGTTAGGGTCGACTTTTTGGCAACAGGTTTGGTTTGATTATTTCCCTTCTTAAGTTTCCCTGTTACTGAGAGCTAGGAGAAGATATAGCAAAAGAAGAAAAATTGTTCAACATCCTCAAACAATTGGTCTGATATGAAAACTTTATGGACATGTGGTGGAACTTGAGGCCTTCGACAAATACCTTAATTACTGGCTTAGAGGAGAAAGGCTATTGTGGCTCCAAAGAAGTACAGTGGTTAGGGTAGGGTCTCTGTGATGGAGAAACAAAGCAAAAGGACCATGAGAACTTAAAATTGATGTAGACCTTCTCTGAAGTTCTGATGGCATTAGATATGGTCTTCCTAAACTCAGACATTATTCTGTAGTGTTTTGGAAAATTTAGAGTAAATAGTGTCTTCCCTTGAACATGAGCATGTGCCAGGAACAGCAAATGTCTTATAGGAAATGATCTATTAAAATAAAAAAGGAGAGAGACAAGATGCCATTCTGGTGACACATACCTCCCAGTCCTTCTAGAAAAGAGACCCAGATAAACTAAGTGAAACAGACACAGATAACGATTCTGTGACTCTGAGCATCAATAAAAGGACAAAGAATAGACTGAGTGCCGATTGGAAAGAGAAATGGAGTGAGGATCATGACTGGGGAGAGAGAAGAAGCCAGGGCCCAATGAAGCGTGGCCATTTTGAGACACAGAAGACATAATACATGCGTGAGGAGAAATCAACTTCATGGAATCCACACTGGGACAGAGATATAGATCTGGAATGAATCAAGGTAAGCAGAATTCATGGTAGACCTAGAAGAGGAAAGTGCAGAGAAATGGGCGAGATTCCCAGTGACACAGGTGACCACAGAGTGAGGAGGGAGCTAGTGAAGGGGAACGACTCACTACTAGTGAATACTAGTTGTTTGGGTTGAGGGCCCAAGAGAAGTGGAAGGCCTATGGGGTGGTGGTTGGAGATGCTGGACTCCAGGTGGGCCCCCCCCCACTTGATTAAGTCTTGGCGGGAACTGGATGATCAGCTGCATGTACCCAGAAGTGTACCAGGCCCATGCTAGTGGATTGGGACTTGATAGGTGTTTTCTCTGCTTTCCCTACCACATCTTCTCAGTGATCAGGGGTGAGCCCCCTTCCCACTACCACAAACCCAGTGACTAGGAATGCCCCCCTCAGCTTTCCCCACCTGCCTAGTTCCTTGGGCAGTCTCCTTCCACAAGCAGTGTAGACACTTGCCACACCATGTCCCGAGCAGGCAGACATTATGTCAGTGACTCTACCAGCCTGTGTCTGTGTCATTTACAGGTCTTGCTCTCACTGAACACAAAAAGTATGCCCTGTGGCCTCCTTTGTTTAATGTGCTCATGTGCATCAAGCGCTGGCCCCTTTGCAGGCAAGTGCTCCTGCAAATCATGCCACAGCCACCTACTACCAGCTGGCCATGGAAGATTTATAAATTTTCTTTGAGGTTAACCTATAATTTATTATTATCTTCCTGATTTTAAGATAGTCCATTCTATTTTGATATCATCTTGACTTCCACTCCCTTTGGAGTTTCATAACTAAATGATTTATTCTGTCTTTTTGCTTTATAGTTGTCATCATTTACAAATTGACAGCTTTGGTTCCCTATTTTCATTCTTGTATATTTTAATTTTGATACTTCTATACCTGGGTTGATTTCTGGGTAATGTTGTCATGGTTCTAAATCTTAAGTTTGTTGTCTGCCATTGTTGATTTTTTGTCCAAATGACTTCCTTTAACATTTCATGTAAAATTGGTCTGGTTTTGACAAGTTCCCTGAATTTCTGTTTACCTCAAAATGTCCTTGTCCTACTTTTGCCAGATATATAATTCTAGGCTTGCAATTTTTTTATTTCATAGTTTTATATATGTCCCCCATTGCTGCCTTCTTGTTTGTGTGATTTCTGCCTAGAAATGAGAGCTTAGTCTTACTGATTCTCCTTTGTAGGCAACTTTTCATTTTTCCTGAGCTACTTTCAGGATTCTTTCTTTGCCTTGGTTTTGGAAAGTTTGATGATGATATACCTTGGTGATTTTCTTTTTGGGTCTATCTTATTTGGGGTTCTTTGAGCTTATTGAATACATATCTTCTCATTTTCCATGATATTAGGGAAGTGTTCTTCCAACAAATCTTCTACAATTTTCTGTTTGCTTTTATTTTTTTTTGGTCTCTCGCTGTTCTGGATTACTGATCACATGTAAATTATTCCTATTGTTGGTGTCTCACATACTTTTTAGGGTTTCTTCATTCTCTTTTCTGATTGTTCCTTCAACAGATTATTATTAAGAGTTTTGTCTTCAATTTCACTAATTCTTTCTTCTGTTGACTCAGTTCTACTCCTTTGCCCTTTCTACGCATTATCTATCATGAAGTTTTAGTATTAGTCTTCTGGATTTCTATTTGCTGTTTTTGTATGGCTTCTTATTTTCCTTTTTTTTTTTTTTGCCAAGTTGTTCTTGTGTTTTTTTCCTGAATTTTCTAGAGTGTTTTCCTTGATTTTGTCTATGATTTTCTTTGTGTCATCTTTGTTTTCCTTGATCTCTTTCTTAATCTACTGAAAGGTCCTAACAATAATTCTTTTGAATTACTTATCAAGTGGTAACAACCATTCTGGAAGATTTTGTTTTTGGTCACTTGCTTGAGCCATCTTGTCCTGTCTGTGTGTGTATGTTTAATTTGGTATTTTCTCTTGTCTTCAAGACATTGTGATGTTATTGTATTTATTTGCCGATTGTAACTTGGTCTGCTTTACTCTGGTTTTAAGTTTTTTTTTTTTCCCCCACTCTGGGCAAAGTGTTGAGTGTGCTACTCTGGTTGCTAGTTTGGCAGCACTGGGGCATTCACCACCTGTATCTGAGTGGATTTGGTAGTGGGTGAGTTGTTGTTGTTGTTGTTATGTGCCATCGAGTAAGACCCGACTCATAGTGACCCCTCCTTGGGTTTCTGAGGCGGTATCACTACAGAAGTAGATTGCCCAACCTTCCTTCTAAGGAGTGGCTGGTGGGTTTGAACCACCAGCCTTCTGGATAGCAGTCAAGTGCCTTAGGTCTGTGATTGCTGTGCAGAGATAGCAGCTGAAAGCAGGCTGGGTGGATGTTGGCCATTGTCTGTTGTTGATACAGTGGTGCTGGATCAAGTGGGTGAGGCTACCAGTGTGATGGCATGGCTGAGTAGAGTTGTTTGCTCCCACCTAATGGGGAATAAAGGGGGAAGTGGAAGAAAAAAAGAGAAGAAAAAAGGAAAAAAGTTTAAAAATGGGGAAAGAGGGAATAAATATTAAGAAAGAGAAACAAAAAGAGAATAAAGAACGAAAAGAGAAAAAAAGAAGTGACACAGCACCAGAGCAAGTTCCAGCCCCCAAACACCCAGATGTGGCTGGTATGGTTGGGTAGAGTTGCTAACTTCCAGCTCTGTGATTTCTAGACATTGCTATGGGTGCTGCTGTAGTTCTGGGCAAGCAAAACTGGTTATCTGATTTTTGCCCTGATTGTAATGCTGCTTACAATAATTCAAAATGGCCACAATGCACCAGGCCAGTTGGTAATTCACTGTTGTATATGTCTCCTTGTTTGCTGTTATTGTTTAATTTATACGTCTAATTGGTATTTGATCTACTTTATCCTTTCATTTGAAGCTCAGGGTTCCATAAGTGCCATCACTGGATTTCTTGGGTCTTTGTTGTAGAGATCTGGGTAATATATCTGCCTAATCCATCATCTTCCAGAGTGATCTTTTTAATATCTCAAGTCTGATCCTTGCTTAAAACCAATAACTTTAAAACCCTCATTATAGCCTCAGAGCAGCCTGACCCTGTCTGCTTTGCAGCCTCATCTTGGGTCACTTTCCACATTACTGTCTAAGTGCCAGTCATACCCGTCTTTATTCATTTCTCTAAGCCAAGCTCTTTCTTGCTTCAGCACCTTCCTACATTTTTCCCTTGGTCTGGAACAGTATCCCCATGTTCCATCCTCCCCCTTTCTCATGTAAATTCCCACTCTCTTTCAAATTTTAGTGTAAATGTCAGTTTCACCTATTGTTAACAAACAAACAAAACAAAAAACCATTGCAAAAATTGACCAGGTCATCAAAAAATTACCAACTAAAAAAAGTCCTGGCCCAGACTCTTTCACTGGAGAATTCTAAAAAACATTCAGAGAAGAAGTGATACCAATCCTACTCAAA
>NW_006921592.1:18649454-18650086 GCF_000298275.1 Orycteropus afer afer | reverse complement strand
AAAAAAAAAAAAAAACCAAACCATTGCAGTCCAGTTGATTCCAACTTATGCGCTCGACTATTAACCTAAAAGTTGGTGATTCAAACCCATGTGGTGGCACTACAAAAGAAAGACCTGATTAATAAAGTTTACTGCCAAGAAAACCCTATAGAGCAGTTCTACTCTGTAACATATGGGATTGCCACGTACTGTAAACTCCCAATACTTTGTATTTATTTAGCATTTATTATAAGTCACTAATGGTCTGTGTCGATTTAGTTAATAATGTCAGCTGCCCCATCTAGACTCTAACTTGCCTAAGACGAGACACATCTGTACGACTATATCTGCACTGTGTCAATGCCTGGCACATAATTTATGCTCAGTAAACTTTGTGGCTCATGATAAAAAACCCAGAGACAGGCCCCTTCCCAAAGTTGATATCAAAGGGAGCTCTTTACCATATATGTGTGTATGTATGTATGTATAGATAGATAGATAGAGAGATAGATAGTGTGTGTGTAGTGTGTGTGTGTGTGTGTGTATATATATATGGTAAATATATACCTACCATATATGTGGTAAAAATATATATATATATAAACATGGTATATATATACACACATATGGTAAAAAAATATATATATATATGG
>NW_006921592.1:18641785-18649051 GCF_000298275.1 Orycteropus afer afer | reverse complement strand
TTCGTTTTTCCCCCAGGGAAGCAGATCTAAATTGCAGACTGCCGTATCTTGAAGGATGATTGGCTGATGGCTCTGGCTCACCGCCACCCATGTGCTCTCATGTTGCATCGCTGCCGTGATGGCCTAGGGGCTTTGACGGAGGATGGACTGAAGCAGCTTTTCCTGCATTGTGGACATTTTTTTCAGGTATTGAGTACTTGCCACATTGTATAACACATTTTTCTTTTTGATATCAAGGGGTGGTCCAAACAGGGAAGCTCAGCTGCTAACTAAGAGATTGGAGGTTCAGTCCACCTAGAAGCTTTTCGGAAGAAAGGTCTGGAGATCTACTTCTCAAAAATCAGCCGTTGAAAACCCTCTGGAACACAGTTCTACGCTCATACACGTGGGGGTGCCATGGCTCAATAGCAACTGGTGGTGATGTGCATAGACTTTTACACTGTTTTACGTATACAAAAACTAAAAACTGCCGTGGAGTCAGATCTGACTCATAGCGACGCCTCTGTGGGTTTCCGAGGCAGTTTCACTACGGAAGTAGATTGCCCAACCTTCCTTCCAAGGAGTGGCTGGTTGGGTTTGAAGCCCAGCCTTCTGGTTAGCAGTTAAATGCTTTAGGTACTAAGCCACCAGAGCTCCACATACACTCAAAGTAATTTTTGCAGTTTTAATATATACTGAAATTGTCAGAAATGCAACTATCAGGTTTATTGAAGCGTGTAGTTTTGATCGGAAATTTGCCAAGAGTTGTTCATGACTTTAGAAAACAATGTCATCAACAGTATCACTGTGCATTGTATTTGTGTCACCAAGACAACACGTCTAAAACAGTTTTCATTTATAGAAAAATATCAGGATCCTGCAACTGTAAAAATAATCTGTGTCTTAGAGTAAGAGCATATACTCTGTTAAATTAAGAGCAAAGAGGTTAATTAAAAGTCCAAACAGTTCAAACCAGGGACACATTTGTTCTTACAGAATGAAATTCAAATAGTCTGAGATCCTGGAGGCAAATTGGTACAGTTATATGGTAATTTCAGGAACTAACAATGCAATATTTCTGACTGGTGCTCAGTGATTTGGGAGAAGTGAGATGAAACATCTCAAAGCAGGGAATCTTGAGGTATTGGTGCAAAGTACATAGGTGGACTATTTTGATAGAGTATGTCCTTAAATTTCAGAAGTACACAACCGAAAGACCGTAGGTAGGGAGGTCCCAAGATGATTGCAAGGTATTCTGTGGTAAGTACATTCTATTAAGAGTAGGTCCTTGGGCAAAACATTTCCTGAGGGCTGCTTGTGCAGGAGATTTCTGATAAGTTATTTGTATGAAGATCTCTACAAGAACGCTCTGTCGAAATCCTTTGTTTAACTGCAAAGAAAAACATCTCCTTAACTATAGGCTTGGTTGGGCAATCCTACTTCCATAGTGATACTGCCTGGGAAAGGAGGGGTTGCTATGAGTCGGGGCCGACTCGATGGCACATAACAACCAACAACAACTATAGGCTTAAATCTACCAAGATTGGTGGTTTGTCAGAGGAGTAAGCAGGCATCAAGATGGAATCTGGGCTTTGATGTAGACCAGTCATTCTGCTAAGGTCAGCTGCCTTGTTTTTGGAACTCTTGCGCATCTGGAATATGCTTTTTATTTTGTTACATAATTGTTCTTCATGAGGTGAAAAGATGGGATTGCAAAATATATCAAGCCAAGTTTACAACTATTTCCTCTCAGAATATTATGGGAAAACATATATGTGATATATATACAAAGTCTTATGTTTGTGGCATCTGGCAGGAATGGAGCATAATGCTATTTTAAAATATTTTGAAGATTCTAGTGTCACATTTTTAAAATCTTGTGGTAGTTAAGGTTATGTGTCAAGTTGGCTGGGCCTGGTTTTGAGTGGCTGGGCAGCTGGTTGTAGTTATTCCCCATGATGAGACCGGCCATTAAGTCCATGGTGGAATCTGCCTCAAGCAGCTGAGTAGGTGCTTTAGGGATGTGGTCTGCTTCCAGCATATAAGGAGAATCTGGGAATGATCAGTAGCTTTTGGCACACTTGAATCCTGCATGTAGCCAAGTCATTGTTCAGCAGCCTGCCATGTTGTCTACTGATCTTGGGACTGTTAATGGACTCGAATCAGTGGGCTGTCATTTGGTTTGGTAATATTGGGACTGTGCCGTTTTTTTTTTTGTTGTTGTTGACCTTTGTCAGCCTTATCCGGCAGCTGCCTGAGTGAAGAAAGCCTCCAGCTTCAGTGGGCTGAGGGCAAGAGGAAGAGCTGAAGCCCAAGGTTGAGGGGCTTTCACCCGGCCCCTAGAACCTAGCACTTTGAACTCTGGACTTCTAGCCTCCAGAACTGTAAGAGAATAAACTCCTGTTTGTTAGAGCCACCCACCTGTATTATTTTCTGTTAGAGCAACAGTGAGATAACCAAAACAAATTTCTACTAAGATCATTACTTTTTCCTTAGTCTCACTTTCTTCATAGTCATCTAAGGGACCTGTCTGCGCTCCATGAATATGTCCTCCAGGTCTCAGAAGCTCAATATTTTAGTTACCTCTTCAGTTAAGGGAGCTCTGGTAGCATAGTGCCTAAGGCATTTGACTGCTAACCAGAAGGCTGGCGGTTCAAACTCACCATCCACTCCTCGGAAAGAAGATTGGACAATCTACTTCTGTAGAGATACCGCCTCTAAGGGTTTTAAGTGGCAGGAAGTATTGCTGGGAGTTTAAATACAATGACTGTGTGAAATGGTGGAGTGTCAAGTTCCTTGTTTAGCATACGTACACATATAAATACTCCTTGGAAGCTTTTAGTCTGACTGAAGCTGTCAAAAATTTTGAATTTTCAATGAGAGTTTCCCTTCATCACAGTTCACAGATTAACAATTTAGGACAGAGGGTGTCTTCTGTCTGTTGACATTTATGGATCAATTGGTGTGCAAATATTGGATTCTTTCCTGCTGAAATAACAGACAAATAGCCAAATCTCTTCTTTAGAATAGTAAAATTATGAAATAGTCACTCAAAGTACCATGTGTATGTTTATGTGTGTGTATATATATATATATATGTTTATGTGTGTATGTTTATATGTGTATATATTTATGTATATATGTGTGTATTTTGAAATCTTTTTTTTTCTGCCAGGGAACTATAGCACTCACTCATTGCTGAGTTCCACAGGGTTTTCTTGCCTATAATCTTTATGAAGCAGATTGCCAGGCCTTTCTTCCATGGTGCCACTAGGTGGGTCTGAATCACAAACATCTTGGTCAGCAGATGAATACAAACTGTTCACACCACACAGGGACCTATAGCACACAGTAGGGGCTAAGTAAGAATTTTTATCAAGAATCACAAATATTTTTTCAGAATTAGGAGGACCTTATAAATTATCTAGCTTTTTCCACCTGCCTGTCATCTCCCCTTTTAAATGATGATACTGCAACTCACAGAGGTTGACTGAATTGGTGGTGGTAGTATGTATACTTACCCTATTTTGAGGGATATTTTTTTCAAAAAATCTATAAAAATTTATCTATCTGAGGCATAAGATATCTGCCAGTGCACTTAAAGCAATATTGTACTGATATAAATTAAACAAAAAAATAAGTGGGACAGAATAGAAAATCAACAAATAAAATCCAAGTTATATGAGAATTTAATATTTCATAAAGTTGGTAATTCAATTCAGTTGAAAATAAACAAATGATTTATTAAATAACACCAATGCAAAAGGCTGGTCATGTGAAGAAAAATAAGATTGCATATCTATATTATACTATTTACAAATGAACTTTGGGATTAAGTATAAAACAAAATCAAATGAATATTTCAAGAAAATACTTGGAGGCTACGTGTATGATCCGGGGATGGAGAAATCTTATTCTACATGGAGAAGCAGAAGATATTAAAAATAGATGTACCTGACTATGTAACATTCAAAACATTGAGTAATAATGTTAAGATACAGATACGTAATAGATAAACAAAATGACAATGAAGAATATAACAAAAGACTTAATATCTCTACTATGCTGAAAGGCCTTCTTAAATTTTGGCAAGAAAAAGTCTAGAAAATCAAAAATATGAGGAAAATGTATGAGCAATCAGATTATAAAAAAGCATTAGAATTTCAAGCAAATTTATCATACAAATTCAAAATAAAGAAAAAATGAAATCATTTCACATAAATCTAACTGGCAAAAATTAAAAGGTCTCTGTATTAATTTCCTGGGGCTGCCATAAGAAAACACCACAAACTGAATGGCTTATAAGAATCGAGATTTATTGTCTCACAATTGTGGAGGTTAGATCAACTGGACCACACTCCCTCTGAAGTCTCAAAGGGAAGATCCTTTCTTGTCTCTCCCAGCTTTTGGTAGCCCTGTCTTAAGGAAGACTGAAAAAGAGTTGATGCTTATGATTGTGAGGACAGGCTGTACAGGTATCGGCCATCATCTGTTGGTTCAGTGGTAATGGAGCAGGTGGTGGCACTCATCCAGTGGGTGGGGTGGCAGGAGTGAAGGGTATGGTGGGTAGCATCAGTGGCTCCCAAATGATGAGGAAAAACAGAAAAAAAATGGGAGGGGACTAAGAAAAACAAAATAAAGTGGGGAGAGGCAAGACCTAAGAAGAAAGAAGAAAGAAAAAGGGAAAAGAGAAAATTAGAAGTAAAGTAGTGGCACTATACTGGCACAAGCACTTGCTGCCAAATGTGGCTACATGAGGAGTATGGAGCATGCTCTGTAGGAGCATACCCTACTGTACATGGAGGGGCAAGGTGGGTACTACTACACATGGTGGTGATGATGTACGGGCACCTGGCTTCTTGGGAAAAAAAAATAAAAAGAAGGGGAAGAGGAAGAAAGAAAAAAGTAAAGATGCATAGATACAATTAGTCCAAGGGATTAGTAGACCATGTAGCTTCTTGGCCACAGCCAGCCACCCTGAGGGAACAAGTAATTGGACCTGTGGGCTTGGGACCATGATCACAGGAGACATCAAGCTCAATTGGCACAACATACTACACAAAAACATTGTTCTATACTCTACTTTGGTGAGTAGCAACTGGGGTCTTAAAAGCTTACAAGCAGTCATCTAGATGCAATGCTGGGTCATTCCTCGTCCAAAGCAAAGAATGAAGGAAAGCAAAGATGCATGGAAACAATTAGTCCGAGGGATTAGTAGACCATGCATTCCTCAGTCTACATGACATGACACCAGAAGAACTAGATGGTGCCTGCCTACCACTGTCAACTACTCAGAGGAGGATTGATGCAGGAGATCCTGGGTAGATTGAAAGAACAATGTGGAACAAAACTCAAAATCATAAAAAAAGATCAGGTTTGCTGGTCTTATAGAGCCTGGTGAGACCCCTGGGACTATGGCCCCTAGTTACCTTTCAGGTCTGGGACTGAACTCACTCCGGTGGCTTCCAGCCAAACAACAGAGAGGCATATGGGGTGAACATTTACATCAGGTAGATACACTGTTTGGAGTGATCAATCGTGGGAGAACAGAAGGGCAGTGTCTGCATGGGGGTATAGCTCCAGGGGTGGGAGTGCATGGGAGGAAAGGACACAGGGAAGAGGTAACTATAGGGGGGAAGTGGGAAGAGAGCTGTTACATTGTGGGGTGCAGTCAGTGTCATGAAACACAATAGACAAAAAAGGGGGGGAGGAAAAATGAAAAAAGAAGAAAAAGAAAAGAACAAGATAGGGAGCTAGAAGAAATAAGAAGAAAGAAAAGTAGAAAAAGAAAAAAGAGAAAAAATTGACACAGCACTGTGCCAAGGATTAGCCACCAAACATGGCTGCATTGGGAATATGGTGCTCACTCTGCAGGAGGTTGCAGCATCATCTGCTGAGGAATGGGGACAGGCACAGATTGCAGAGGCGGTGGGGGGTGGGGGTGGGCAGGCACCTTCCCCTCCATACCAAACAGTATAAGAACATGACTGATAAGTGTAACTGAGGTACCCACCTGTGAACAGATTAATGCTTAATTTCTAAGTGCTGTTTCCTTTTGTTCACCAGCTGTCTCATTTTCCCTGGATGTACTGTGCACTTTCACACCTGTGTGTATTTCTTCACACTGTACCTACTGCAGAAATCCCCTACCATTCCTAACACTGCCTGGAAACATTCAATCCATCCTTTGAGGCACAGCTGAAATGTCATTTTGGCTGACACCGACCATCTCTTTCTCCACAAGCAGAAGTTTATGCAGCCTCCCTGATGTTTTGCGCTCACTGCCCTGAAATAAGACAGTTGCAGACTTGAATGCTGTCTAAGTTTCCTTGTTGTTGTTGTTGTTATTTGCCATCGAGTTGGCCCCGACTCATAGCGACCCCTCCTTGGGTTCCCGAGGCAGTTATCACTATGGAAGTAGGATTGCTCAACCTTCCTTCCGAGGAGTGGCTGGTGCTTTTAAACCGCCAGCCTCCTGGTTAGCAGTCAAGTGCCTTTAGGCACTATGCTACCAGAGCTCCTAGGGCTGCCATAACAAAATACCATAAAATGGGGTGCCTTCAAAGAACAGAAATTTATTTTTTCACTGTTCTGAAGGCTAGAAGTCTGAATGCAGGGTGTCAACAGGGCTGTGCTTTCTCTATCAGTTCTACAGGAACATCCTGCTTTGTCTCCTTTAGTTTCTGGTAGCCCTGGCATTTCTTGGCTTGTACTTATTCTTGTACTGATTCTTACTTGCTGTCTTCCCTATGTGTGACTCTGTTTCTGTATCTGTCCTTCTCTTATAAAATACCACTTAGAAGGGATTATAATTAGAACCTGTTCTACTCTGGTGTGACTTCCTTAACTGAAAACATCTGCAAAGAAAACTTGCATTTTCCCAAGCAAGTTACATTTACCAGTGCAGGGGTTAGGACTTCCCCGTATCTTTTTTGGGGAACACAATTCAATCCATTACAACTCTCTACTGTGGCATCTTGCATCCATAAGGGCACAGATCATGACTTAGACACAGTGTTTGGTTCATAACAGCCACTAAATAGATGTGACTATTAACTTCAGCTAACCTAATGAGTGGGAGCTCTGGTAGCATAGTGCCTAAGGCACTTGACTACTAACCAGAAGGCTCGCGGTTCAAACCCACCAGCCACTCCTCGGAAGGAAGGTTGGGCAATCCTACTTCCGTGGTGATACTGCCTCGGAAACCCAAGGAGGGGTCACTATGAGTCGGGGCCAACTCGACGGCAAATAACAACAACACAACAACAACCTAATGAGTTAAATTAG
>NW_006921592.1:18627535-18641445 GCF_000298275.1 Orycteropus afer afer | reverse complement strand
CCACCAGCCACTCCTCAGAAGGAAGGCTGGGCAATCTACTTCCGTGGTGATAATGCCTCGGAAACCTAAGGAGGGGTCACTACGAGTCAGGTCCGACTCGACGGCACATTACAACAACAACATCTAGATTTTAATCTGAATAACTATTTCTACAGTATAAATAAGTACAAAAGCTACCGATTCTTGACCAAATCCTTTGTTTTCAGATGAATCAACTGAAGATATTTTAATACTAATAAAATCTAGACATCTGATTTCTTTCGAAAAACTGAAAAACCTGGAAAATCTGTCTCTCCTTAAAAAGTATCAGTGTGCAGGAGCTCCATCGTTTGCCACAGTTGCTTCTGACAAACAACACAACTAATTTAGGACTGGTAGCAATCCCAAATTACCGTAATCTGATCAGGAACTAAAGTGATTTGATTCTGAGTTTTAGTCCCTGTGAAAAAGTCTATTTCTAGTTCATAATGACTCCCAGTATTAAGACTTTTGGTGTCCCAACCCAAAACCTGGGAAGTATTTCAGCCTCCTCCTTGCCTTGGTGGGCCTTGAGCACCAATGTTTGTTCCCATAGACACCAAATTATATTAAAGTCTGTGGTTTGATCACTCCATTATCAATAGCCTCTCCATGTTCTATTTCTAAGTGTCTGTTTTAGCTTATAGTTTTTGATCATGTTGTCTTGTCTTCTAATGTGCCTTCTTTTTTTGTTTGCTTTGTTTCATTTTGTTTTTTCATTTTGCACAAATAATTACACATATTACTAATTAGAGGCTAATTGCATCTGTTGAAAACCGCTTATTTTCACTGGTTCTTAGTAGCCTCTTTTTGAGTTGAAAGACTCCTCCAGGAGGAAAACAATGTGATACACTGATCTCATTTCTCTGGGGTTCCCTTTCTGTTATGTCTTGGTTCATAATTCATTACAGCTTTGTAATCTGATGCCTTCAAAGAGATCTCTAAAATTTTATTTTATACTTCATTTACTCCTCAGTATGTGGGTTCATGTGAATGGCCTTGACTTGAGATGAAATTTCTTTTTTTAAATATATTTTTAGTTGGTTAAAATACCTAATTTTAAAAGTAATTTACTTCCAAAAAGATTTCATAATATTTTCTGTTATATTTTCTCAATGCCTATATACCTGAAGATATCTTTCTATTTGTTTTGATATGAGTTGCATCTTGGCTTTTTATGTAATTCTGAGGACTTAACTTTTTCCATTGAAATTCAGTAAAATTCTTTTTTTTATTATGACATTTACTTTTGCATATAAGACTAGTTTCAACGTGATGTTTCTTCCTTTGCAAGTTATCTGTTTGTTTGACTTTCTTTCCTGTGTGGGTAAGATCTGCTTAATTATGAAATTGTTATCACTAATGTAAAAGTACTGCCGACGAGTTCAAGTTGGAGCAGCATTAAATTAATTTTTCCATGAACATAGTAAGTTCATTAGAGTTGTAGAGGCAGAATTTTTTTTTATCCCCAAAGGTTGGGCAATCCTACTTCCGTAGTGATACTGCCTCGGAAACCCAAGGAGGGGTCGCTATGAGTCGGGGCCGACTCGACGGCACATAACAACAACAAAGTTTTTTTGTAATATGTTTTCTATAAGTAGTTTTATTGAGACATACATTTTATATCATAAAATTCATCCACTGTAAGTATGCAATTCAGTGATTTTTAATTTCAGACCATTTCCCTGATCTCAAAAAGTTCCTTTGTGCTCATTTGCAGTTAACCCCTGCCCCCACATGTAGCGCTGACCTACTCTCAGTCAAGAATCTTTTTGCCCCAGTCTTCCACCTCAGAAAGGTAGAGCTATAGGCCCTTCTCACTAATTCATCAACCACATTGTCATTTTAACCAGAAATGCCACTGGGTGTAGGTGTGGCTACCCCTCAAATCAAGTGAGTTCCCTCCCACCAGCTGCTCATCTTCACAGCCTTCCCTGCTTTGGCAGAAATCTTGTGTCTCTTGAGCTGAGTCAGGGAGTGTTTGGAGTAGCCCTCGGCAAGAAGACTTCAGACTCCCACTTTTCTTACCTGAAGTTGAGCTATTTTTCAAGCATAAACATCCTGCAGATTTTGTATGCCTTTGTTCAATTTCCAGAATGCTGAAATGATTGTTTGTGTAATTTTATCCAGCTGTATAATTGCTTTTTAGGAAGAGCATTTGCTAACCTTACTACTCAGTCATAGCTATAAGTCCCATCTTTTTATGTATGATTGATTATTTTTCTTTGCTTAATTTATTCTAATCTCTTTCTCAAGGATGTCAATGGCTAAGTGATTAGACCTTTGTGCTTTGTAACTTATTGCTATCTCTTTATATCTTACCATCTCCATCTTATTTTCTACCGGAGCTTTTCTAGATGATCCTGGATTTCTCTGGTTCTGTTTTCTGCAATGCCTTTTCTGCTCTGCCCT
This sequence comes from Orycteropus afer afer, assembly GCF_000298275.1. NCBI lineage: Eukaryota > Metazoa > Chordata > Mammalia > Tubulidentata > Orycteropodidae > Orycteropus > Orycteropus afer. The sequence continues at coordinate 18,639,015 of NW_006921592.1, read as the reverse complement.
GCCTTTGATATGGATTTTATTCCATATTGCAATATCTGTTGTTGTTGTTACCTGCCATCAAGTCCCTGACTTACGACCCTATGCGCAGTAGAATGAAATGCTGCCTTGTCCTGCACCATCACCATGGTCAGTTATGGACTGAATTATTGTGATCCATTTCGTTGCATAATTTTCAGAAGTAGATCTCCAGCCCTTTCTTCCTAATCTGTAATAGTTTGGAAACTCCATGGAAACCTGTTCAGTATCATTGTTGTTGTTGTTGTTAGGTGCCATTGAGTTGGCTCTGACTCATAGTGACCTTATGTACAACAGAATGAATCACTGCCTGGATGTGCGCTGTTCTCACAATCCTTGCAATGCTTGAGCCCATCATTGCAGCCACTGTGTCAAGCCTCTCGTTGAGGGTCTTCCCCCGTTTTGCTGACTCCCTACTTTACCAAACATGATATACTTCTCCAGGGTGTGGTCACTTTTGACAACATGACCAAAGTATGTAGGACGAAGTCTGGCCATTCTCACTTGTAAGGAAAGTTCATGTTGTATTTCTTCCAGGACAGATTTATTCATTTTTTTTTTTTTTTTGGCAGCCCCAAGTATTTTCAGTATCTGTGGTAGTTCAGTTTGTGGGTCAACTTGACTGGGCCCGGTTTAGTGGCTGGGCAGCTGAATGTAGTATTCCTCATGATGAGACTGGTAATCAACTCCATGGTGGGATCTACTGGGAGCAGCTGAGTAACTTGCCTTAGGGAATGTGGTCTGCTTCCTGTATATAAGCAGAAGACTTGGGGAATAGTCGCTGGCTTATGGCACACTTGGACCTTGCATGTAGCTGTGTTGTTGTTCAGCAGGCTGCCATGCTCTGCCGACCTTGGGACTTACAATGGACTTAAATTAATGGTATGTCGTGTGGTTTGGTAACATCGAGACTGTGCCTTTTGTACTTGTCAACCTTAGGTTTGTCAACCTCAGCAGCCAGAAGCTGTCTGGGTGAAGAAAAGCCTCTAGCTTCAGTGGGCCGGGAGCTGGAGGCAGAGCTGAAGCCCAAGGCTGAGGGACTTTCACCCAGCCCCTAGAGCCTGGCACTTTGAACTTGCACTTCTAGCTTCCTCAACTGTAAGAGAATAAACTCCTGTTTCTTAAGGCCATTCCATTTGTGGTATAATTCTTGTCAGAGCAATACTGGGTAACCAGAACAGTATTCTTCACCAACACCACAATTCAAAAGCAACAATTCTTCTTTGGTCTTTCTTATATACTGTCCAGCATTCACATGCATATGAGGCGATTGAAAATACCATGGTTTGGGTTAGACTTACCTAACTCTTTGAAGTGACGTCTTTGCTCTTTAACACTTTATAGAGGTCTTCTGCAGTAGGATTGTTCAGTGCAGTACAACATCTGATTTTTTTGACTGCTGCTTCCATAGGTGTTGACTGTGGGTCCAAGTAAAATAAAATCTTTGACAACTTCAATCTCTTCTCCATTTAACATGTAATTGCTTACTGGAAAAACTGTGAGGAGTTTTGTATTCTTATGTTGAGGTGTAATCCATACTGAAGACGGTAATCTTTGATCTTCATCAATAAGTGCTTCAAGTCATCTTCATTTTCAGTAAGCACACTTGTGTCATCTTCTGCATATTGCAGGTTGCTAATGAATCTTTCTCCAGTTCTGGTGCTGTATTCTTTTTCATATTGTCCAGCTTCTCAGATTATTTGCTGAGCATACAGATTGAACAAGTGTGGTGAGAGGATGCAACCCTGATGTACTCTGTAGTAGTTAAGGTTGTGTGTTGACTTTGCCAGGCTGTGGTTTTGAGTGGCTTGACATTCCTCTTCAATGATGAGATTGTAATCACCTCCATGGTGGAATTTGCTATGAGCATCTAAGTAGTTTAAGGGAAGTTACCTTCAGGGTGTGGCTTGCTTCCAGTACACATGGAGAAGCTTTGGGAAAGGTCTCTAGCTTTTTGGCAACTTCTGGATCCTGCATTTGGCTGAGTCTTCATCTCTAGTTACTGGACTTGAACCAGTGGCGTGCTGTGTTGCCTGCTGATCTTGGGATTGTGACATTTGACCTGTTGATCTTGAGTTTGTCAGCCTCAGCAGCCAGTATTTGTGTGAGTTAGGAAAAGCCTCCAGCTCCAGTGGCCCTGGAACAAGAGCCAGAGTTGAAGCCTAAGGTCTAGGGGCCTTCATCCAGCTCCTAGGGCTGGAACTTTGAATTCAGACTTCTAACCTCTTGAACTGTAAGAGAACAAATTCCTGTTTGTTAAAGCCATCCACTTGTGGTATTTCTGTTATAGCAGCATTAGAGAGCTAAGACATACACCTTTTTGGATTTTAAACTAACTTTGCGGTATCCCCTTGTTCTGTTTGAATGACTGGCTGCTTCTTGGTCTATGTACAGATTCTATATGAGCACAATTAAATGTTCTGAAATTCCCATTCTTTGCAATGATACCCATAATTTGTTATGATTCACACAATCAACTGCCTTTGCATAGTCAATAAAATATAAGCAAATATCTTTCTGATATTCTCTCCTTTCAGCCAAGATCCGTCTGATATCAGCAAGGATATATCACATTCCATATCCTATTCTGAACCTTCCTTGAATTTCTGGTAGTTCCCTGTCAATATACTGCCATAACTGTTTTTGAATTTTCTTCAGCAAAACTTTACTTGCATGTGATATTAATTGTATTGTTTGATTATTTATATATTCTGTTGGATCACCTTTCTTTGGAATGGGCACAAATATGGATCTCTTCCAGTTGGCTAGGTAGTTGTCTTCCAAATTTCTTGGCATAGATGAGTGAACATCTGTTAGTTGGTCAGTTAGTGGTGCATCCACCAGTTGAAACTTCTCAATTGGTATTCCATCAATCCTGGAGCCTTATTTTTCACCAATTTCTTATGTGCAGCTTGGATTTCTTCCTTTAGTATCATTGGTTCTTGATCACATATGCTGCCTCCTGAAAGGGTTGAATGTTGACCAGTTCTTTTTGGTACAGTGTGTTCTTTCCATGTTCTGTGTGTTCCTGTTTTGATGCTTCCTAGGTTGATCAGTATCTTGCTCACTGAATCCTTTGATAATGCAACTTGGAGCTTGAAATTTTTCTTAAGTTCTTTCACCTTGAGAAATGCTGGGCATCTTCTTCTTTGGTTTTCTAACTCCAGGTTTTTGCCCATTACATTTTAACACTTTACTTTGTCTTCTTGAGCTACCTTTTGAAGTCTTCTTTTCAACTCTTTTACTTCATCATTTTTTTCCATTCACTTTAGCTACTCTTCTGACATCAGTTTTAGCCTTTTCTTTCTTTCCTGCCTTTTTAATGATCCTTTACTTCCTTCAGGTATGATGTTCTTGATGTTATCCCACAACTCATCTATTCTTCAGTCATTAGTGTTCAATCTGTCAAATCTACCTTTGAGATGGTCTCTAAATTCAGGTAGGATATACTCAAGGTTGTACTTGAGCTCTTGTGGACTTCTTTTAATTTTTTTCAGCTTTAACCTGAAATTGCATATGAACAATTGATGGTCTATTTCACAGTCAGTCTTGTTCTAACTAATGATATTGAGCTTCTCTATAGTCTCATTCCACAGATGTCATCGATTCGATTCCCGTGTATTCTGTCTGGTGAGGTCCATGTGTATAATCCCCATTTATGTTGTTGAAAAAAGGTATTTGCAATGAATAAGTTGTTGGTTTTGCAAAATTCTATCATGTGATCTCCAGCACTGTTTCTGTCACCAAGTTCATGTTATCCAAGTAGGGATCCTTTTCCTTTGTTTCCAGCTTTTGCATTCCAATCACTAGTAATTATCAATGCATCTTGATAGTATTTTGGATATTTCAATTTCTTCATCTTTGGAATTAGTGATTTGGAATTAGCATAAATTTGAATAATAATCACATTAACTGGTCTTCCTAGTAGGCATAAGGACATTATCCTATCACTTAAAGTGTTGTACTTCAAGATAGATCTTCAAATGTTCTCTTTGAAGACAAATATGATGCCATTTCTCTTCAATTTGTCATTCCGAGCACAGTAGACCATATGATTACGTGATTAAAAATGGCCAATACCAGTCCATTTAGGGTCACTAATGCCTAGGATAGGAGCTTTGGTAGCTTAGTGCCTAAGGCACTTTACTGCTAAACAGAAAGCTGGCAGTTCAAACCCACCAGCCACTCCTCGGAAGGAAGATGGGACAATCTACTTCCATAGAAATACTGCCTCGGAAACCCAAGGAGGGGTCGCTATGAGTCGGGTCCAACTGGACAGCACATAACAACAACATCAACAATGCCTAGGATATTGATCTTTATGTGTTCCATTTCATTTTGGATGACTTCTAATTTTCTTAAGTTCATACTTTGTACATTCCATGTTCTGATTATTAATGGAAGTTTGCAGCTGTTCTTCTCATTTTAAGTCACGCCACATCAGCAAATAAAGGTCCTGAAAACTTTACTCCATCCATGTCATAAGGTTAACTCTACTTTGAGGAGTGCCTTCCAACCTGAGTGGCTCATGTTCCAGCACTGTATCCGATAATGTTCTGCTGCTATTCAGATTTTCATTGGCAAATTTTTTCAGAAGTGGATTGTCAACCCCTTCTTAGTCTGGAAAGTCCATGGGTGACAAGTCTGGTATTTGAAATACCAATTGCTGTGTCTGGCAAAACCTCACAGGTCACAAAATGAAGTGACACGAAAGGATTAATGGCTTTCTTTATTATTATTTTAAAGGAATGGGGGCCAGGCAGACACCCCGCATGTTCTGCGAGAGCAACCCCTGATGCCTTTGTTCTACTTTATTTATATGTTTGTACATGATTACGTCATTAGTTTTGGAAATCATAGAATCAGCTTATTCTCTGCAGAGCTAAAGTTTTACTCCTCTACGTGCTCAAGGACAACAGGTGGTCATTAAAACAATCACAGAAATCTTCTCAGGAATAAGGAGTGTAAAATGATAAATATTTACTAGGACACAGTGGCGCAAAGTATGAAATATCCCAATAAGATAAAAAACATGGAGAATAACAACTACTTTTAATACTTTGATGTTTTGCCAATTAAGTATTTAACAGTGAGAGAGACGTTGCCATCTTTTAAAGCAACATTCAACCACAGAGAGGCCTTGCCATCTCTAAGAGCAAACACTCGATCACAAGAGAGGCCTTGTCATCTCTTCACTGTAATTAGAACATGTGCCTTGCAATCATGGTCTTTTGGGGGACTTTTTCTCAGTCCCCAATAACCAGTCGCATAGCTTCCAGCATCGTAGCAATACACAAGCCACACAGTGTGACAGACTGACAGATGAGTGGATGGTAGATACTTTAAAGAGGGAGAAATAGTTGTGGTGACCCTGTGTTTAAGGACTTGGCTGCTAACCAAAAAGGCAGTGTTTTGTACTCACCAGCTGCTCTGTGGAAGAAATATGTTGCACTCTGCTTCTGTAAAGATTACAGCCTTGGAAAGCCTATGGTGCAGTTCTGCTTTGTACTATAGGATCACTATGAGTCAGAATTGACTCCACAACAATGGATTTTGCTTATACATACAATAAAGATATTCCAATATTGGCTAAACTGATGAAATATTTTCATGTTCAAAGTAAAATATTTTTATTTCTATAACCCTTAAACTTGTTCAGGAAAAAAACAAAAATTTATGCTCTAGTTTATATACAAAGAAATATCTTGGAGAGCTGGATGCTAGAGGAGTCAATCTCAAATTTCAATATGCATAAGACTAACCTAGGGATTCCATACTGCTGATCTGAGTAGTAAGGTGCTAAACCAAAAAAAAAAAAAACTAAAAAAACCCCCAAACTCACTACCACTGAGCTGATTCTCACTTATAGTGACCACCATGGGGTTTTCAAAGCTGTTATCTTTATGGAAGCAGACTGCCTCATCTTTCTTCCATGGAGTAGCTGGTGGGTTTGAACCATCAACCTTTTGGTTAGCTGCCAAATGCCTTAAGCACTACACCACCAGAGCCAGAGGGGACAAAAATGTGTTCTGTGCCCATGATTTGGAGCCCACTTTACTCCTATTTTGATTACCATTGAGGAAGACTAAGACTGGGAAAATGCTGCAATATTACCATTTCTAGTTCCACCAACGGCCTAGTTCTCTGTGACCCCTGTCCCCAAAACTGAGACTGTAACCAAGCTATTTCTATTTGCCATTTCATGTTCAAATACCCATGGACTTTTTTTATCTGGGAGGAGACTGTTAGATTAAGGAGGTGGCAACCACAGATAAATCTTATCATTTCCATGACACCAAACATAAAATATTTATTTATTTATTTATTTTAAACAGCTTCTGCGAGTTTGAAGTGGGGTTTGTTGTATAGTAGGTAACGTCCAAAAAATGCACAGACAGCCATTTGGGGCCTTGGAGAGATCAAGAAGTCTCAAGGCTCCACAGGGGGATTTTTGAAAGGAGTATTTTCTTTCAAATATGAAAATAGCCAAGTGTGTGTTTGGAACTATGAAAAAGAGACTGTTGTAAGGTTAACAAGGTTGGCTCTGCTCAGGAAGAACTGAATTGTTGATACTTTGACATTCAATAAAAATAAACTCACCTATTAATTTGGAAGAGTCCTTGGATGATGCAAATAGTTAATGTGTTTGGCTGCTAAGTAAAACATTGCTGGTTCCAGTCCATCCAGAGGTGCCTTAGAAGAAAGGCTTTGTGATAATACTTTTGAAAATAAGTCTTTCTGCTTATCTATTCTTAGTCCAGAAGCCCTGCTAATGTTGGTTCAGGATCCTAGCAACATGCAAGCCCCCACAGACAGACAGGCTATGGCTGTACATGAGGAGCGTTATGTGGGAATTGAACTCAGGATTCCTGCATGGGAGGCAATTCTATCACTGAATGACCACTGCCTCCCTTAGAGAGATTAAGGAAGCATCATGTAATATAGAGTATTATAGAAACAAGGTAGCATTTTGGTAAAATTATTAAGGTGACTCTCTAACCTTATCATGTTCAAAATCAATCCATATGGAATAAAGAATTAAATATAAAAATATACTAAAATTTTCATAGAACATGACAAAGAATAGAACATTTATTCATTATGTGGAGAGCAATAACTCTTTATCATTGAAAAAATAAAAGAAATTGTGAAATAATGAGTTATAGTTTCAAGAGTATAGAAAACCAAAAAAACTAAACTCACTGCTGTTGAGTCGATCTGACTCATAGCGACCCCTTCTTAGGTTTCGGAGGCAGTATCTCTAGGGAAGTAGATTGGCCAGTCGTCCTTTGGGGGAGTGGCTGGTGGGTTTGAACTGCCAGCCTTCCTTATTTAAAATTTCTATGCCATAAAAACCTTAAAGGATCTATCTATCTATCTAGTCATGTGTCACTTAACACCCACTATACATTCTGTGAAATAGGAGGTTATGTGATGTGCACATTGTGCAAACATCATATTATATACAAGCAGGCCCCCAATTATGAATATATGACTTGTGTACAATCTGTAGTTATGAACCAACCCCCATAAAGACTATTACATTAAAAATTCAAAGTACATACAATGGTTTGTAATAACAAATGGGTGATACTTTGCAATGAGCATCAAAATATTATTACTACTAATTATCATGTTCAAGATGTTTTTAGTATATCTGGGTATGTTTCTTTAATATCTTTTATGCATAGAAAGGTATGCAATATTCTAAAACATTTGACTAACTTATGTTAGATATGAACCTTATCTAACTGTTCTAACTTACATACAAATTCAACTTAAAAACAGAATTAGCAATGGAACTTGATCATTATATGGGGACTGCCTGTGATAGGCTTCATGGGAGCTGGTTCCTAACTATGGATTAATACATAAGTCAGATGTTTGCACCTCAAGGACTGCCTGTATAACCTTATGGGACCATGGACATACATACAGTTGGATGGTTGGATGTTGCCCAAACAGTCATTATGTGGCACATGACTGTATATAAAATGATTATATGTGTGTGTGTGTATATATCTATTAAAACAATCATTCATATTTACAACAAAGACATCCAAACTTCAAAAAATAAAAAGTAAAAAAACGGATAAGAATTGATTTCAGTTAGACTGGGAGATCTTTTAAGGCAGGGACATTTCCTCATAATTCACACATAATATGTACCGAATGAACAAATGACTAAAAGGGGGTACAAATAGAAAGCAAAGTTTTAAAATCTCATCATTGCAAGAATAAATATGTGAAATAAATAATTTGGCCAATTAACATACTATTTAAGATTATACCATACATTACCAGCAAGGTTGTAGTAGAATTTGTACACATTCCTGATAAGGGCTCTGCAAATTAGTTCCTACCTTTTGGTAGGATGATCATTTGTAGCAAGAGCTAACCATTTTCTTGCAAGAATTTATTCTAACAAAGAGAGCAACATTAAATATATAGACACACTAAATAGATATAAATATTTAGTATTTCCATATTCAAATATATATTTCTGTAATAAGGGTGTTTGATCTAACTTTCTATAGATCTAACTTAATATATCTATAATATTCAATATTATAAGACTGATTATATATATTTTCACTTCATACAAGAGTGTGTTATAAACTATGAAAGTAATATTCTAAAGACTTATAGAGACACTTAAGTAAGAATGCAAATTATTATTATACTATGATTGCAACTATAAAAAATTCTGTAAGTACTTGGAAGACAATATGCATACATGCAAGAATAAAAACTTTTATGAGAGTGGTGGAATTATGGTCTTACTATTATTTTTATGTATTTTTAATATTATAGCTTTAATTAAAATGTGCAAAATAATCTCTATATGTGTTATATAAATATGCATATATCTATGTACATATATAATTTACATTCTTATGAGTCTAGTAAAGCTGTAGGTCTCCCAGGGAAAATGTAGTAATTACTTATTAAGGTATAGACTCACCACTAACAGCATTGACATATTCACCAGTTATTATTGATAAGGGAGTAGGAACTTTAATTTCAATTAAAGGGGAGAGAAAGGCTTGGGAAAAATGCTTTGAAAGCATTGTCTGCTCTAACTAGTTTGTAAAGCCTGGGACAGGTGTTGTTTCCTATTTATTGGAGATCTAGGCTTGGGGCTTTTCAGGTTGTTCTTGCATTAACAACAGATGGGCCCATTTTTAACTGGACTGACTGGTGAATACCCATGAGGAGATAATTTGTAACACTGACAATATTAACTGAATTTATCTCTGTGTCTTGCACCTACAGGTGGCTCTCTCTCTCTCTCTTTTAATAACAGGTTTATTGAGATATAATTCATATGCCATAAAAGTTACCCTTTTAATATGTACAATGTAGTGGTTTTTAGGATATTCATGAAGTTTTGCAACCATTACCACCATCTAATTTTAGAACTCTTTCATCACACCCAGAAAGAGACTGTACCCACTGGCAATCACTCCCTATTTCCCTCAAACTTCCCCCATCACCTTGCAACCATGAATCTGCATCTGTCTTTATGGATTTGTCTATTCAGGACATTTCATGTAAACAGAATCATATAATATGTGGTCTTTTGTGTCTGGCTTCTTTCACTTAGCAGAATTTCTTCAAGGTTCATTCATGTTGTATCTGCACTTCTTTCCTATTTATGGATGAATAATGTTCCATTGTATGGATATGACACATTTTGCTTATCTATTCATCAGCTAAGGAGCTGTGGTGGTGTAGTGGTTAAGACATTTGGCTGATAACCAGAAGGTCAGTGGTTTGAACACACCAACCACTCTGTGGAAGAAATATGGGGCAGTCTGTTTCTGTAAAGATTTACAGCCTTGGAAACCCAATGCAAGTCACTGTGAATTGGAATCACTAGACGACAGTGAGTTTCATTGGTTTGGTATTCATTAGCTGATGGACATTTGAGTTGTTTCCAGCTTTTGTCTATTGTGAATAATGCTTCCATGAATATTCATATATAAGTATTTATGTGAACACATGTTTTTAGTTCTGCTGGGTATATACCTAGTAGTGGAATTTCTGGGTCATATGGTGACTATGTTTAACATTTTCACAGACCACTAAACTGTTTTGTAAAGTGATTGCACTATTTTACAATCCCATTATAGGTAGCTTTTACTTTCTTCTTTTACATGCTTTTTCTTTCATAGTGGCCATTCCTTTTTTGCGTTTGCATAGTGGGCATTATTACTTAGTTACTTAATTATTACATAATTGGAAAAAAAAGGTTATTTAAAGAATTTGTGGACCCCAATCTGTAGGCCACAGATCTGTTGTAATGGAGTTTTAATGCACTTGGCTGCCATCTTTGTATGTAAGCTGAACAAAGACCCTGTCCCACATGTTATATATAGAAATTGTAAGGAGCTCTGGTAGCATAGTGCCTAAGGCACTTGACTGCTAACCAGAAGGCTGGCAGTTCAAATCCACCAGCCACTCCTTGGAAGGAAGGTTGGGCAATCTACTTCCATGGTGACCCCACCTTGGAAACCCGAGGAGGGGTCACTATGAGATACCATGTAACAATAACAACAATGTGAGAATCGCTGGTGGTCTAAATGGTTAAGCACTCAACTACTAACTGAAAGATTGATGATTCATAACCACTTGGAGGTACCTCAGAAGAAAGGCCTGGTGATCTGTTTCCAAAGGTGACAGCCTTGAAACTCTGTGGATGATATTCCTACATATGTGTTTGTATATGCAGTTTAAACATAACAGAAGGCAAAGTTAGGATAACTTCTTAACCACAAATAAACACCTTGAGGGAGTGAGTTGCTAGACCTATGGGTTGGGGACCATGGTTGCTGGGGATATCAAGCTCAATTGGTACAATATGTTATACAAAAATATTGTTCTACATCATAATTCAGTGAGTAGTGACTTGGGTTTTAAAAGCCGTATAAAAGCTTGTAAGTGGCCATCTAAGAGATAACTATTGGTTTCTCCTCATCTGGAGCAAAGAAGAGTGAAAAAAATCAAAGACTCATGGAAGCAGTTAGTCCAAAGGACTAATGGCCCATGAAAACCTCTGTCTATATGACCCTGAGACCGTAAGAACTAGATGGTTCCCAGCTACTAACGCAAACCACTCAGAAAGGGATAAAATCAGAGCTCCTAGATAGAGTGGGAGAAAAATGTGGAACAAACCCCAAGTCATAAAAAAAGGCCTGGCCCACTGGTCTTATAGAGACCGGTGAAACCCCCTAGACTATGGCACTGAGTCACCCTTCAGGCCTGGAATTAGACTCACTCCTGTGGCTTAACTCTCAGCCAAACAATAGACAGGCCTATGAGTTGAACACCTACACAAGGGAGGTACGCTCCTTTGAATAATCAATCATGGAAGATCGGAAGGGCAGTATTTGCACAGGGAGAAAGGTAAGGAAGCAGGAATGCATTGGCAAGAAGGACTTGTTGTTGTTGTTGTTGTTGCC
>NW_006921592.1:18623643-18626156 GCF_000298275.1 Orycteropus afer afer | reverse complement strand
AAAAAAAAATCAATGCCAAGAAATTGAAGATGAATAAAATATCAAAATTATCAATAAAGACAGATTCAGGAACAGTGTTATTAAAACCAAACAAACTCACTGCCATCATGTCAATTCTGATTCATCGTGACCCCCTTTGCGTTTCCAAGATGGTAAATCTTTATGGAAGTAGATTGGCCAGTCTTCTTTCTGTGGAGTGGCTGGTGGGTTTGAAACACCAACCTTCTAGTTAGCAGTCAAATGCCTTAGGCACTACACCACTAGGGGTCCCATTTGGTACCCCTTGACATTTTACACTCCAAATGGAGGGCAATGCCTCACTTGCCTCACCGTAGGTCCAACCCTGACTTTGACTGTTCTTAGAGTTCTTTTGGCACAAGGGTTAGAAAACAGAACAGCATTTTATTTATGAAGAAACTGAGTCATGGGTTAGATAGTTTGATGTAGTCATGCAGTGACTAACAGGGAATTAGGAGAGTAACTCTTCACTCCCATTCTTCTATCAAATCAGTAAGTGATACTCCCTTGTTATATATTTACTAAGGTTTTATCCCTTTAGCTTAATTCCAGTTCACGTGTCACAAAATGAACTATTTTCTAATTGTTCAACTTTGTCCTCTTTAATAGTTGAACACTTAGTTACAAGGTGGGAGTCCTCATTCTTTGTCTTCCAGAATTTTCTGAACAGAAGAAGTCTATTGCAAAGCCAGGTAGGGAACTGATATGACACTGTAGTGGAGTTTTTGCATAATTCCTCTGTTCTTTGTGTCTTAGTTATTTAGTGCTCTATAACAGAAATATTACAAGCGGCCAGCTTTAACAAACAGAAATTTATTTTCTTACCATTTGTTGTTGTTGTTGTTATTTGCTGTCGAGTCGGACCTGACTTCTTACCATTTAGGAGGCTGGAAGTCTGAATTCAGGGTGCTGGCTCTAGATGAAGGCTTTCTTTCTCTCTCGACTCTGGAGGAGGGTCCTTGTTTCTTCTGAGCTTCTGTACCTGGGGGATCTTCATGTAGCTTGGCATTTTGCTTTCTCTGTCTCTCTTCTCTGGTTTGCTTGTTTTGTCTCTTTTGTATCTCAAAGGAGATTGATTTACAACATGTTGTTGTTGTTTGCTGTGGAGTCAGCCCCACTCATAGCGACCCCTCCTTGGGTTTCCGAGGCAGTATCACTATGGAAGTAGGATTGCCCAACTTTATCAGGTACTAATCTTGCCTTGATAACATAACAAAGAAAATTCATTCTTGGATGGGATTATAACCACTGGCATAGAGATTAGGATTTACAACACATATTTTTGGGGTACACAATTCATCCAAAATACCTTACATCTTGCAAAGAGATTAGGTACAAAAATCTCTCTCTTTTTTTTTTTACACCAATTTTGTACAGCTTTTCAGTTAGAAAGTGAGATAGTCAGAAACCCAGAAGGTTATGAAAGTTTCAGTGCAGTGAAATGCTTGCCAAACCCATTGGAGCTATTATTGGCAGAGCAAATAGTGAGTGACATTCAGAGTTTATGCTGTTTGCTCTCTGATACTGGTGGAATGAGTTTACGTCACATGCAGAACTACTGAGAGGTGACTTTTTCTGGGCTGGCCAATAACTGTTTGTTTACTCTTGGATTTGTTATGACAATGAAGTCAAGTTTTCATTACCTGTAGCTCAGATTATTGGGGAAGAGAAGAATCTACAAATAAGAAGAGAGTATTATTTTGATGCAGGATTTTCCAAAGTTATCCCTTGATAATAGCTATAATAATGGTTCCTTGGGAAAATAAATTAGGAAGCACTGCATACTAAATGCCAATCTTGGAGATGGATGTGCTCATTAGCTTATGAAATCCTCTTAGAAATCCTTCAGGGGAAAACAAAAACCTGTAGAGTTTGGTTTAACTCAGTTTTGTGCAAATTTTATTATGAAAACTGATACTATTTCTTGGGGGGGAAGTCATCCTGAAACTTAGATGTGTAAAACACGATCATTTATTTTCTTCATTGTGTCTGTAAATGAGGAATTTGAGAAGGACTCACCTGAGTGGTTCTGGCTTGAGATCTCTCGTGGAATTGTAGTTTGAAGGTGGCTGATACTAGAACTGCAGGTGGTAGAAGCAGCTGGTAGCTTACTGGACATCTCCATGTTACCATTGGGCTTCTCCATGTGTTCTCACCATGTTGGATAGTTGGACTTCCTCAGAGCATGGCTGCTGCAGGGCAGTAGGACTGCTACATGACAACTCAGGGGTCTAATGCAAGTATTACAGCACATTAGGTAGAAGCTGTGGTCTTTTTTGATGTAACTTTGGAAATCACCCATGATTATTCTGTTGATTATGAATAAGTCATAAGGCCACCTGGATTCAGGGGAATTCAAATCTGTATCTTGATGAAGGAGTAGTGGCAAGGTTCTAGAAGAGCACGTGGGACTAGAGATATTGTTGCCTTAATCATTCACAAATACACTTGGCCACAGTAACTTCTTTTTCAAGTAGAATCTATTCAGTGTTGGT
>NW_006921592.1:18620078-18621578 GCF_000298275.1 Orycteropus afer afer | reverse complement strand
TGGCTCTCTTGGACTTATTTTAATTGACTTCAACTTCAAGTTGAACTTGCATATGAGCAGTTGATGGTCTGTTCCACAATCAGCTCCTGGCCTGGTTCTGGCTGAAGATATTGAGCTTTTCCACTGCCTTTTGCCACAGATGTAGTTAGTCTGATTCCTGTGTGTTCCATCTGGTGAAGTCCATGTGTAGAGACACCGTTTGTGTTGTTGAAAAAAGGTGTTTGCAATGAATAAGTTGTTGGTCTTCCTGTGGAACAGCTGGTGGATTTGAACCAACCATCTTTCTCTGGTGGTGTAGTGCCTAAGGCACTTGACTGCTAACCAGAAGGTTGGCGGTTCAAACCCACCAGCCACTTCTTGGAAGGAAGATTGGGCAATCTACTTTTGTAGTGATACTGCCTTAGAAACCCAAGGAGGGGTCGCTATGAGTTGGGTCCAACTTGACAGCACATAACAACAACAACAACGAATGCTTAACCACAGCACCACCAGAGCGGCTTATATTCCCTGCAAAGAGTGTTATCTTGATAGAGGAAAGAAAGTATATTTGTATTATAATGCAATATTGTCATAAAATTACTTCTATGATCAGATAAAATAAAAACATGGAGAAGGGTAGGGTCACAGGTAGATAATGGCTACAGTGATCTTGTAAATTGTCATGAATATGGCAACAGTTGTTCTAGAAGTTAAAGGAATTATATGGGACATGAAGGGTAATTCATATACATTAACTTAAAATCAGAGAATATAGAAATGGAAGATTATTAACTCCACTTTCTATGCATGAATTTCATCTGTAACACCCATCCCCAACTTCAGATCATCCTCAGGTGGCTTCTGTGATTCAAGATCACTATAATTTCAGATAAATTCATTTTTTTTTTAATTTTAAGTTTTTAATTGTGATTTGGGTGAAAATTTACAGAGCAAATGCACTTTCCATTCAGCAGTTCACATACATTTTGTCTCATGACATTGACCACAATTTACCACAATGCAACATCTCCCCTTCTACTTCCTCCCGATAGTTACCTCTTCCCTATGTCTATCACTCCATGCACTCCTGCCCCCTGAGCTGTCTCCCTTTGCATAAGCAGCCATTCTTTCTCCCATGATTGTTCCCTCCAAGGAGTGTATCTACCTAAGGTAAATGTTCAAGTCATATGCCTGTAATAGACATATGTGGCTGGAAGCCACAGACGTGTGTTCAGTTCCAGACCTGAAGGGCAGCTAGAGGCCATGTCTCAGTGGTTCCACCAGGCTATATCGGACCAGCAAACCTGGTCCTCCCCTTTTTTCCCAAATGATTTTGAGTTTTGTTCCACATTGTTCTCCCTCTCTATCTAGGATTTCCTACATAGATCCTCTTCCAAGTGGTTGACAGTAGTAGCTGGGCACCATCTAGTTCTTCTGGTCTCATAGTCATATAGGCTGTGGATCAGATGGTGTGCTAATTGTTTCCATGAATTTTTGGTTTTCTTCATTCTTTGCTCTGGA
>NW_006921592.1:18602148-18603107 GCF_000298275.1 Orycteropus afer afer | reverse complement strand
TATTGGTCACACAATGCAACACACTGCTGCTGAGTCAGATCTGATTCATAGTGACTCCTCCTTGGGTTTCTGAGGTGATATCACTATGGAAGTAGATTGCCACATCTTCTTTCCAAGGAGTGGCTGGTGGGTTTGAACCGCCAACCTTCTTTTAGCAGTCAAATGCCTTAGGCACTATGTCACCAGAGCTCCTTCTGTATCGGTAATGCTGCTCTAAATTGCTCTCAGAAATGATGTAAAGCTCAGTATAGATTCAAGGCCAGAGACCAGATCCAGTCCCTGACTGGCTTTTTACCAACATTTTATTATGCAATTTTTCATATATACATAAAAGTTGAAAGAATTGTATAGTCAACACTTAGTGCCTAGTGGCACAATGGTTAAGGGTTTTGCTGCTAAACTAAAAGTTCAGCAGTTTGAATCCACCAGCCACTCCACAGGAGAAAGATGAAGCATTCTGTTTCCATAAAGATCCCAGCCCTGAAAATCCTGTGGGTCAGTTCTCCTCTGTCCTACAGGATCACTATGAGTTGTAATTGACTTGATGGCACACAACACAATAGTTATCTATTGATACCTATCTATGTCTATCTATGACACTCTTCAGAAGGACGGTTGGGCAATCTATGTCTGTAGTGATAATGCCTCGGAAACCCAAGCAGGGGTTGCTAAGAGTTGGGTCTGACGCAACGGCAAATAACAATAACAATAACAACAAATCTACCCATTGCAGTCTATCCATCAACACATCTTATATTTAATAATTTTCTAAGTGAGTTACAGGTATCTAGTATCCTTTACTCATAAGCACTCCAGCATGCATATCATTATAGTTCTTTTCTTTTTTCCTTTTCAAGTTAAAATTTATATATTTGTATATATAGTGAAATACAAATGTCAGTAAGTGTACCATTTGCTGAATTTTGTGCAATCCACACCTATCCAGATATAGAACATGA
>NW_006921592.1:18596624-18601158 GCF_000298275.1 Orycteropus afer afer | reverse complement strand
GAAAGCTTTTAAGATCCCAGTCACTACTCATCAAAGTAGGTTGTGGAACAAGATTTTTATGTACATACTGTGTTGTGCCAATTGAGCTTAGTGTCCTCCAATACCATGGCCCTGAGTTGGCAGGCCTGATGGTTCTCTCTCCCAAGGTGTTAGGCTGTCTGAGGGATTACTCCATCTTCTGTTGCTTTTGTAATGATTGTGGTTATTATGTGTCACTAGGAGCTCTGGTAGCATAGTGCCTAAGGGACTTGATTGCTAACCAGAAGGCTGGTGGTTCAAACCCACCAGCCACTCCTTGGAAGGAAGGTTGGGCAATCTACTTCTGTAGTAATACTGCCTTGGAAACCCAAGGAGGGGTCTCTATGAGTTGGGGGCCGACTCCAAGATGCATAACAACAACAACAACAGGATCTATGCAAGATTATCTTCATCTAAATCTATCATTGGTCTAGAGTACAATAAAAATAATTTTCAGTGCTATATAACTGTTGGCTCTTTGGACAGGCTCTTATAATCTTAAAATGGCTCTTGAGTTACTTCTCTCTCCTCATTGTAATCTAATGCTATCTGAAGGGAAGTGTGGCAGGTTTCGTAAACAGGCCTAAAGAGAGATGAGTTTGCCTAAACAGAAGCACTCTAGTTTTCATTGGTCTAGACATTTTCTTCTTCTTTCTTTTGCAGGGTTGCTATGAGTTGGAATTGACTTGATGGCAATGGGTTTGGTTTGATTTTTGGTTCCCTTGCTGGACTGCTTCCACCTCACTGTGGGCGTCCAGTTGATTTCTGATATACCCCTAAACAGTTACTGTTGAATTGATTCTGACTAATGGCTACCCTATATGTGTCACAGTCAAACTGTGCTCCATAGGGTTTTCAATAACTGATTTTTTGGAAAGTCTTTCTTCCAAGACATCTCTGGGTGGACTCGAATTTCCAACCTTCTGTTAGCAGCTAAGTGCATTAACTATTTGCACCACCTAGGGACTCCTTTCTCCTCTAGTCCCCTCACTTAAATACTCTTCTGATCATGCCCTGTCCTGAAGTGGTGCTGAAGCATTTCGAATTCATGCTTACTTGTTTTTAATTACCCAGGAGCTAACTGTGACAAGCTGCAGTGGCCCTGGGCTCACAGGAGACAAGATCCTGCTCCATGCAGGGGCTTTTTGCAGCAGATTGACAGCAGTGGACTTAAGTTCTTTTGGAGCCACAGATGTGGGTGTGATGGCTCTGATACAAGGTGTTTCAAGATACTGCACCAAATGTGACACTGTCATTTCCAAATTAGTTAAATGGTAATAAATTTTCAAAAATAAGAGAGAATATGTTTTTGTTCTTATTATATGCTAGGCACTGCTCTAAGTGTTATATCTGCATTTATTATTTTAATCTGCAGAAAAGTCTATGAGGTGAATATTATTTTCCTTATTTGGGATGAGAAAATG
Organism: Orycteropus afer afer; assembly: GCF_000298275.1. Lineage (NCBI taxonomy): Eukaryota > Metazoa > Chordata > Mammalia > Tubulidentata > Orycteropodidae > Orycteropus > Orycteropus afer. The sequence continues at coordinate 18,599,716 of NW_006921592.1, read as the reverse complement.
TGGGCACAATGAGGTTAAGTAACTTGCATAAATTCACACATCTGGTAAATAATAGAAGGAGCTCTGGTGACATAGTGCCTAAGGCATTTGACTGCTAACCAGAAGGTTGACAGTTCAAATCCGCCAGCCACTCTGTGGAAGGATGACTGAGCAATCTATTTCTGTAAAGATTTACCATCTCGGAATCCCAGTGAGGCTCACTATGAGTCAGAATCAACTCGATGGCAGTGAATTTGGTTTTTGGTTAGTAAGTAGTAGAGCCTGTATTGTAAGCATGGCAATGAGATTTCAGAGTCTGATTGCCCTCTGCTTTTTATGTTTCCTGTGGAAAGAAAATAGAGAGCTAGCTCACTGAGGGTGATTTGGTTTTTCTTGATTTAATGTTTAGTTATCATAGAGCTACGATTTTTATAGAATTAGCGTGTCAGTCTCAGTTCAGAACCAGGGGTGCCATGTTTCTGGATGAAGCATAGTGTGGAGCTGGGATCAGAACACATTTTCTCTAAAGAGCCAGATAATAAATACTGTAGGCATTGAAGGCCACACAGTCTCTGTCATAACTACTCAACTCTGCTTTTGTAGCAGTCATAGTATGTAAATCAATGAGCATAACTGTATTCCTATATAATTTTATTTACAATGAGGGGCACAGGGGGATGGTTGCAGGGTGCGGAGGAGAGGAGACTGGGTTAGGGTTGGATATGGTGAATGGGGAATGAAACTAAATGTACACGTTACGTTGAATGTAAAACAAGCTCTTAAAATAAAAAAATGAAAAAAAAAAGTATTTACAAAATCAGGTGGCAGGCTACATTTGGTCCATTGACCATAGTTTGCTGACCCCTGATCTGTTGTTGTTGTTGTTGTTGTTATGTGCCGTCGAGTCAGCTCCGACTCATAGCGACCCCTCCTTGGGTTTCCGAGGCAGTATCACTATGGAAGTAGGATTGCCCAACCTTCCTTCTGAGGAAAAGTAATTTTTAAAACATTATGGGTGACAATATGGAGAATTGAAGACTGTTCACTTTGTTGTTGTTGTTGTTGTTATGTGCCGTCGAGTCGGCCCGACTCAGAATCTGATAAAAGCAGTGAATTCTCTACCTATAATGAGTCAGATATATACATGCATATAACCTTTAACATATGCCACATTTATATGCCATATATATGGATACATTTTGTGTTTGCATTTATTATAGGTGTTTATGAATCACCTGATATGGTATATTTACAGATATTGATATATTGCCTTGAACATTTACTTTGGGAAAATCAGAATATAAAACAATCCTTACAAATAGTTATATTTCATGCATATTTTTCATGCAGAAATTAATCCTGCCCTCTGACAAACTGAAATAACTCTAGATTGCATAATTAAAACACAAAGCAAAAATTAAATCTGCCCCAAAGTAAGTCTAATGTGAAGGTTTCTACTGAATGCAAATATTATCTTTAACATGCTAACAGTTGTGACTTTGTTCTGATGCTAACAAAAGCTGAGAGTTGGGAACCCTGGTTTATGGAGGCACAAAAACGGGATCAGGCCTTTTCTAGGTCTTTTTATCATGTAATGGGTTGTCATGTAACAAAGAATTCTGAATTTCTCAAATGCTGTTAAACCGAGCTACTGACCTTTGTTCTTACAACAAGGAGGTGATCCCTAGTGAGGTAGTATTTATTATTATTATTTTTAAACATTGGTGCTGCCTATGGCAGTGAGGAAAGGATTACAAGTTTACATTTCATGTTTAGGGATCACTCAAGTTGCAGAACCTTGCACAAGAGCTGTGTGGTATTTCTGATTATCTGCAGAGCTCTATTTGCAGAAGCACTTTCTCTAACAATAAAAAGCTGGCACAGTCCTTGTACCTGTCAGGCCAAGCTAGGTTATGTTATGGTAATAAACAGCCACTAAATCTCAGTAGTGTAAACCAGCAAAGGTTTATTTGTCACTCATGCCCATGTTGAATGGGTTGGAGTCTCTCTCCACAACATTATCATGCACTCCATCTCCTAGTGACACTGCCTGAAGCATTGGCAACTGTCAAGGAAGAAGACAGTGAGAAAAAAAAACAAAAAACAAAAACCAACCTCACTGCTTTCGAGTTGGATCTGACTCATAGTACCCCTCCTTGGGTTTCTGAGGTAGTATCAGTACAGAAGTAGATTGCCTGATCTTCCTTCCAAAGAGTGGCTGGTGAGTTTGAACCGCCAGCCCTCTGGTTAGCAGTCAGATGCCTTAGGCACTATACCACCAGAAGACAGTAACAGTGTAGGGAATTATGCACTGGATCATAAAGCAACTGGTTACATGTCATGGCCAAAGCAAAAGAGCTCCATGGGATGGGGAATTGCAGACCTACCACATTTTTAGGACTCAAAAGAGAAAATCAAAATCAAACCTTTGGGAGAAGCTGTCTTGACTATCGTAATTGACCTAAGAGATTAGAGAGTTCTGGGAGCTCTGGTGGCATAGTGCCTAAGGCATTTGACTGCTAACCAGAAGGTTGGTGGTTCAAACCCACCAGCCACTCCTCAGAAGGAAGGTTGGACATTCTACTTCGTAGTGATACTACTTCGTAAACCCAAGGAGGGGGTCACTGTGAGTTGGATCCGACTCAAGGGCAGTGAGTTAATCTCTTTTCGGGAGCTCTGGCTCAGTGCCTAAAGCATTTGACTGCTAACCTGAAGGCTGGCAGTTCAAACCCACCAGCCACTCCTTGGAAGGAAGGCTGGGCAATCTACTTCTATAGAGATACAGCGTCAGAAACCCAAGGAGGGGTCGCTATTAGTCAGGACTGACTCGACAGCAGTGAGTTTGGTTTGGTTTAATCTCTTTTTAGGGAGCTCTGGTGGCTCAGTGTTTAAGTGCTTGGCTGCTAACTGAAGATCAGCAGTGTAGATCCAGCAGCTGCTCCATGGGAGAAGGATGTGGCAGTCTGCTTTTGTAAAGATTACAGCCCTGGAAAGAAATCCTATGGGGCAGTTCTACTCTGTCATATAGGGTTGCTAGGAGTTGGAATCAACTTGACCTCAATGAGTTTGGTTTTATAATTTTGTTTTCTTGGAGTAGAATTGCAGAGAAAAGT
>NW_006921592.1:18592086-18593135 GCF_000298275.1 Orycteropus afer afer | reverse complement strand
GAACATGGGTGTGCATATATCTGTTCTTGTCATGGCTCTCACTTCTTTAGGGTATATACCTAGTAATGGGATGGCTGGGTCAAATGGTATTCCTATAGAATATTTTTAATATAAGAGTTTTGTATTAAATCAAATCCAATTTGTAATAAAGTTCCAGCCTTTTAAAATTGGACTTTCTTTTCACAAAGGATCCATGTTGCTGATAAAGTTTTGAGTGTTAGTGATAACATGCTCTTTTGGCTTTTCTGGTGTTATGTATCCAATAGGAAGAAACTTGTCATATAAATATCACTGTGGCATCTGTGTCACATTTGGTGATAAAACTAAAATCAAATTCTATGTAAGACTCAATGCATTTAATTTCCATGTCAATTTCTAGCTGAAGATTGGCCTGGTGTGATCAAATAGAATCTCTATAATGATTGTGAAGACAATGCATATTTTCATTAATTTATCTCCATGGGAACCTGTTCCTGGCCTAATAATATGGTGTTAAGATGGAAACTATATCTGACCATGCTCAGGAGCATTTCATATTCCTTATCCTTGTTTGGAGAGAAACAAAGATAGGATAATTTGAAATGAAAATATGTTTACTATAAAGATAAAGATAGCATCAGAGCAATAAGAAAAAAGAAATAAAAATATATATCTGTATTTGATTTATTGACTCTCTCTGAAATCAATCCATAAACCAAATTTAAAATCCATAGTATACCAAAAGAAAATTCCTCTTTAGGTGTTTCAGAGGCTGTTTGAATAGCTAATGAATTTTAAGCTTTGATATGAAATCTTTCTTTTAAAATTCATATATATAGAGAGATGTAATTTTTTTTTTTGAACTTTCAGCCTTTAAAGACTCTCTATCAATGGATGCCAGATTACAGACAAAGCCATTAAAGGTTTAATTGAAAAGTATGGACATAGGTAATAATGTTAAACTTCTCATTTCCTGCTACTTTACATTTATGTATCACCTATGAGGTTAGGGGAGCTCTGGTGGCATAGTGCCTAAGGCATTTGACTGCTAACCAGAAGGCTGGCAGTTC
>NW_006921592.1:18576200-18591356 GCF_000298275.1 Orycteropus afer afer | reverse complement strand
TTAGCAGTCAAGTGCCTTAGCCACTATGCTACCAGAGCTCCCAGGCCATTGGCTTTGGGAGAGTCTAATCAAATAGTATATTAAATGTGGTGGTGTGTAAAAATATGGCACATAATGGCTTCAACATGAACAAGAATCAACTGAGTCATCCCCAGTCTTTGATTACTTTTCTTCCTTATAATTTGGTAAATCATAAAACATAGGAGTTCAGGTTATGTTTCTGAAAAGAATAACATGGGAGCTCTCTGGATACTTCCTTAGGACTGTGGATACTTCTGATGCCTTAGACTTTCTACTTTTTAAGGAGAAAAATATTCTACTAAATAAACCCAAGTAATTGGTGAAATTGTTATGAGGCGGCATGTTGGTTGAATGGCTCATAATTTCATCAAGGAACACCTATTCTCTTACCTGTTGACATATTTACTCATGTTTTCTCAAATCCTACCTCTCTTTGAATTCTTACTTTAGTGGTAGAGAAAAAAAATGTGGGAATCATGTACATAAATTCATTAATTATGTAAACTTGGAAAAGTTATATACTTTCTGAGCCCCAGTTAACTTATTTATAAAGTCTGGATCACAATGATAATCAGGGAGAGCTGTTGTGAAGATTAAACAGGATAAAGTGTATAAAGCCATTAACACAGTGACTAGTACTTAGTATGTGTTCAATAAGTGATAATTTGTTTTATTGCAGCTGATAGTGTTTATCCCCTTCTCTCACATACTTTTTTTAAACTTTTTGTTGTGATTTGGGTAAAAGTTTACAGAGCAAATTGGTTTCCCATTCAACTGTTTAGACACATTTTGTTTCGTGACATTGAAGGCAGTCCCCATGATGTAACAGTGCTCTTCCCACTTCCTCCTTGTGGGTATCATTTCCATTCATCCTTCTTTCCTATCCATTCCTGCCTTCTGATCTTTATCTCTGGGCAAATGCTGCCCTTTTGGTTCATTATTCTGAAAAGTGAGTACCTTCCTGGTGTTATTTTTCATCCCAGAGGCCTGTTGTTTCACTGAAAGTTGAGCCACAGTGGTGAGTTCAGTTCCAGACTTGTAGGGTGAATAAAAGCTATAGCCTTGGGGGTTCTACCAGTTTCTATCAGACCAGTAAGCCTGGTCTTTTTTTTTTTTCTATTATTATTTTGACTTTTGTTCCACATTTTTTTTTTTTTCCCATTCTATCCAAGACCTTCTATTTTGATCCCTTTCAGAGTGGTCAGTAGTGGCAACCAGACACAATCTAGTTTATCTGGTCTTGGAGTCATAGAGGCTGACATTCATGTGGTCTACTACTCTCTTGGACCAACTGCTTCCATGTGCCTTTGATTTTCTTCACTCTTACTTGCTCTGGAATGGGAGATGCAATTGTATTTGTTGTTGTTAGCTGCCATTGAGTCATCATTTCCAGCTCATAGCAACCCTATGTGCAGTAGAATGAAAGCCTGCCTGGTCCTGTACCAGTCCCACAATCCTTGCTATACCTGAGCCTATCATTGTAGCCACTGTGTCAATCCATCTTGTTGAGGACTTTCCCTTTTTTCATTGACCCTCCACTTTACCAAGCACGATATCCTTCTCTAGGGAATGTTTCCATCTTATAATATGATGAAAGTAGGTGAGACGAAGTCTGGCGATTCTTGCTTCCAAGGAGCATTCTGGCTGCACTTCCTCCAGGACAGCTTTGTTAGTTCTTTTAGCAGTCGATGGTATTTTCAGCATTTTTTGCCAACACCACGACTCAAAACCATCGACTCTTCTTCAGTCTTCCTTATTCACTGTCCAGCTCTTACATACGTGAGAGGTGATTGAAAATACCATGGCTTGTGTCAGGAACACCTTAGTCTTCAAGAAGATACTTTTGCTCTTTATCGCTTGAAAGAGGTCTTTTGCAGCACATTTGCCCAGTGCTGAGACCCCTCGTTGGGTTTCTGAGGTTGTATCTCTACAGAAATAGATTGCCAAGTCTTCCTTCCAAGGAGTGGTTGGTGGGTTTGAACTGACAGCCTTCTGGTTAGCAGTCAAATGCCTTAGGCACTGCGCTACCAGAGCGCGCTCTCTCTCTCTCTCTCTCTTTTTTTTTTTGGTTTATATGTCATCTGATATCTTGACTGCTGCTTCCATTGGTGTTGATTGTTGAACCAAGTAATATGAAGTCTTTAACAACTTCAATCTTTTCTCCATTTATCATGAAGCTGCTTATTGGTCCAGTTGTGAGGATTTTTGTTTTCTTTATATAGAGATGTAATCCATACTGCAGATTGTAGTACTCCATGTTCATCAGTAAGTGCTGCAAGTCATCCTCACTTTCAGCAAGCAAAATTGTGTCATCAGTACATTGCAGGTTGTTAATGAGTCTTCCTCCTATCCTGATGTGATGTTCTTCTTCATATAGTCCAACTTCTCAGGTTATTTGCTCAACATACAGATTGAATAAGTATGGTGAAAGGATGCAATCCTGACACGCTCCCTTCTTGATTTTAAACCACGCTGTGTCCCCTTGTTCTGTTGAAACAACCGCCTCTTGGTCTATGTACACGTTCCTCATGAGTACAGTTAAGTGTTCTGGAATTCCCATTCTTCTCAATGTCATTCATAATTTGTTATGATCCACACAATTGAATTCTTTTGCACAGTCAATAAGGCACAAGTAGACATCTTTCTGGTAATCTTTGCTTTCAGTCAAGATCCATCTGACATCAGCAATCATGGCCTCGTTCCATGTCCTCTTCTGAATCCAGCTTGCATTTCTGAAAGTTCTCTGTCAATATACTGCTGCAACTATTTTCGAATTATATTCAGTAGGATTTTACTTGCATGTGATACTAATGATATTGTTCAATAATTTCCACATTCGCTGGGATCTGGGATCACCTTTCTTTGGAATGGGAACAAATATAGATCTCTTCCAGTCAATTGGCCAGGCAGCTGTCTTCTAAATCTCTTGGCATAGCTGAATGAGTGCCTCCAGCATGGCATCTGTTTGTTGAGACATCTCAGTGGGTATTCCATCAATTCCTGGAGCTTTGTTTTTTGCCACTTCCGTCAGTGCAGTTTCATCTTCTTCCTTCAGTACTATTGGTTCTTGATCATATGCCACCTTCTGAAATGGATGAACATTAACCAATTCTTTTTGGTATTCCTTCTATCTTATTTTGATGTTTCCTGCATCATTCAATATATTGCCCATAGAATCTTTCAATATTGCAACTCAAGGCTTAAATTTTTTCCTCAGTTCTTTCAGCTTGAGAAATGCCAAGCATGTTCTTCCCTTTAGGTTTTCTAACTCCAGGTCTTTTCACATTTCATTATAATAATTGCCTTTGTCTTCTCAAGCTGCTCTTTGGAATCTTCTCAGCTCTTTTATCTTATTATTTCTTCCGTTTGCTTTAGCCACTCTTCACTCAAGGGCAAGTTTCAGAGTCTCTTCTGACATCCATTTTGGTCTTTTCTTTCTTTCCTGTCTTTTTAATGACCTTTTGCTTTCTCCATGGATGATGTTCTTGATGTCATCCTACAATTCCTCTGGTTTTTGGTCATTCGTGTTAAGTGCGTCAAATCTATTCTTTAGATGGTCTTTACATTCAGGAGGGATACATTCAAGGTCATATTTTGGCTCTCATGGACTTGTTTTGATTGTCTTCAGCTTCAACTTGTACTTGCAAATGAGCAGTTGATAGTCTGTTCCACAATCAGCTCCTGGCCTGGCTTTGGCTGAAGATATTGAGCTTTTCCATCACCTCTTGCCACAGATATAGTCAATCTGATTCCTGTGTACTCTGTCTGGTAAAGTCCATGTGTATAGCCACTGTTTGTGTTGTTGAAAAAAGGTATTTGCAATGAATAAGTTGTTAGTCTTGTGAAATTCTATCATGCGATCTCCAGCGTTATTTCTGTCACCAAGGCCAAATTTTCCAGCTACCGGTGATTCTTCTTTGTTCCCAACTTTTGCATTCCAGTCACCAGTTATAATTAACACATCTTGATTTCACCTTTGGTCAATTTCAGACTGCAGAAGTTGATAAAAATCTTCAATTTCCTCATCTTTGGCTTTGATGGTTGGTGCATAAATTTGAATAATAGTCGTATTAACTGGCCTTCCTTGTAGGTGCACGAATATTATCCTATTTGACAGCATTGCACTTCAGGATAGATCTTGAAACATTCTTTGTGATAGTGAGTGCCACACTATTTCTTTTCAACTTGTCATTTCTGGCATAGTAGATCATATGGTCATCTGATTCAAAATGGCCAAAACTAGTCCAGTTCAGTTCACTAATGCCTAGGATATCAATCAATCTCTATGCATTCCATTTAATTTTTGACAACTTCCATTTTTCCTAGATACATACATCATACATTCCATGTTCCAATTATTAATGGATGTTTGCAGCTGTTTCTTCTCATTTTGAGTCATGCCACATCAGCAAATGGAGGTCCTGAAAGTTCTACTTTATCTGTATCATTAGGGTTGGTTCTACTCTGATGAGACAGCTCTTCCCCAATCATATTTTGAGTGCCTTCTAACCTGAGGGGCTTATCTTCTGGCACTGTATTGGACAATGTTTCAGGGCTATTCATAAAGTTATCCAGTAATATATCAGATAGTGTTTTACTGCTATCTATAAGGTTTTCCTTGGGCAATTGTTTGAGAAGTGGATGGCCTCTTCCTTCTTCCAAGTCTGTCTCAGTCTGGTAGCTCTACTGAAACCCATCCACCATGGGCAACCCTGCTGGAGTTTGAAACACCGGTGGCATAGCCTCAAGTCTCACAGCAACATGCAAGCCACCACATTACGACAAACCAACAGACAAGTTTATCTCTCTTAGTTTTTCCTAACTGCTCTACTTACTTCCTGGCCTTCTGCCTACCTATTCTGGCTGTCTGCCCTGGCTTCCTGTTTCCTGCCTGGGAGCTCTCCCCTTACTTGTATCCAGCTGTCCATCCTAGCTTTCTGCTTCCTGCCTGGGGCACCTTAGGTAGCTGCTAACAAGCTTTTAAGACTCCAGTAGGTTGTAGAACATTGTCTTTGTGGAGTATGTTATGCCAATTGACCTTGACACCCCCAGCAACAATGGTCCTGAGCCCCCAAGCCCAGGGACTCATTCCTTCAAGGTTTTTTGGATATGATAAAGAATTTTCATAACTTTGCCCCATTTGTTCTACTATATACATGTATATTTTTACAGTGGCTTGAGAAGGCACAGTAATGTATTATAATGAAATGTGCAAAGATGTGGAATTAGAAAACCAAAAGAGAAAAACACACTCAGGATTTCACAAACTTAAAGAACTGAAGAAATAGTTCAAGCCTTCAGTTGTAATATTAAAGGATTATATGGGCAAAATATTGGACAATGCAGAAGTCATCAAAAAAAGATGGAAGGAATACAGAGTCACTGTACCAAAAAGAATTGGTCAACATTCAGCCATTTCAGGAAGTAGCATATGATCAAGAACCAATGGTACTGAAGGAAGAAGTTCAAGCTGCATTGAAGGAATTGATGAAAAACAAGGCTCCAGGAATTGATGGAATACTCACTGAAATATTTCAACAAATGAATGCAACACTGGAGGTGCTCACTTGTTTATGCCAACAAATTTGGAAGACAGCTACCTGGCTAACCAACTGAAGAGATCTGTATTTGTGCCCATTGCAAAGAAAGGTGATCCAACAGAATGCAGAAATTATTGAACAATATCATTAATATCACATGAAAGTAAATTTTTTTCTGAAGATAATTCAAAGTTTGTTGCAGCAATACATCAATGGGAAATTGCCAGAAGTTCAATCTGGATTGAGAAGTGGGGATTGAACAAGAGATATCATTGCTGACATCAGATGGATCTTGGCTGAAAGCAAAGAATACCAGAGAGTGTTTACCTGCACTTTATTAACTATGCAAAGGGATTTGACTATGTATATTGTAATGAATTATGGATAACATTGTGAATGGCAATTCCAGAATACTTAATGGTGCTCATCAGGAACTTGTACATAGGCCAAGAGGTAGTCGTTTGAATAGAACAAGGGGATACTATTGTGTGGTTTAAAATCAGGAAAGGTGTGTGTCAGGTTGTGTCATTTCATCATAGTTATTAAATCTGTATGCTGAGCAAATAATCTGAGCTGAACTATATGAAGAAGAATGCACCATTAGGGTTGGAAGAAGACTCATTAACAATCTTGCTATATGTAGGTGACACAACCTTGCTTGCTGAAAGTGAAGATGACTTGAAGCACTTAGTGATGAAGATCAAAGACTATGGCCTTGAGTATGGATTACCCCTCACTATTAAACAAAAATCCTCATAAAAGGGCCAATAAGCAGCATCACAATAAATGGATAAAAGATTGAAGTTGTCAAGGAGTTCATTTCACTTGGATCCACAGTCAATGCCAAAGGAAGCAGCAGCCATCAAGAAGTCAAAGGATACATTGCACTGGGAAAATCTGCTGCAAAAGACCTCTTTGAAGTGTTAAAGAGCCAAGAATGTCACTCTGAAGACCAAGGTGAGCCCAACCCAAGCCATGCATGTGAGAGCTGAACAATGAATAAGGAAGACCACAGGAGAATCCATGCATTTGAATTGTGGTGTTGGTGAAGAACACTGAAAATACAATGGACTGCCAGAAGAATGAACAAATCTCTCTTGGAAGTGCAGCCAGAATGCTTCTTAGAAAAAAGAATGGCTAGATTTTGTCTCATGTACTTTGGTCATGTTGTCAGAAGGGGCCAGTCCCTAGAGAAGGATATCATGCTTGGTAAAGCAGAGGGCCAGTGAAAAATGGGAAGACCCTCAATGAAATGGATTGACACAATGGCTGCAAAGATGGGCTCAAACATAGCAAAAATTGTGAGGATGATGCAGGACTGGGCAGTGTTCTGTTCTTTTGTACATAGTGTCGCTATGAGTTGGAACCAACTTGATGGCATCTAGCAACAACAGCAATATGTAGAACTATAGTCTGCCAAACTTATATATGGTCATGGGTATAATTTCATTCACTTATGCATACCTGTTCATCTTGCCTGTCTACCTATGTATTCACTTGTAGATTAGTGTTTGTTCTTACTGAGAATGCAGGATTGTGTATGTAATTGTACTTACAATTTTTGTTATAACTCTTGGGTACCTCTGCACGTATTCCTTTTCCTTAGTGATATTGTGCGGGTCACCCACTTTTTTTGTATATCGCCTTTCCCTTCACCCAAATTAATGTGTGTCTCTTATTGAGTTAGTGATTTTCCCTCCCCTCCCCTCTCCTCCTTGATAACTATGTTTATTTCTGTGTGTAAACTTTTCCTTGACATTTTATAACGTGTACTCATACAGTATTTGTCATTTTGTTGTTGACTTATTTCACTCAGTATAATATCCTCCAGGTTCTTCCACATTATGAAATGTTTCATGATTCTTTGTTATTCTTTAATGTTGCATAGTAATCCATTGTGTATATGTACCATATTTTAATCATCCATTCATCTGTTGATGGGCTTTTAGGTTGTTCCTATCTCTTTACTATTATGAATAATACTTAGATGAACATGGATGTGCATATATCTATTAGTGTCTCATCTTTTACTTATTTAGGATATATACCTGGTGGTGTAGTGCTTAAGGGATTTGACTGCTAATCAGAAGGCTGGCGGTTCACACCCACCAGCCACTTCTCGGAAGACAGGTTGGGCATTCTCCTTTTGTAGTGATACTGCCTCAGAAATCCAAGGAGGGGTCACTCTGAGTCGGATCTGACTCGACAGCAGTGAGTTTGGTTTTTTTGGACCTAGTAGTGGGATTGCTGATCATAGGGTGTTTCTGTCTCCAATTTTTTAAGGAAGTGCTATATAGTTTCCAGAATGATTGTGCCGTTTTACAGTCCCATCAGCAGTGTATGAGAGTTCCAATCTCTCCATACCCTCCCTAGAATTTTTTGTTTTCTGTTATTGAACTTTGCTATTATAGCTGGGGTGAGATATTAGCTCATTGTTGTTTCGATTCGCATCTCTCTCTAATGGCTGATGGTCACGAGCATTTCTTCATGTGTTTGTTGACCTTTTGAATATCTTCTTGGGTGAAGTGTCTGTTCCCTCGTGTTTCTAGAAAGATAACCTTGCCTCCTTAATCAACTTTCAAAGCAAGAATGCCTTTTGCATTTGCTGAATCTGGCACTATGAATAATTTGGGGAAACACCATCAATCCTACCACGGTCTCCAGCCTGAGAATTTTGTAATAACTTGTTTGATAGAAAAACACACCAAGGAACATGGGCCCTGTGATAAAAATGACTGTAGCTGGCTAGTAAAAACCTCATCAAACTGAATTTTGATTGGTAAAATATACAAGAAATTAAGAAGGGCAATATTTCCTAAATAAAATTGCCAGCCAGGCTGTGGTTTCTTTGAGTTATCTCAAGTTTCTAAATTCTAGTCATTGAACAATTTTGATGTAAAAGTCAACATTAAGTGGAACGATAAAGCTAGAAATGTGGTCTTGGCAGGGAAATTCCAAAATGGCTTCTGTTGCTGCAGGTTCAAATCTTACTTCACTCATGCCAATGTTTCAGTTCAGAAAAAGTCGGGTATATTTTTCTTGCTTGCTCTATTAAAATTATTACTTTTGGGGTATATTTGCTTCTAATTATTTTTAATGCATAGTTTTGGTTAAGCTATTGTAGCAATAATTCAATAACATTTTGTATCCTGCTTTTCCACTTTTAGTGTTCTAACAAATGTTTTCCTGTATTATTGAAAATTTGTCACTAGTATTATTTTATGTCTGGAAAATTTAACCATTTCTTAAATTTTGAACATTTAAAATATTTCTAATGTCTTAGAGTAAATACTGCCCCAATGACACATCTATTTTCATGAAGCTCCCTTTGCCAATGTTATGACTATGTATTAGCTTCTCCAGAGTGGGATTTCTGAATCTGTTATTGTTGTTAGCTGCCATTGAGTAGTCCCTGACTCATGGTGACCCCATGCACAATGGAACAAAATGCTGTCTTGCATTATTGCCGTGATCAGTTGTGCAATGGATCATTGTAATCCATATGATTTTCATTGGCTAATTTTGGAAAGTAGATCACCAAAATTTCTTCCTAGTCTGGCTTAGTCTGGAAGCCCCACTGATAACCTGTTCAGTTTCATTGCAATATGCAAGCCTCCACTGACAGAGGGGCGGTGGCTGAACTTGAGGTGCATTGATCAGGAATTGAACCAAGTCTCCTACATGGGATGTGAGAATTCTACTACTGAACCACCAATGTCTTGATTCTCTAAAGTGGAATATCTGGTTTCAACAACATTAAAACAATAACAAACAACTTACAATTTCCAACTGTTTTCAAAAGTTGGGCAAACTTAAACTCTATCAACAGTATAAGAGACTGCCTATTCATTATACCCTTGCCAGTACACTGCCTTTTGTTGGTGGTGGTGGGGAAATGAGAGGTGGGGGCAAAATGAACTTGACTGATTTTTTCATAGGAAACAAGATGTTGTAGAGTATTTTCATATTCTTGTCTTTGATTATTTGGGTTTACTTTTATTTATATGTTAGATATTTTCATTTCTTTGATTGTGAATTGCTTTTTCAAGTTGTTGAAAATATAGTTTTTATAACAAAGAAATTTCATTCATTACTTTTAGGCTTACGTAATTCTTTTCTATTTAGATATTTGATTATTATATCCATACTTTATTTTACCTCATATATTTGTTGAAAATTCACTTTTAAATCCATCAGGATATTTAAATACAATAAAACAAAACAAAACGAAAAACCAAATTCATTGCCATCAAGTAGATTCCAACTCGTAGTGACCTCCATAGGATTTCCAAGGCAGTAAACCTTTACAGAAGTAGATTGCCTCATTTCCCTTCTGTGGAGCAGCTGGTGGATTTGAACTGCCAACCTTCTGGTTAGCAGGCAAATGCCTTATGCACTGCACCACCAAAGCTCCTTTAAATATATTTTTTAACTATAAAACCTTTTATTTTTTATTAGTACATACAGAATTGGTGTGTTTGCTGTTTCTTCTTCTTGCTTCCTGGAACACTACTAACCCAGAATCACTTTGAAAGAAATTCTTGACTGGGATTTTTAGACCAAACAGATGGTATAAATTTAGGGTACAATGCAATGTTAGGGCCAATTTATGATTATGAATGCTAATGGGAGGTAGACAAATTCTATGCTATCTCCCTTTTGGAGTGAGTACAGTTTGTTCCCTCACTGAAGAGAAGTCATTTAAGGGCCTAGCTCTATGCACTCATTTGTGTTTGTTGTTGTTGTTGTTATTTGCCATCAAGTCGCACCCGACTCATAGCGACCCCTCCTTAGGTTTCCGAGGCAGTATCACTATGGAAGTAGATTGCCCCTTCTTCCTTCCGAGGAGTGGCTGGTGGATTTGAACTGCCAGCATGCTGGTTAACAGTCAAGTGCCTTAGGCACTATGCCACCAGAGCTCCTACATCTGTGTTTGGACTCCCCTATTTGTACATACACTAAGCTTTGTATACTGTCTATTACAATGCCCTTAAGATATAAGATTTGAGATAAGTACCCCTACATTCATTCTAAATCAAGGTGCTAGATACCCATAAAAGACATACCAAGAAACTGTAATATTAGTTTTGCCAGTACTGGTGAGTACTGACCCCTAGCCTATGTGACAGATGGAGGTTGAACTGCTGGGAGAAGAAATTCTTTGGAATGAGTTATTGGCATACTCTACTGGGGGAGGGGAGGAAGTGGCCCCTTACCTCATAACAATTGGGAAAGAGTTGTGAGAATTACCAGGGGAATTTGGCCTGTCTCCTTTGATTTAAAGACTATTCTTGTTGTTGTTAGGTGCCATTAAGTTGGTTCCAACTCGTAGCAACCCCACGGACAACAAAATGAACCCCTGCCCAGTCCTGTGCCATCCTCACCATCCTTGCTCTGCTTGAGCCCATTGTTGCAGCCACTGTGTCAGTCCATGTCACTGAATATCTTCCCCTTCTGTGCTGACCCTATATAGCATTATATCCTTCTCCAGGCATTGGTCCTTTCTGACAAGCATGACCAAAGTATGAGAGATGAAGTCTGCCTATTTTTGCTTCTAAGGAACATTCCATCCTTACTTCCTCCAAGAAACATCTGTTCATTTTTCTAGGAGTCTATGATACATTAATATCCTTTACCAACACCACAATTCAAAGACATCATTGATCATTGATCTTCCTTATTCATTGTCCAGCTTTCACATGTGTATGAGGCTACTGAAAGTACCATGGCTTAGGTCAGGTACACCTTAGTCTTTAAAGTGACATCTTTGCCCTTTAACACTTTAAAGAGGTCTTTTTTCTTTTCATCTTCTTCTTTTTTTTTTTTTTAATTGTGATTTGGGTGAAAGTTGACAGAGCAAATTCACTCCCCATACAGCAGTTCACACACATGTTGTCTCATGACATTGACTACTATTTACCCCAATGCAACAGCTCCCCTCCCACTTCCTCCTGACAGCCACCTCCTCCCTGTGTTCCTCCCTCCATGCATTCCTGCTCCCCCCACCGAGCCATCCACGTGCATAAACAGCCCTTCTTTCTCCCATGATTGTTGTCTCCAAGGAGTGTATCTACCTCAGGTACATGTTCAACTCATATGCTTGGCTCCTGTTTGTCCGGAAGCCACAGACATGGGCTCAACTCCAGACTTGAAGGGCAGCTAGGGACCATAGTCTCAGTCGTTCCACCAGGCTCTATCAGACCAGCGAAACTGGTCTCCCTCCCCTTTTTTTTTTCCAAATGATTTTGAGTTTTGTTACACATTGTTCTCCCTCTCTATCCAGGATCTCCTCCATAGATCCCCCTCTGAGTGGTTGACAGTGGTAGCCAGGCATCATCCAGTTCTTCTGGTCCCACAGTTGTATAGGCTGAGGATTGCATGGTGTACCAGTCATGAGGACTAATTGTTTCCATGAATCTTTGGTTTTCTTCATTTTTTGCTCTGGATGGGGAGAGACCCATTGTTGCATGTAGATGGCTGCTTGCAAGCTTTTAAGATCCCAGTCGCTACTCACCAAAGTAGGAGGTGGAATAATGTTTTGTGTAGTATGTTATGCCAATTGGGCTTGATGTCCCTTGCGACTATGGTCCTGAGCCCACAGGCTCAACCACTCGCTCCCTCCGGGTAGCTGGCTGTGACCAAGAAGTGACCACAACCTTGTCCCTTGTCAGCTTTAAAGAGGTCTTTTGAAGCAGATTTGCTCAATGCAATACATCATTTCATTTCTTGACTGCTGCTTCCATGGGCATTGATTGTGGACCCAAACAAAATTAATCTTGACAACTTCAAGTTTTTTTTTTTTTTTTTTTTTTCCATTTATCATGGTGTTGCTTATCGGTCCAGCTGTGAAGATTTTTATTTTCATTATGGTGACATGTAAATCATACTGATGTCTTTGATTTTCATTGGTAAGTGCTTCAAGTAACCTTTACTTTCAGCAAGAAATGTTGTGTCATCTGCATATCACAGGTTATTAATGAGTCTTTCTCTAATCCTGGTGCTGTGTTCATCTTCATATAGTCCAGCTTCTCCTATAATTTGCTCATCATGCAGATTGAATAAGTATAGAGAAATGATCCAAACCTGAAATACACCTTTCCTGATTTTAAAGCACACAGTATCCCCTTGTTCTGTTCAAACAACTGCTTCTTGGTCTGTATATAAGTTTCTGATGAGCGCAATTAAGTGTACTGGAATTCCCATTCTTTGCAATGTTACCCATAATTTATTATGATCCAAACAGTCAAATGCTCTCATAGTCAATTAAACACAGGTAGACATCTGTATTAGTCCTCCAGTGCCACTCTAATAGAAATATCACAGGTAGAGATGGCTGGTTTTGACAAGCAGGGATTTATTCTCTTACAGTTTAGGAGTCTAGAAGTCCGAGTTCAAAGTGCCAGCTCTAGGGGCTAGGTAAAAGCCCCTTGATCTTGGGCTTTAGCTCTGCCTCTTGCTCCAGCCCCACTGATGCTGGAAGCTTCTCTTAACTCAGGCAGCTGCTGGCTGCTGAGGCTGACAAACCCAAGGTCAACAAGTAAAATGGCACAGTCCCAAGATTAGCAGACAATATGGCAGGCCACTGTTTCAAGTCCAGGAACGATCCCAAGATCAGCAGACAACATCGCAGGCTGCTGAATGAAGACTTGGCTACATGCAGGCTCCAAGTGAGTCAAAAAAGCTCAGAGACCTTTCTCAAAGCTGTCTTCTCATATACTAGAAGCAGACCACATCCCTAAGGCAGCTACTGAGCTGCTCCAATAGATTTTGCTGTGGAGTTAATTACCAGTCTCATCATGGGGAATAACTACACCCAGCTGCCAAGCCACTCAAAATTAGGCCCAGCCAAGCTTACACACAACTTAACTACCAAAACAGCTTTGCTTTCAGCCAAGATCCATCTGATATCATCAAGGACATCCCTTGTTTCAGGCCCCTTTCTGAAACTAGCTTGAATATTTGGAAGTTCCCTGTCAATCTACTGCTGCAAACATTTTTTAATTGTCTTCAGCAAAATTTTTCTTTTGTGTGATATTACTGATATTGTTCAATAATTTCTGCATTCTACTGGATTACCTTTCTTTGGAATGGACACAAATTTGGATCTCTTCTAGTCAGTTGGCTGGGTAGCTGCCTTTCAAATTCTTTGGTATAAATGAGTGAATACCCCCAGCACTGAATCCATATGGTGAAACATCTCAGTGGGTATTTCATCAATTCCTGGAGCCTTGTATTTTGCCAATGTCTTTGCCAATGCATATTCAACTTCTTCCTGTGGTACCACTGCTTCTTTATCATACAGTACCTCCTGAAATGGCTGAACGTCAACTGATTCTTTTTGGTACATTGACTTTGTCCTTCCATCTTATTTTGATGTTTCCTGCATCATTCAATACTTTGTTCATAGAATCCTTCAATATCACAACTTAACTTCGTTTTTTTTTTCCTTCAGTTCTTTCAGCTTGAAAAATGCTGTGTGTTCTTCCTCTTTAGTTTTCCAACTGCAGGTCTTTGTGCATCTTACTACAGTACTTTCCTTTGTCCTCTTGAGCTGTGCTTTGAAATCTTTTGTGTGGTTCTTTTACTTTATTTCTTCCATTCGGTTTAGCTACTCTCTGTTTAAGAGCAAGTTTCAGAGTTTCTTCTAACATTCACCTGGTCATCTGTTCCTTTCCAGTCTTTTTAATGACCTTTTGCTTTCTTCATGGATGATGTCCTTGATATCCTCTCACAACTCATCTGGTCTTTGGTCACTGTTGTTGAGTGCATCAAATATATTCTTCAGATAGTTTCCAAATTCAGGTGGGATATAATCAAGGTCATATTTTGGCTCTCATGGGCTTGTTTAAATATTCTTCAGCTTCTAGTTAAACTTGCACATGAACAATTGATGGTCTGTTCTACAGTTGGCCCCTTGCCTAGTTCTGACTGACGATATTGAGCTTCTCCATCATCTTTTTACACAGATGTAGTCAAAGTGGTTCCTGTATATTCCATCTGGCAAGTCCATGTGTATAGTCATAGTTTATGTTGGTGAAAATAGGTATTTGCAATGAATAAATCATTGATTGTGCAAAATTCTATCATTCAGTCTCTGACATCATTTATATTACCCAGGCCATATTTTCCAAGTACTGATGCTTCTTCTTTGTTTCCAATTTCAGAATTTCAATCACCAATAATTATCAATACACCTTGATTGTGTTAATTTCAGACTGCAGAAGTTGACAAAAAATCTTCAATTTCTTTAGCTGTGGTTTTAGTGTTGATGCATAAATTTGAAAAATAATTATATTAACTGTTCTTTCTTATAGGCATATGGATATCATTTTATTACTTATAGCATTATACTTCAGGATATTTGAAATCTTTTTGACAGTGAATGTGACACCGTTACTCTTTAATTTGTCATTGCTAGCATAACAGACCATATGATTGTTGTTGTGTTGTTGTTATGTGCCAAGTCAGACCCGACTCATAGCGACCCCTCCTTGGGTTTCCGAAGCAGTATCACTATGGAAGTAGATTGCCCCATCTTCCTTCCAAGGAGTGGCTGGTGGGTTTGAACCACCAGCCTTCTGGTTAGCAGTCATAT
>NW_006921592.1:18567417-18571875 GCF_000298275.1 Orycteropus afer afer | reverse complement strand
CTCTTGTTTTTATAAATTAGTTTTCATTTATCCATTTCTTTATTACTGATCACGTTCCTGCAAATGTGCAAGGAATTGCAGGGACTATAGAGATGTATAAGTCATGGCCCTGCTATAAAAGAGCTCACAATAGCCATTTGTGCTTCATTGTTTTGTCCACACATACTTTTTCTTCCTTTATATTCTTAGTCAGAGATCCTGGGTGGCACAAACGGTTAACTGCTCAACTACTAATTGAAAGATTGGTGGTGTGAACCCATCCAGAAGCACCTTGGAAAAAAGCCCTGGCAATCTGCTTCTGAAAGGTCACAGCCATTGAAAACTGTGAAGCACTGTTCTACTCTGACACACAAGGTGTCGTCGTGAGTTGGAATTGACTCAGTAGCAACTGATTTGGTTTTGGTTTATGCTCAAGATGAAGAACTGAATAAGCATGCCAGTTCTATCCATACATGAATGCGACACAGCTCACTCTTCTGTCTGTAAGCTCTTGCTTTGTGAGTTTTTCACTGGTATTATTGCTAGGGACTGCCAGTTCATCACTCCTGGTGTTTTTGTTTTATTTTGGTACCAAACTACATGCATTTTCAGAAAGATGACACAATGTTTGATAGTATAGTCTGTCACCTTGAGGAAGAACAAAGTATATCTATTGATATAGGACTTTTGTGTTCTTGGAAGCTTTTTTTTGCTATATAACCAAGAGTTATATAGTCTCATTGAACAAAAGAAGATGTGAAATGGTGTAGTTTCAATCAGGTGTGGTTGAAAGAAGAGAGAGCCAACGTGTTGATTGTCTTCAGTAGACAATGTTAGTTTCTTGGAGGTCCTATAACAAATTACCACAAAGTAGGTGGCTTTAAGTCACAGAAATTTATTGTCTTACAGTTCTGTTGATTCTTTCTGAAGCTCTAAGAGAGAAACTGTTCCATGACTGTCTTACCTTCTGGTGGATCCTAGGTATTATTTGACTTGCATCTGCTTCTGTTGATAAATCATATGGCTGCCCTTCCTCTAGCTCTCCATGTCTGTTCTCTTTTATAAAACATCCTTTGGATGGGAAGAACCCACCATACTCTTTTATGATCTCATGGTAACTGCTAGCATCTTTAAAGACCCTATTTCCAAACAAGGTCACATTCATACAGTTACTAAACATCAAGACTTCAACCTGTTGAAGTTGAACATTGACACAGTGTTGCTGGAGCTACTGGGCCTGGGGTGGTGCTCTTCTTGGCTACTTGTCCTGCAGCCAAAGCATGAGATGGTGATAAGCCTTTATTGTTGTTAAGCCTAATAACCAAACTTCTTGGTTATGAATATTTTTAGTTAGTGATTTTGATGGAACAATTTCCAGGTATGAGAAGGTCTGAATAAGGGAATGAGTAGTTGAAGGGGAGCAGAAGAGAAGATGGGAAAGTCAAGAAACTGAGGTCAAGGTGTGGGATGTGATATCCACATGGCTGTTGAAGTCACCCAGGATATTGGCAAGACTTGGTGTTGTAGGCTGGGTTCTCTAGAGAAGCAAAACCAGTGAAAGTTAAATATATAGAGAGAGAGTAAGAGAAACAAATTTATCTCAAGGAAATGGCTCATGAAGCTTGAGAAATGCTGAGTGTTCTTCCCTTTTGGTTTTCTAATTCCAAGTTTTTGCACATTTCATTATAATGCTTTACTTTGTCTTCTTAAGCCACCCTTTGAAATCTTTTGTTCAGCTCTACTACTTCATCATTTCTTCCATTTGCTTTAGATATTCTCTGATCAAAAGCACGTTTCAGTCTCTTCTGACATCCATTTTTGTCTTTTCTTTTTCTCCTGTCTTTTAGCGACCTTTTGGTTTCTTCATGTATGATACCCTTGATGTCATCCCACAACTCATCTGGTCTTCAGTCATTAGTATTCGATGTGTCAAATCTATTCTTCGGATGGTCTCTAAATTCAGGTGAGTTATACTCAAGGTCGTACTTTAGCACTTATGGACTTGTTTTAATTTTCTTCAGCTTTAACATGAACTTATATATGAGCAATTGATGGTCTGTTCTGTAATCAGCCTCTGGCCTTGTTCTGACTGATGATATTGAGCTTCTCTATGTCTCTTTCCACAAATGTAGTCGATTCAATTCCTGTGTATTCCATCCAGTGAGGTCCATGTGTTTGGCTGCTGTTTACGTTATTGAAAAAAATTATTTACAGTAAGTTGTTTGTCTTGCAAAATTCTATCATATAACCTCTGGCATCATTTTATCACCAAGGCCTTATTTTCCAAACACCAATGCTTTTTCTTCATTTCCAAATATCATATCCTGATCCGAAGTAATTATCAGTGCATCTTGATTGCATGTTTGATCAGTTTTAGACAGCAGAAGTTGGTAAAAATCTTCAATAATTTCATCTTTGGAATTAGTGATGGGTGCATGAATTTGAATAATGCTCATATTTACTGATCTTCCTTGTAGGCATATGAGTACTGTCCTATCACTGACAGCATTGCATTTTAGAATGAATCTTGACATGTTCTTTTTGATGATGAATGTGATGCCATTGCTCTTCAATTTGTCATTCCCACCACAGTAGACCAGATAATTATCCAATTCAAAATGGCCAATATCAATCCTTCTTGGTTCACTAATGCATAGAATTTTTATATTCAAACATTCCTTTTCATTTTTGATACCTTCCAATTTTTCTTGATTAATAATTTGTACGTTCCACTTTCCAGTTATTAATGGATGTTCACAGCTATTTCTTCTCATTTTCAGCTGTGGCACATCAGCAAATAAAGGTCCCAAAAGCTTTACTTCATTCACATCATTAAGGTCAACTCTACTTTGAGGAAGCAGGTCTTCCCCAATCCTATTTTAAGTGACTTCCAATCTGAGAAGCTTATCTTCAGGCACAATACCAAACAATGTTTTGCTGCTGTTCTTAAGGTTTCCACTGGCCAATTTTTTTAGAAATAGATTGCCATATCCTTCTTTCTAGTCTGACTTAGTCTGGAAGCTTCACCGACATCTGCCACAATGGTGACCCTGCTGGTATTTGAAATGCCAGTGGCGTAGCTTCCAGCATTATAGCAACATGCAAACAATACACAGTTAGACACACTGACAGATGAGTGGTGGGGACATCATACAATGCCATATGCTTCCCTTTTATGAAAACACAAAACTTTTCTCCAGTGGTTTATTCGCAATCTTGGGAAAACTCAGGCTGAGAAAAGTGAATTATATTTTGCATTTATAATTTTTGTTAGATTAACTTTTTATCAAGCAGAAACAAAAAGCACATTATGGGGGTACTATTTACCAGTTAGGAGCTCTGATAGCATAGTGCCTAAGGCACTTAACTGGTAACCAAAAGCCTGGCAATTCAAACCCACCAGCCACTCCTCTGAAGGAAGATTGGGCAATCTACTTCTGTAGTGATACTGCCTTGGAAACCCAAGGAGGGCTCTCTATGAGTCAGAGCTGACTCGACAGCACATAACAACAACAACAACAGTTTACCAGTTGCCATCCAGTTGACTCCAATTCATGGCAACCCTATGTGTGTCAGAGTAGAACTATGCTCCATTGGGTTATTCATATATTTTTTAAAATTTTTAATTATGATTTGAGTGAAAGTTTACAGAGAAAATTGGTTTTCCATTCAATTGTTCATACACATTTTGTTTCGTGACATTGCATGTAGTCCCCACAATTTAATAATACTCTCCCCACTTCCTCCTTGTGTTTATCATTCCCTTTTGACCGTCTTTCCTGTACATTCATTCCTGCCTTCTGAGTTTTATCCCTGGGCATATTATGCTGCTGATTTGATCTCAGGTGGTTGACTGTTGTAAGGAATGCATAGCTCCCTGATGTTATTGTTCATTCCAGTAGACAACATTTGGCTGAATGTTAAACCACAGGGGTGAGTTCAGTTCCAGGCTTGAAAGATGACTAAGGGACATATTCTCAGGGTTCCACCAGTCTCTATCAGACCAGTAAGCCTGGTCTTTTTTTTTTCTTTTTAATGATTTTGCATTTTGTCCCACATTTTTCTCCCTCTTTGTGCAGGACCTTCTACTGTGATCCCTTTCAGAATGGTCAGCAGTGGTAGCTAGGCATCATCCAGTTCTTCTGGTTTCAGTGTTGTAGAGGCTACATCATAGGCTTTTCAATGGCTGATTTTTTCAGAAGTAGATCACCAGGGCTTTCTCGTGCATCAGAGTGGATAACATTTCTGTTAGCAGCCAAGCAAGTTAACAATTTGCACCATCTAGGGACTTCACTTAAGGTACTCTCTCTAAATTCTCAGTGACCCTGAGTGAGTGAAGTGAAACTAATTTGTGGAGGTGAATGCTATTCTATTGATTTGATTATGATTTTCCTCCTATCTTAGTTACCTAGTGCTGGGAGCTCTGGTAGCGTAGTGCCTAAAGGCACTTGACTGCTAACCAGAAGGCTGGTGGTTCAA
>NW_006921592.1:18565391-18567317 GCF_000298275.1 Orycteropus afer afer | reverse complement strand
AGTATCACTATGGAAGTAGATTGCCCCATCTTCCTTCCAAGGAGTGGCTGGTGGGTTTGAACCACCAGCCTTCTGGTTAGCAGTCATATCTGATTCAAAACGACTAATGTCAGTCCATTTCAGCTCACTAATTCCTAGGATAGCAATCTTTGTATGTTCCATTTAATTTTTGACAACTTCCAATTTTCCTAGATTAGTACTGCATACATATATTCCATGTTCTGATTATTAATGGATGTTTGCAGCTGTTTATTTTCATTATGAATCATGCCCCATCAGCAAATAAAGGTCTAGAAAGCTTTATTCCATCCACTAAGGTTACTTCTGCTTTGTTGAAGGAATGCTGGTGGCATGGTGGGTAGAGTATTTGGGCAATCTACTTCTGTAGTGATACTGCCTCGGCAACCCAAGGAGGGGTCGCTATGAGTCGGGTCCGACTCGACGGCACATAACGACGACAACGACGAACTAGAAGGCCAGTGGTTCAAACCCACCAGCTGCTCCATGGGAGGAAGATGAAGCAATCTACTTCTGTAGAGATTTACAGCCTTAGGAACCCAGTGGGGGTCGCTATGAGTTGGAATTGACGCAGTGGCAGGTTTTTTTTTTTTCCTTCCCCCCTACTTTGTGGAGAAAACTCTTCCTCAGTTGTATTTTGAATGCTTTCCAAACTCAGGGGCTTATCTTCCCATACCATATCAGATAATGTTTCCCTACTCTTCATAAGAGCTTCAGTAGCCAATTTTTTCAGAAGTGGAGCTGACCACATCCTTCTTCCTAGTCTGTCTTAGTTTGAAAGCTCTGCTGAAATCTGTCCACCCTGGGTGGCCCTGCTGGTATTTTAATTACTGGTGGCATAGATTTCAGTATCATGCAAGCCACCACAATACAAGAAACTGACAGACAAGTCGTGGCCACAGGGACTAGTGGCTGCCTTATATTCTTTTGAGTCGTTCTGGTTCATAGGGGTGGTTGTTCTGATGGTCATCATCTGTCCACATTGAAATGGCCACTTAGCATAATCTGATGCATGCCTATTGCCCTGAGACTTTAACAATACTAACTACTAGAAATGTTGTACCATCGGGGGTTTGGATCATTTAATTTTCCTTAAAAACATAATTATGTCTAAGAAATGAAATGCTTTTGTGATAACTTTATGAGAGTTCAATGCCAGCACAGACGTGTGGATTCTTGTCAATTTGATACAAAAGTACCAAATGTGGCCAGAAATATGTTCCTTCCACTTTGGAAATGGATTCATTGGAATGATAAAGATTTAGCCCCTTGTTGAATCCATAACCCTTTTTTAATTTTAGGAGAAAAACAGTCAATCTCATTGAGGACAGAATTTATAGCATTGCATCTGGCAAGAAATGTGCATGGTATTTATAAGATGGGGAAAGCTTACACAGTGGTAGAAATAATAATTTTCAATTAAAAAATTGTCAGCCTGGGGCACATTCCTCCAATTTTCAGCAATTTAAAATCCTAGCATTAATCAGGTTTTGCAGAATGCCACCCACTGTTCATATAGCAGCCAGGATGACAGTAATAGAACTAGCATTAGATCAGAGATCATGCTGACTAGAGTGTCTTTATTTTGTGTGATGATTTTTTTTTTTTTTTTATATTCAGGAATTGGTCAAAACATGTCATATCCACTGCAAATGACACCTCTGAGTGTTTTCTTTCAGGACAATAAATGGTGCCAATATATTTGTAGACCTCACACCAAGTTTGTCTTTGATATGTGTTCTATGAGCCCATTAATACGAAATCAGAATTATGGGAACAGAGAAAATGTTCCCAACTCAAAATTGTCTTTTCCTGCAATGAAAAATAAATCAAATCATCTCACTGCTCCCAGGAAGCCTAACACATTTATAAAATATTAACTCTTATTTATTATTATTTTTTTTTATT
>NW_006921592.1:18552569-18565291 GCF_000298275.1 Orycteropus afer afer | reverse complement strand
GCACTTGACTGCTAACCAGAAGGCTGGTGGTTCAAGCCCACCAGCCACTCCTTGGAAGGAAGATGGGGCAATCTACTTCCGTAGTGATACTGCCTTGGAAACCCAAGGAGGGGTCGCTATGAGTTGGGTCTGGCTCGATGGCATATAACAACAACAACAAGCCATAACAGCAACATAAATAACAACAACAAAAATACCACAAGTGGATGACTTGAAAGAAAGAACTGTATTGTCTCATAGTTTTGGAGGCTAGAAGTGTAAATCGGCATAGACAGAGCTATGCTTTCTCTGTGTCAGCTGTAGAGAAACAACTCTTTCTCGTCTCTTTTAGCTTCTGGCAGTCCTGGGTGTTACTTGTCATTCCTTGGATTCTAGCTGTATCCTCACATGGTGTCCCTGTGTGTATCTCTCTGTGTCTGAAAAGATTAGATGTAGGACCCACTCCACTCTGATATGGCCTCATTCACATAACAAAAGAAAACCTCCTGTTCCAAAACAAGGTCACATTCATAGGCACAGGGATTAAGACTTCAACATTTCTTTTTAGGGGGACACAATTCAATCTATAACAATTCCATTTAGTTTTTCATTCTTAACATAGTGCTGTCAATGCAGAATTACATTTTATCTCATTTTACTTTCTGGATACCTTCTGAGGCTGGGGGATGTAGCAGATATTCTGAACATTTGACTGGTAATAAAAGGCTCATTTGGCCTCAGAAGGAGCTCTGGTAGCATAGTGGCTAAGGCACTTGACTGCTAACCAGAAGGCTGGCGGTTCAAACCCACCAGCCACTCCACGGAAGGAAGGTTGGGCATTCCTACTTCCGTAGTGATACTGCCTCGGAAACCCAAGGAGGGGTCGCTATGAGTCAGGGCCAACTCGATGGCAAACAACAACAACAACAACAGGAGCTAAATCAAAAAACCAAACCAGTTGCTGTTGAGTTGATTCCAACACATAGTGATTCCATGTGTTTCAGGGTAGAACTGTGTGCATTATAGAGTTTTTGAAGCTGTGACTATTTGGAATCAGATCATCAGGCCTTTTTTCCAGTGCATCACTGGTTGGGATTTAACTGCCAGTCTTTTCGATAGTAGCCAACTGCATAACCATTTGCACCACCCAGGCACTCGAGAGAGAGCCAAAACCAAAACCGAAACCCATTGTCATTGAGTTGCTTCTGACTCATAGGAACCCTATAGGACAGAGTAAAAGTACCCCATAAGGTTTCCAAGCTGTAAATCTCTGGTAGCATAGTGCCTAAGCCACTTGACTGCTAATCAGAAGGCTGGCAGTTCAAACCCACCAGCCACTCCTTGGAGGAAAGGTTGGGCAATCTACTTCCGTAGTGATATTGCCTCAGAGACTCAAGGAGGGGTTGCTATGAGTTGGGTTTGACTTGACAGCACATAACAACAACAAATCTTTATGGAAGCAGACTGCCTCATCTTCTGCAGAGCTCTAGTGAGTTCCAACCACTTTCTTTTGTTAGCAGCTGAGTGCCTTAACCACGGTGTCACCAGAGCTCCTTAGAGAGAGCCAAGAGAGGCAGAAAGGGCATGAGGTGTTAAAACCCAGGTTGGTCTCTTACCAATGCTCAAACCTGAGTAAGCTTCATAATAACTCCTGAACCCCAGTTTCCTCCTTGTTAGTAATGAAAATAATGAATGATACCTGTTCACCTGGGACAATATAGACATTTAAAATATGGAGGTTTTAATTTCCTCCTCCTAGCTAAACTATTTGCTTGCATTTGATACCAAAATGAAGTTTGAAAGTGTAGGAAGAGTGCAAAGGGGGCTTTTGTTCAAAGCAAACTGGCTTTGATTGTGCACAAGTGTTAAATAACGTGGCCTATTTTATTTTACACTTTATAGATATCCTGATACTAATTTGAGCAGTTAAATGTTGTTAGAGAGCTGTAAGATTTTAATATCATTGTAGGCTGTATTAAAGTACACAAAGTTAAGCGAGGGTTTGAAAGTTGATGTGACCTAGCATAAATTTAATCATTTGGGAAATGCAGAATTGTTTATTTAGATGAGACCAAGAATTTTCCAAGATTTGCCACTGAGATTTTATTTTTTTAATGGGAATAAAGGGAAATAATTCTTTGTAGTTGAGTGGTCTGATGTCACCAAGTATATTAGTGTAGATTCATCCTCTCTCCTTTCCTTTAGCAGACACATTGATTACTGACTGCTCTATGGTTGCATATGGAACATTTTGATTAAAGGATCTCTTAATATTGTTTGTTTCCATTTATTGCACAGACTAACTTAATGTTTTTTGCAATCTTTTTCTGTGCCTTTACAGCCAACATGAGGACAAGCTGCCAGAGAATTGCTTCTATTCTAATGTCCTCTTGATTGGCCTAAAGTTATGGTTCGTGGGCTTTTTTTTTTTAAGATTATTATTTCTTCAAACAGGGTTTTTAGATGGTGCAGATGTTTTATGCTTGATTACTAAGGAGCTCTGGTGGTGTAGTGAATAAGACACTTGATTGCTAACCAGAAGGTCAGCAGTTCAAACCCTCCAGCTGCTTCATGGAAGGAAGATGGGTCAATTTACTTCTGTAAAGATTTACAGTCTTAGAAACCCAATGGAAGTTGCTATGAGTTGGAATCGACTCAATGGCAGCATTTGGTTTGGTTTTTGACTAACCTAAAAGTTGGAAATTCTAATCAACCCAGTGGTCTCTTGGAAGGAAGGCCTGGTTATCTTGTTCTGTTAAGATTCCAAAACCAAAACCAAACTCACTGCCATCGAGTAAATTCCAACTCGTAGTGACCCTCATTGGGTTTCTAAGGCTGTAAATCTTCATGTAAGCAGACTACGTCATCTTTCTTCCACAGAACAGCTGGTGGGTTCAAATGACCAAACTTTGGTTAACAGCCAAATACTTTAACCACTACACCACAAGAGTGCCTTTCTAGAACACAACCTAGAAAATCCTATGGATCAGGTCTACTCTGTAACACATAGGGTCCCCAGGGGTTGGAACCAACTCAATGGCAACGAGCTTGTTTTTTATTTCTTCAAATAAGAATAGTGAATTTGGGGAGAGTTTCTCAAGTAAAAAGTTGGTCATATTATGGAAAGTTTAAGGAAATCCAATAGCTAGAATGTGCCTAAAGAAAAATCCACTGATATCATTAAGATCAATATATTTTCCTTTTCCCTTTTCCTTCTGTTGATAGGTCTCATGTGAGTTTTCCACAGCAAGCTTTCTAAGTGAGGTGAAGGAGATTTCTTTCTTCAACTTGGAACAAATAGAAATGTCTTCTCAATTTAATTTCTGAAGGATATTTTGTTCTTACTAATTAAGCAGCTTCTATCACCATTCAGTGAAACTTTCATGAGAATGAAGGGACTTTGATTGGAGAAATATTCTAATTGGATAGAACCTCTAATCATAAAACAGTCAGAACATTTCACCATTAGTGTTACTGTTAGCAATTCCATTCCTTGACATAAATGTATTTTAACAAGAATTTGGTTAATTTACATCAGTTTTAGCTTGGAGATATTTGAAACCGTTGAAAAGATCAAGTTGTCTTAACTATTCAGCTTGTTGTTGTTGTTATGTGCCGTTGAGTCAGCCCCGACTCCTAGCGACCCCTTCTTGGGTTTCTGAGGTGGCATCCTACGGAAGAGATTGCTCAACCTTCCTTCTGAGGAGTGGCTGGTGGGTGTGAACCGCCAGCCTTCTGGTTAGCAATCAAGTGCCTTGGACACAATGCTACCAGATCCCCTACTATTATTATGTACTGGTTCTGGTAGAGATTTGATTAAAACCTCATTACCCAGAGCCAAACTCCTGTATCTAAAATGTAATCATGACTCCAGTACCCATGGGCCTTTGCTAACCATAAGACTCACCTGGACATCATTAGGAAGTCCTTTAAGTCAGTGGTTCTCAAACCTGAGAGAACATGAGAACCACCTAGAAGCTTGTTGAACCACTGTAGCTGGGCCCCACCCTCAGAGTTTCTGGGCATGAGGCTTAAGAATTTGTATTCCTAACAAGTTGCTGCTGGTCTCAGGGCCTTAAACCAAAAAACCAAAACTGTTGCAGTCTAGTGAATTCCAACTTGGGGGCAACCCCATGTGTTACTGAGTAAAACCATTCCATAGAGTTTTCTTGACTGTAATTTTTGTGGAAGCAAATTGTCAGGCTTGTCTTCCAAGAAGCCATTGGGTGGATAAACCACTTGTGCTGTCCATAAGGAGCTCTGGTGATGCAGTGGTTAAGGCATTAGGCTGCCAAAAGGTTGACAGTTAGAACCTACCAGACCTTCCATGAGAGAAAGTGAGGCAGTCTGCTTCTGTAAAGATTTACAGCCTTGGAAACCCTATGGGGCAGTTCCATTCTGTCTTATAGGGACACTGAGTTGGAATCAACTCAGTGGTTGTGGGTTTGGTTTTGGTTTGGTGTGCTTCCAGGGCCCTTAGATAATAATTTACTGGAAAGTCATAAAAAAAGAGGGCCTTTTGGGTAGGGGCAGATTACCCTGTAATCAAGGTGTACATGGACTTAATTGTGCTTACTTACTAATTGTAGTGAATAATTTCACATAGGTTTTTACCATGTCTTTTCTGTGAAACAGGTGAAATCATTCACTACAAATAAGTAAGCATAATTAAGCCCGTGCATACCTTGCTTACTATAAACTGGTATGTCCAATGCTTATTGGTTAATCCACCCTTGCTTTTGGGAATTTCCTAATTTTTTTCAGTGCTCACTCATGAACTTGGAGCCTTATACCAAGTAAACCAAAAACTAAACCCACTGCCATTGAGTCGGATCTGACCCATAGCAACCCCTCCTTGGGTTTCCGAGGTAATATCACTCTGGGAGTAGATTGCCCAACCTTCCTTCTGAGGAGTGGCTGGTGGGTTCTAAATGCCACCCTTCTGGTTAGCAGTCAAATGCCTTAGGCACTATGCCACCAGAGCTCCCTTATGCCAAGTAGATGATATATTACTTACTATCTTCACTGCGCCTTTACCATGCCCTGGCATTTTCTAGGTGGAAGGTCCTATGGTGAGTTTTATGGAATTTGATGCTGATCAAGAAAAGAGAGATACTGTTGCACAACAAGCTATTTATTGGAGCTGAAGCAATTATAGCTTTGTTCAAGAGGCATCCCCCACAAGAAGTTTGCCAAAAGGCAGCAGCTCTTTCCAAAACCAAAACTTACTGCTCTTGGGCTCTTGAGTTGATTCTGACCAGAATGATCCAATAGGACAGAGTAGAACTGCCCATAGGGTTTCCAAGGCTGTAAATCTTTATGGAAGTAGACTGCCTTATCTTTCTCCTGTGGAGTGGCTTATGGCTTTGAACTACTGACCTTTCAGTTAGCAGCAGAGTGCTTAACCTCTGCACCACCAGGGCTCTTAACAGCTCCTTTCAAACCCACTGCCATCAGTCGATTCTGACTCATAGCGGCCCTATAGGACAGAGTATGTTATGTGAGAGCCTAAATTCTGAGGCATTTAGTTTGTAGAAGGAGCTCTGATGTAATGGTTAAGGCATTTGACTGCTAAGCAAAAGGTTAGTGGTTTGAACCTATCAGCTGCTCTGTGATTGAAAGGTGAGGCAGTCCACTTCTGTAAATACTGACAGCCTTGGGAACCCAAGGGGGGTTAGTTATGAGTTGGAATTGACTTGATGGCAATGAGTTTGGTTTTTGGTGGTTTGTGGAAGGCTGTGGTCTATAGGTAACAGCGCTAACTACATCTTGAGACTTGATATTATTTTTTATTTCATTTTAAGCTCTTTAAATTACTTCTGTAATGCTTGCTGACCTTTAAACAGACTTAATCATGCAACTAAGAAAATGTTTTTCTTTGTGGTCAGGCACAGATGCAGAAAGACTGTGCCTTTGAGAGTCTTGATGCAAGAACCTTATCAGAAATTTCATTCAGAAGCAGAATGGGAGAGACATTTTGTGACAGATATCCTGATGAAGAATTTGAAACCCCCTGAAGAGCACGTGCTTTTGTAATTATGTGCTGTAATCAATCCTTGCAATCCACATAACTTTGTCAACCAATCTTAGCAAAAGGTACCCTTTGAGATGTCCCGCCTCTTATTTCTGTGTGTTCTCCAATTAGAATATTATAAACTAAAATTCCTGATTTAAGCCTATAAAAAGTGTTTGTGGCTGGGCTACCTTGGTTTGCTCGGTTTCATATCTTGTACTCCACGCAGCTCTCCTGTTCAAATCGCATCCATAGATCTCTTTACTTTAAACAGAGTATGAGTTTTTTCCTCCTTAACAGGGTTCCCAAGGCTATAAATCTTTACGGAATCTCCTGTGGAGCGGCTGGTGTGTTCAAACCACCGACCTTTTGGTTAGCAGCCGAATGCCTTACCACAGTGCCACCAGAGCTCCTTCAGAAGCTCCTTAGGGGCCTTATAGTTATAGAGCATTGTCTTATCTATGATTAGGTGTTAGGTGTAGGTTCCAGAGGTATGTAAAGCAGGCAGACTCTATTGGCTAAAAATCTGCCTTTTTGGGCTATTTTTAAAACAATTGTGGATTTAAGGGCTAATGGGCCTTAGCTTACTATGAAGAATTCAACAACTTGGGGCCAGTACACAGAGGCCATATTTTGACTCATTTGTATTTGTTGTTAGTTTCCATTGAGTTGATTGAGACTCATGGGCACCCCATGTGTGCAGAGTAGGACTGTGCTCCATAGGGTTTTCAAGGTTACGAAGCAGGTCTCCAGGCCTGTCTTCTGAGACATTTCTGGGTGGGCTCAAACTAGCAACCTTTGGCTAGTGGTTGAGTGCTCAACTGTCTGCACCACCTGGGTGCACATTTGCTTAAAAGCTCCTAAAACGCATGCAGGTAGTAATCGTAGTCGGAGAAATATGTGCAAAAAATGCACTGATAGTAATTATCAGTATAGAGCCACTACTGTCTGTAAGCCTTAATGCTTCAAAGCAATCAGGTGAGTTTTATATGTCTTGTAAGTAATTGAGGAACATGATGATGATGATGAGGAGGAGAATCTACAGTCTTCTGGTATATGCTTTTAGTTTGGAAAAAAGAATAAAAAAATATTGTTCTTAAACCTCCAATGTCATTGAGCATATATTCTCAATGTAATGTAACATTCTGAAATGTTACATTAAAATGCAGACTTGCCACCAGGAAAAAGTGGAAATATCACTCAGGTAACTTTAGGATCTGCTCATTTTCAGTGGATCTGGGAGCACAATATACCATTTCATAACTTCTTTTTCTTCCTCAGCCTCCACAAAATAGAAGTGTTTGGCTGCTTTGCTCTTAGAGAATGAAGTGTGGACTCACTGGCCCAGAAATGTCCACACGTACAGACCCTGAATATGGGGAGAGTCCCCAAGATATCTGAGGCCTGCCTAGTCAGGAGCCTGGAGCACTTACAAGAAGTAACCACACTTAATGTTACCGGTCTCAAAGTGGTGAGAATCCTTGGACTGAGACTGACTTTTTCATTGGTCACCATGTTCCTATGTTGCTAGAATCTAACAGTATGGCTAGGTTCCATGGCTGTCCCACCTCGTCATGAAGTAATGCTCTGAAATATATATTTAGAAAGAGTATCCTTATGATAGAAAGGATTTGCACACTGGATTACGTCTACCCAAAAGAAGAAATGTTTGAAATGGGAGGAGCAGATGTGATTACCCTAAGAAAACATTGCTGTTTAGTCATCAAAAGTTAATAGACCTAAAAGTCAACCCATTGACTAGATCTTTTGCTAGTTTTGTAACTGAACTGATATGTATACTGATCAATAAAAATACTGAACAAATGATAGTAATAATTTAAAATAATAATTTAAAAAAGAGTTGTTTTAGGGTCAATTCTGTCTCATGGTGACTCCATGTGTGTCAGAGTGCAACTGTACTCCAGAGGATTTTCAGTAGCTGATTTTAGAAAGTAGATCACCAGACCTTTCTTCCAAGGTGACTCTGGATGGATTTGAACTACCAATCTTTTGGTTAGCAGCCAAGCACTTAATCTTTTGCACCATTCAGGGACTTCAATGATGAGATAATAATAATAGTTATCATTTATTGAGTCTCTTCCATGTTCCAGGAACTGTACAAGGTATTTGTGAAACATGATATTTCATTAGCTATTCATCTTTCCTATGTGAGAAGTAACATTATTCCCAATTTACAGGTAGAGTGATTGAGGTTCTGGGAGTTGAACAAGATATGGTGCAGGCTACAAAGCTAGTAAGAAATGGATCAAGGTTTGCTTATTTTTCACCACTGTATCCCACTGGCTTACTTATGGAAGGAGAACTGAGTCTATCTTCCTCCCCAAATATGATTAGGCAAAATATGATGTATCAATTGGAAATGCCAATTTGAATCAAATTAAATATTGATCCAAATTCTATATCCTGATAGTGAATGAACAGATTGTTATCTCTTGGTATTTGCAAGCTGTGTAATACTAACTGAATGGAAACCATTGAAGGTGTTCTGACATAAGTAGTTGAATTAAAATTTTTATAAACTCAGTTTTTTGTTTTAATACCTTTGTCTTGTTGCTCTTGCCTTGAACACTGCTCTGAATTAAATGAGGAGAGGAAAAACAATAATACGTTTCTGCTGCTTCTTTTTAATCAAAATGCTATGTCCTTGAGAGGAATCCTCAATTAAGGGTTGACTGTATGTTTTGAGAAGTATTTCACAAACTCAAAATTCTGGGAAGAAATTATCTCTCACTCTTAGCCTCTTTGAAGTCAAAACAGCAAACTCACACAACAGCCACAACTTAATCTAACTCAATTTCTAGCAATTCACTTTTAATCCATGAAGAGCTCTTAAATCAGCTTCATGTATATCGTGTTGGAAGGAAGATGGGGCAATCTACTTCAGTAGTGATACTGCCTTGGAAACTCAGGGAGGGGTCGCTATGAGTCGGGTCCAACTCCATGGCACATAACAACAGCAACAACAACAAAATAAAATGATGGATGCTGTACAATAGAAGAAGCTATTGTGTAAATTATTTGAATCTCATTTAGTAAATCCTATTCTACATTTGAGGTTCTTAATCAGGAGCTCTGATAGCATAGTGCCTAAGGCACTTGACTGCTAACCAGAAGGCTGGCTGTTCAAACCCACCAGCCACTCCTTGGAAGGGGTTGGGCAATCTACTTCCGTAGTGATACTGCCTCAGAAACCCAAGGAGAGGTTGCTATGAGTCGGGTCCGACTGGATGGCACATAACAACAACAACAACGACAACATTCTAAGCGCAAAATAGGATAAAAACTTTTATGACTCTGATTTATATAGTCAAATGAGGATTCTGTAGATTCTGTCACTAAAGAGACAGGCAAATCATAGATTTGGGCCCAGCTCAAAGGTCTTTGGAAGCTCTGTTGTTGTTAGTTGCCACAGAGTCAGGTCTAAGTCCTGGTGACCCATGGTACCACAGAACAAAATGTTCCCTAGTCCTGCACCATCTTCAAGATCCTTGGTATACTCAAAACCATTGTTGCAGCCTCTGCGTATGTTGAATGCTTAGCCCTAGATTTGACTATTAGCTTTGCTATTTACTCAGGGACAGCCTAAACTGGAGATTTAACTCCCCTATTCCACCCCCAAGGAGCTCTGGTGGTGCAATGCCTACAGTTGATGGTTCAAATCCACGAGCCGCTGAGCAGAAGCAAGATGGGACAATTTACTCCTATGAAGTTTTACCACCTCAGAAATCCAATGGGGCTTGCTGTGTATCAAAATTGACTTGATGATAGTGAGTTAGGTTTTTTTTTTTATCCCATCTCCAGAAGCCCTTGTGACACAGTGGTTTAGCGCTCATTGGCTAGTGACACAGTGGTTTAGCACTCATTGGCTAACTGAAATGTCGGTGGGTGGAACCCACCAGCCACTCTGAGGGAGAAAGATGTGGCAGTCTGCTTCAGTAAAGATTTACAGCCTTCAAAACCCTATGGGGGTAATTCTCCTCTATCTTATAGGGTTACTATGAGTTGAAATTGACTAGATGGCACCAGGTACTGGTAACCCCAGCCCCAAAGGGCCCAGGTGAGGCAATGGTTAAGCACTCGGCTGCGAACTGAAAGGTTAGTGTTTGAACCTACCAGCTGCTCTGCTGGAGAAAAGACCTGACAGTCTGCTCCCATAAAGGTTTGCAGCCTAAGAAATCTATGCGGCAGTTCTACTCTGTTCTATGAGATCACTATGAGTCAGAATTGACTTAATGTCACACTACAACAACCCCACACTTATATTTCCTTCTTTACAAGGTGGGAATATTAACATCGATTTCTTAGGACTATTGGACAGATTAGAGCGAGTGCATATAAAATGCCCAGCTCAGAATCCAGCATACCTTAGACTTTCCTCAGATGGGAACTGTTAATATGATGATGATGATGAAAATGATGATAACTCATGTAAGCAAATTCATATGTACATCTCAAGTATATCACTGATTCATTGCCCTGTCTTCTGTGTGTGGAGAGGTCTGTGCTTGAGAACAAGCCCTTGTTTGTTTCCTCCTGTAGGTGGGAGATGGAATTGTCCATCTCATTGTGATGCAGTGTCCTAAACTGGACCATCTGGTCCTCAGCTCCTGCTCTCAGGTAACAGATGTGAGCTTGGTGGAAATCAGCACCCATCTGCAAACCCTCAGGTATTTCTTCCTCTCTGAGCATTGGAACCAGACCCCACGCCAAGTTACCACTCTGTTCTTTAAGGCTGTGTGTTTAGTCTTTTGATTTTTCTTTATTTAAATCATCTGAATACATTTTTGGTGGACAAATCAGAAATGGTCACCTGTTTCACAGCTGCGACTCTGCCTGATATAGCTTGTGTCATGGCAGAGCAGCCAGCACCGCCCTGTGGAGTTACCATATCTACCAGTGCTGAATGGAATTGAAAGAATGTAAAAGGGATGCATGATGGTTTGGGAATGTGGAAGATTTTGTTTGACAAAAGATTTTTTTAAAAATTTTATTGTGGTAAAAAATATGTAACATCAAATTTTCTATTTTAACCATTTTTAAATGTATAATTCAGTGACATTATTATATTTATAATGTTGTATTACCATCACCACTATTTTAAAAACATTTCTATCACCTTGAACAGAAAATCAACACTGATGGATGATTTTTTGAAGGACAAATTGATGATATGATTTCAATAACAACACTGTGACCATTCTATATTCTGAATGGGATTGTCTTCCAATATCAATAAATGATCTGCCACTTCTTCCTTTCACCATCAAAAATAAGCAATGGCTAGAATAGATGAAGAAATAAGGAAAGGCAGGGTAACCAAAGAAGAAATGTCCTCCATACAGAAGTCCACTCACCAATAAGACATGGCATTAAATGTGATGATTTAAAGGGTCTGAACCACATCATCATTTGCTTAATTTATTCCCATCTGCTCCCTTTTCCTCACTTTCTTATAATTCAAAATTACAGAACTGCAAAGGACAATGGGAAATAACCTCCTGTCTTTAGATAAAACAGCATTATTAGCTTTTGTTTCAGTCATTGTTACTTCAGAACAAACCACCTCAGAATTTAGTAAAATAACCATTTTACTAGGCTCACAGTCCATGGGTGGTGCAACTGTGTTAAGTGCTCAGCTACTAACCAAAGGTTGGTGCTTTGAATCCACCCAAAGGCACCTCATAAGAAAGGTCTGGCAATCTACTTCTAAAAGGTCACAGCCATTGAAAATCCTCTGAACGGCAGTTCTATTCTAAAACACATGGGTCACCACCCTGAGTCAGAACTGACTTGACATAAATGGATTTGATTTTTGGTTTTATTGGGTTCATAGGTTCTGTTGGTTGGGAAATTTGACAAGGCCTAGTGGGCATAGCTTGTTGCTGTCCCCTAGTGTCTGAGGCCTCAAGTGGGAAGACTCAAAGACTGGGGGGTCACTTGATGACTAAGGAATAAAGTCATCTGGAAGTTCTTCAGTCACATGTCTGGCATCTCAACAGATATGACTGAACTTGGAACTCAACTGATACTGTTAACCAGAGAACATATACTTGACCTCTCCTTATGATTTGAATTTCTTTACAGCATGACAGTTGTGGAATTTTTAATCTGGCAGCTTGGGACTTTTAGTATAAATGTCCCAGCAAACCAAGAGGAAGCTGAATCACCTTACATGACCTATCCTGTGACACCATATAATGTCATTTCCTCTATACTCTGTTGATTGAAGTAATGCAAGTTTGCTCAGTTTTATGATGGATGGCACATAGACCTCATCTTTCAATTGGAGAAATGTCAAAACTCTGTGGCCATTAAAAACAAGGCCATCACTCTATTCTATATTTGAGGTACCTAAGACTTAGATCAGATCAATAACTTTTCATATAATTTCCAAATTAACTATGGATGTAGAATTTTTGAGCTAAAGAAAACCGGAAGGATTTCCTAATCCAAACACTTACTTAAACAATGATGATATTAGCAAGACCCAGAGAAGTGCTGTTCCTTGCCCAGGACCACATAGCTAGGCAAGTGGCAAGGTCATCTGAGTTGCAGATCTCTCCATCACATTGAATGAATATTAGCAAATGAACAACACTCAATACAAGCAAATCTTGCTCATGGAACAAAACTTGATATAGGAAACGTCACAAGCAGTAGCATCGAACATTGCACAAAGCAGTGACCATTGCCATTCCTGAAAGCATAA
>NW_006921592.1:18550939-18552364 GCF_000298275.1 Orycteropus afer afer | reverse complement strand
GTGTTGAAGTCCTGACTCCTGTATCTGTGGATTGGATCATGTTTGGAAATGTAGTTTTCTTTTGTTATGTTAATGAGGTCATACCAGAGTAGGGTGGGTCCTAATCCCTACAGTTCACAACATTCTGATCTCCGACTAATCATAAGGATGGCACAGGACAGGGCGGCATTTTGCTTAGTTGTACATGAGGTCACCATAAGTCAGGGGCCAAATCCATATCAGCTAACATCTACAAAGTTAAGGGAATAATATAAGGGTTTATAAAATGACTCCACGAAGAGACCTTGTGTGTATAGCAGAGATGACAAGGGGCAAAGTTGTGGTGGCTTCTTGGCCATAGCCAGTTACCTGGAGGGAGGAAGTAGTTGGACCTGTGGGCTCAGGATCATGGTCGCAGGGGACATCAAGCTCAATTGGCATAGCATACTACTAAAAAATGTTGTTCTACATCCTACTTAGGTGAGTAGAAACTGGGATCTTAAAAGCTTGCAAGCAGCTATCTAGATACAATGTGGGTCTCTCCTCATCCAGAGCAAAGAGGAACAAGGAAAACCAAAGACTCATGGAAACAGTTGTTCCAGGGAACTGGTAGATCATCCAATCCTCAGTCTATATGACCATGAACCAGAAAAACTAGATGGTGCCCACTTGCCACTGTCAACCACTCAGAGGGAGATCAGTGCAGGAGCTCCTGAATAGAGTGGGAGAACAATGTGGAACAAAACTCAAAATGATGAACAAAGACCAGGTTTGCTGGTGTCATAGAGCCTGGTGAGACCCCTGAGAATGTGGCCCCTAGCTATCCTTTAGATGTGGAATTGAACTCACTCCTGTGGCTTCCAGTCACACAGTGGACAAGGATATGGGGTGAACATTTACATTGGGTGGATACACTCCTTGTATCCATGATCCATCAATCACGGGAGAACAGAGGGCAATGTTTGCACAGGGAGCTCAAGGGGCAGGAGTGCATGGGAGGGAAGGACACAGGGAAGAGTCTATCAGGAGGATGTGGGAAGAGAGCTGTTACACTGTGGGGAATTGCCATCAGTGTCATGAGACAAGGTGTGTGTGAACTGCTATATGGAGGATGAATTTGCTCTGTAAACTTCCACCCAAATCATAATAAAAATCAAGAAAAAAATACCTTGGAAACAGAAGAGGAAAAGATAAATAATATAAAAAGGTAGTAACATGGCCATTATCATCACTAGAACTTGTGTAGGTGTTTGCACACGTGCACTTCTCTAAGAGGCAAGCTGAAGCTATTCTTGCTCCTGCTAAGATTCACCAGGGATTTCTCAATAGTTTTTCATTTAGAAAATTCTCCATTCTTTTTTTCTTCATTTTGATAGTTTGTTGTTGTTGTTGTTGTTATGTGCCGTCGAGTTGGACCCAACTCATAGTGACCCCTCCTTGGGTTTC
>NW_006921592.1:18528796-18550839 GCF_000298275.1 Orycteropus afer afer | reverse complement strand
GTATCACTACGGAAGTAGATTGCCCCATCTTCCTTCCAAGGAGTGGCTGGTGGATTTGAACCTCCAGCCTTCTGGTTAGCAGTCAAGTGCCTTAGGCTTAGGAATACTTAAATAAAAGCGGCAGAAACATGTAAGTTTATTGAGCTCTCCTCATGAAAATAATGTTTATGTCATCATTAATACCTTCTTTGTAAAACTCTCTTATGATCAGAACATTTGAAGAAATGTAGAGAAGACTAAACTAGTTTAGCTCCTTAGAGCTCATGGTGCTTATCACGTAGGTGTGGGAAAGGCAGCAGACAGAGCTCTTTCTCTGCTTAGGAAAGGGAGACATGGAGCAGTGCACAATGTGGTTTGAAATGCATTGGTGTAATTCTTTATGGCAGTAAACTCCACTGAAATGTTATCTCATCTAGTTAAACATGACGCTGATATTCCTCCTCTCCCCCTTTTTTTTGTCCAAAATTAGTAAAC
The DNA here is from genome assembly GCF_000298275.1 of Orycteropus afer afer. NCBI lineage: Eukaryota > Metazoa > Chordata > Mammalia > Tubulidentata > Orycteropodidae > Orycteropus > Orycteropus afer. The sequence goes on along the minus strand of NW_006921592.1, from coordinate 18,550,365 downwards.
TTCATTTAAACTTCAAAAAATAAAGTAACAGAAAAAGGGCAGCTTTAGCTTTGTCTTTTCTGAGGATCTGATATAGTGATCCAAAGCAGGAACTACCCCTAAGAAGTTAAAATACTCTTTACCCCCAGTCAAGCCACAGCTGAGGAATAATCCTCAATGTGGGGACAGGCTTGGGGTGGGTGTGGTAGGAAGGAGAAACCACAACTGGGCAAGCAGGTTCTGAGAAAGCACAGTTAGAAAACAAGATAAAAAGCCCACTGAAAATGGAATCCAGAACTTCACTGGGGAACTATGTCACAGTGTTATTTACCTCTTGTTCTGGTGGGCAGGAGATGGGGAGCTGGTGTGTCAATTTATGAAATGCATCTACTAAGTCTGTTTTGCTTAAACTTTACAGGTATCTCGATGTGAGAGGATGCTGACAGGTGACCAATGCAGGAATTTATGCCTTGGCAAGAAGCTGCCACTAGCTCAATTTTGTGGACCTGAGTTCCACAGGGATAGGCAAAAGAGAGTAGGAAATTTGCAGATTATTTGGTGTTAACCACATTTCAAGAGTTTTGCTCTTTTAATTCTCATTCCTTCTTTCCTTTTTTTTTTTTTTTTTGATCTCACTGAGTTTCTATTTTAATTTTATTGTAATGGAATATATGTAACAAAAAGTTTGCCATTTTAACTATTTTTAAATGTACAATTCAGTGACATTAATTACATTCACCATGTTGTGCTACCATCACACTACCCATTTCCAAAAGTTTTTCATCACCCCAAACAAACTCAGGGCCCCACCAGCAATAACTCTTGCCTCCCCCAGGCCCAGGAAACCACTGATAACCGTTTCTCTCTATGCATTTGTCTATTATAGGTATTTCATATAAGTGGGATTATACAGTGTTTGTCCCTTTTTTGTCTAACTTATTTGACAGCACAATGTTTTCAGGGTTCATCCATGTTGTGATGTATGTTAGGACTCCATTTCTCCTTATGGCTGAATACTATTTATTCCCTTGTACATACGTATGTACCAAATTTTGTTTATCCATTCATCTGTTGATGGATGTTTGGGTGGTTTCCACTACTTTTTTTTTTTTTTTTAAATCCAGTGTCTTTAAACAACGGAATCATGAGTTAATTATTTACTTCAGTTTATCACTTTATGGGCATCTTGTGAGCTTGTAATGTAGACTGTGCTATGACAGAGCAAAAGAAATCTCTCTAGGCTCTCTGCTCCTCCCCATTCGACAGACAACTGCACCCTCTTGTGCAGTCCCAACTGCTTCCATGAGACACGATGGTGAAGGTCGGAGTAAATGGATCTGGCCATATTGGACACCTGGTCACCAGGGCTGCTTTTAACTCTGGCAAAGTAGATGTTGTTGCCATGAATGACCCCTTCATTGACCTCAACTACATGATCTACATGTTCCAGTATGATTCCACCCATGGCAAGTTCCATGGTACCGTCAAGGCTGAGAATGGGAAGCTTGTCATCAATGGGAAGCACATCACTATCTTCCAGGAACAAGATCCCACCAACATCAAGTGGGGTATGCTGGTGCTGAATATGTTGTAGAGTCTACCGGCGTTTTCACAACCATGGAGAAGGCTGGGGATCACTTGAAGGGTGGTGCCAAAAGGGTGATCATCTCTGCCCCTTCTGCCAATGCCCCCATGTTTGTGATGGGTGTGAACCATGTGAAGTATGACAACTCCCTCAAGATTGTCAGCAATGCCTCCTGCACCACCAACTGCTTGCCCCCTGGCCAAGGTCATCAATGACAACTTTGGCATTGTGGAAGGACTCATGACCACGGTCCATGCCATCACTGCCACTCAGAAGACTGTGGATGGCCCCTCTGGGAAACTGTGGTGTGATGACCATGGGACTGCCCAGAACATCATCCCTGTATCTACTGGAGCTGCCAAGGCTGTGGGCAAGGTCATCCCTGAGCTGAATGGGAAGCTCACTGGCATGGCCTTACATGTCCCCACCCCCAATGTGTCCATTGTGGACCTGATCTGCCGTTTGGAGAAAGCCGCCAAATATGATGACATCAAGAAGGTGGTGAAACAGGCATCAGAGGGTCCCCTAAAGGGCATCCTGGGCTACACTGAAGGCCAGGTTGTCTCCTGTGACTTTAACAGTGACACCTACTCTTCCACCTTTGATGCTGGGGCTGGCATTGCCCTGAATGACCACTTTGTTAAGCTCATTTCCTGGTATGATAATGAATTTGGCTACAGCAACAGGGTGGTGGACCTTATGGTCCACATGGCCTCCAAGGAATAAGAGCCTCCTGGACTACCAGCCCAAGCACTAGCACTAGAGGAAGAGAGAAACCCTTGGCTGCTGGGGAGTCCCAACTCCATCCCCAACACACTGAGAATCTCTCATCCTCTATAGTTTCCACCCAGACCCCCTGAAGAAGGGGAAGGGCTTAGAGAGCCCAACCTTGTGTACCATTAATAAAGAACACTGTACCTAAAAAAAAATAAAAGAAAAAGAAAAAGAAATCTCTAGAATCTTGAACAGAGAAAATATATGATAAATGAAAGTAGGATATTTATCTAATTAACTGTGGAGAGAATGGTTTGTTAAAACATGTATACAGATTTCATATTCTGCATAATCTGGTATGAACTCATCCATAAACTTGGAATAGAAATATGGCTATATTTCTTTACTTTTCTAATAAGTAGTTTGCTTATATAATTCCTGTTGCACTTACAAGAAGTCCAATTTTACCCTCCTTGGTTAACCTCTTCATTGAATTTGCCTGGAACCTTGGGGGCTTACATTGTCTAAGTGGGAAAAAGTGTATCAGCCTCACCTAAGGGAAGAGACTGGAATCTTATGGGCCCATTACTATCATTGTTTCTTCCTGCCTCAAGGGGCAAAACTGAAGACTCATCCTATATAGTTCAGCATATGCTATGGTCCCCTGCTGTAGTAATTACATACCCAGATCTTCATGCAAGCCAGCTGGATTTACTGAGGAAGAATGATCTCAGTACATCAGTTCTAAGCAATGTGCACCAAGACCAGTATCTCAAGACCACTCTTATTAGTGTTTAGTTCCTTTGAGCCACCTACATAGCTACCTCTGAAGGTAGTAGTTGATTGGTTGCAACTAGTTCTGACACTTGTCACCTTCTGGACCCAGCAATTCCACTCCTAGATATACTTAGTAGAACTGAAAATGTATGTTCAAACAGACAAAAAAAAAAAAACTTGTACACAAATGTTCACAGCTACATTAATCACAATAGCCAAAAATGGAAACAATCCAAATATACATCAACTGATCAATGGTTAAAGAAATGTGATATATCCATACAAGTGGAATATTATTCAGCAAAGAAAAGGAATGAAGTACTGTTACATGTTACAATATGGATGAACCTGAAAACATTATGCTAAGTGAAAGAACTCAGATACAAAATGCCACATATTGGGATTCTCTTTATAAGAAATGTCCTGAATAGGTAAATAAATAAGACAGAAAGTAGATTAGTCACTGCCAGGTGGTGGGAGGAATGCAGAATGGGGAGTGAGTGCTAATGGGGATGACATTTCTCTTTTTGGTGATGAAAATTTTCTGGAACATTAGATAAGGTAATGGCTGTACAACTGTGTGAATATACAAATAGATACTTTATCGTACACTTCAAAATGAACTTTGTTATATGACTTAAGAGTTTGACAGTTTTAGCTCTTCTATTTAGATGTTGATCCATTTTGAATTAATTATTGTACATGGTATGAGGTAGGGGTCAAATTTTATTCTTTTCCATGTGAAATTATGGATATATATTTTAACAAATAAATTTTTGAGCCCTAAGTAGTGGAAGATTGGGCAATCTATATCTGTAGTGATACCATCTCAGAAACCCAAAGAGGGGTCGCTATGAGTTGGATCCGACTCAATGGCAGTGAGTTTCTTTTTTTTGGTTTTGAGTGATCATACTGTAAGAAAATGAATTTGTCACCTTTATTTTTCTTATTCTTATTATCTTATTCTCAGACCTTGTCCAAATAGTTGAAGTTGCTATATATATGACCTATGATTTTAAGAAATTATTGTACTTTTCCACATTCCCCATAACACATAGCATATTTAGGCCATTAGTGAGTTAGCTCTAAATAATTCTTGGTTGCTTAAAGTATTTTCTTTCCAAAGACACCTACAATTTACTTTAAAGATAAAAATAACGAAAGAGAAAAAACGTATTGGGATCTTGGTTTGGAATGTGTGCTGTGCTAAGTATCACAAGCGCATCATTATGTTGAAGTTTCACAACATCATTTTTTATGATGCTTGCATTATTTAATCTCATGTAAACTGAGATTTTATATCAGCAAAATGATACTCATAACGACCCTCATTGGGTTTCTGAGGTGGTAATCTTTGTAGAAGTAGATTGCCCAGTCTTCCTTCTGAGGAGTGGCTGTGGGTTTGAACTGCCAACTTCTGGTTTGCAGTCAAATGCCTTAGGCACTGTACCACCAGACCTCCTTAATAATAGTTTAGAATAACTACATCTATAGAGAATAAGCTTTCTAATGATTATAAGACATCAAAGGACTCCTAGCCTCTACCTGTTTTCACTACTACTGTTTTTAGTTTGAAGCAAAATGAGAAAACAGGATGATGGCTCTGGTTTACTGGCAGCAATTTTATTTTCCTAGAAATTTGAGCTCTGGTAGCATAGTGGCTAAGACACTTGCCTGCTAACCAGACGGCTGGCGGTTCAAACCCACCAGCCACTCCTCGGAAGGAAGGTTGGGCAATCCTACTTCCGTAGTGATACTGCCTCGGAAACCCAAGGAGGGGTCGCTATGAGTCGGGGCCGACTCGACGGCACATAACAACAACAACAACAGAAATTTGAAGCAGTGGTCTTTTAACTATTTGTTCTTATTGGTTTATATAATTAAAAAAATTTAAAATTAAAGACTTTTGTAGTTAAGTCTTCATTCTCTGGACTTACAAAACTGCTTGCTAAGTGGAATAGATGTACCTGTCATTTAATTTAATAGGGATGTTTTAACTCTATAGTAAATTGAAAATACTTTTGATGAGCTGTTTACAGTGAGGAATAGAAAAAATATCCAAGAAAAATTCTTCCCTCAAGGTACTTACATCATTTGAGAAAAATATTTCACATACACTTGCAAAATCCAAATGGTATATGCATGCTTTAAAGAAGGAAAACATAGATGTAGCTTTAAGATGTCCATTCTTGGAAAAATGTTTAAACTCAGACAGTTATTGAAATGATAAGATTTTAATGGGCAGAGAAAGGAAAAGGAAATGAGAGCAAATTATTCCATATTGTGAATCAAAAAAAAAGAAATTGTAGTAAAATATATCTAACAAAATGTGTCATTTTAACCATTTTGAAGTGTACAATTCAATGACACTAATTACACTTACCATATTGTGCAACCATCACCATTATCTATTTCCAAAACTTTTTCATAATCCCAAACAGAAATCCAGTACTCTATATGAAGTAAGTCCCCATTCCCTCCTTCTCCCTGCCCTTGGTAACCACTGATACACTTTGGTCTCTGCTTTTGCCTATTCTAGATATTACTTTTAAGTAGAATCATACAATGTTTATTATTTTGTATCTGACTTACTTCAATTATACATAACATTTTCAAGGTTTATCCATGTGGTAATATGTGTCACAGCATCATTTCTCTTTATCCCATTGTATGCATATACCACATTTTGTTAATCCATTTATTTGTTGATAGACCCAGGATGTTTCCATCTTTTGGGAATTGTAAATAATGTTGGATTGAATATTAAAAAAGAAACAAAAAAGCAAACTCACTGCCATCAAATCAATTCTGACTCCTAGCAGCCCCTGACTCCAAGACTGTAAATCTTTACAGAAGTAGATTGCCTCATCTTACTTCTGTGGAGCAGCTGGTGGGTTTGAACTGCTGACTTTCTGGTTAGCAGCCAAATGCCTTATCTACTATGCCACCGGAGCTCCCTGCATTGAACATTGGTATACAAGTATTTGTTTGAGTCCCTGCTTTCAAGCATTTTGGATATATATCTATGACTGGAATTGCTAGGTCATATAGTAATTCTGCACTGAACATCAGTGGCCAAAAACCAGACTAATTGTTGGATGACATCAAGAACATCATATATGAAGAAAGCAGAAGATCATTAAAAAGACAGGAAAGAAGAAAAGACCAAAATGGATGTCAGAAGAGATGCTGAAACTTGCTCTTGAACAGAAAGTAGCTAAAGTAAATGGAAGAAAAGATAAGATAAAAGAGCTGAACAGAAGATTTCAAAAAGCAGCTTGACAAAACAAAGTCAATTATTAGAATGAAATGTGTGAAGACCTAGAGCTAGAAAACCAAAAGGACTTGGAATTTCTCAAGCTGAAAGAACTGAAGAAAAAACTCAAGCCTCAAGTTGTAATGTTGAAAGATTCTATGGGCAAAATGTTGAATGATGCAGGAAACATCAAAAGAAGATGGAAGGAATACTCAGAATCAGTATTCATCTATTTCAGGAGGTGGCATGTGATCAAGAACCAATGATATTTAAGGAAGAAGTTGAAGGTGCACTGAAGGAATTGATGAAAAACAAGGCTGCAGGAATTGATGGAATACCCATTGAGATGTTTCAACAAACAGATGCCACATTGCAGGTTCTTACTCATCTATGGCAAGAAAGTTGGAAGACAGCTATCTGGCCAACTGAATGGAAGAGATCCATATTTGTACCCATTCCAAAGAAACGTGGTCCTATAGAATGTGGAAAATATCAAACAATATCATTAATATCACACACAAGTAAAATTTTACTGAAGATAATTAAAAAATGGTCACAGCAGTATTTTGACTGGGAACTTCCAGAAATGCAAGCTGGATTCAGAAAAGGATGTGAAACTGGGGATATCATTGTTGATGTTAGATAGATCTTGGCTGAAAACAAAGAATACCAGAAAGATGTTTACTTATGTTTTATTGACTATGCAAAAGCACTTGATTGTGTGGATCATAACAAATTATGGAGAACATTGAGAAGAATGGGAATTCCAGAACACTTAATTGTGCTCATGAGGAACCTGTACATAGACCAGATGGCTGTCATTCAAACAGAGCAAGGGAATACTGCATGGTTTAAAATCAGGAAGGGAGTGCATCAAGGTTGTACCCTTTCACCATACTTATTCAATCTGTATGCTGAGCAAATAATCTGAGAATCTGGACTACATGAAGAAGAATGTGGCATCAGGATTGGAGGAAGACTCATTAGCAACCTGTGATATGCAGAAGACACAACTTTGCTTGCTGAAAGTGAGGATGACTTGAAGCACTTACTAAGGAAGATCAAAACTACAGCCTTCAGGATGGATTACATCTCCACATAAAGAAAACAAAAATCCTCAAAACTGGATCAATAAACATCACAATGAATGAAAAAAAGATTTAAGTTGCCAAGGCTTTCATTTTACTTGGATGAATAATCAACATTCATGGAAGAAACAGTCAAAAAATCAAATGATATATTGCACTGGGCAAATCTGCTGCAAAAGATCTCTGCAAAGTGTTAAAGAGCAAATGTGTCACTTTGAAGACTAAGGTGCACCTGACCCATGCTGTGGTATTTTCAATCGCCTCATATGCATTGGAAGGCTGGACAATGAATAAGGAAGGTTACAGAAGAATGGAAACATGTGAATTATGGTGATGGCAAAGAATGTTGATGATACTGTGGACTGCCAGAAGAACAAACAAATCTGTCTTGGATGAGGTACAGCCAGAATGCTTCTTAGGAGTGAAGATGTGGAGACTTTACCTCTCATTCTTTGGTCATGTTATCAGGAAGGACCAGTCCCTGGAGAACGACATCGTCCCTGGTAAAGTAGAGGGTCAGTGAAAAAGAGGAAGATCCTCAATGAGATGCACACAGTGACTGCAACAATGGACTCAACCACAGCAATGATTGTGAGGATGGCAAAGGACTGGGCAGTGTTTGGTTGTGTTCATAGAGTAGTTTTGAGTTAAACTCACTAGACAGCACCTCACAAGCAAACAACCATTTTCTTCTGAATCTCAAAGTGAAACTCTGTTATCTTTAGATCTTTACTTCTATTTACTTTTTTACTTAATTTTTATGATCTGGCAATTTTATTAGCTGTGTTCAATACATGTATTTTTAAAGGAAGTTCAAGTGATATTCTCAGACTCATGAGGAGGGGAGGAAACAGCAGGTGATGAAGGATGGGATTAGTGCATATGCCAAGGGCCCAGGTAAATTTAAGGATGAAATAATGTCTATATCTATTTATCTTTTTCCAACCTTTTCTAAGGGGTTGAATAATTTTTGAAAGGCATTTGTGAAAAGGACATTTGACTTTCTATTCTAATGACATTTTCTTCTCTTTCCTTTCTAGAGTTTGTTCATTGGCTAATCATTATCATATAGTTTGGGACATGTAAAACTCAGTTTCTGCAAAAACATCACCCTGGATATCGTTAAAAAACTTCTCAAAAACTGTAGAAGGTAAGAAAATGTTTGGTTTTGCCCACTTTTGTCTCTTTCAATCTTAAATTTCATGAAAAACGGAAGAGGAAACTTGGTCATTGGTGTGTGTGTGTGTGTGTAAACCCTTATTGTTCTTTCTATTTTATTGACATAGAGGCCTGTTTTAACAGTCACTGAATATTTCCCAGAAAATACCTTCTGGTAACGTCATTTAAGTTAAGGCTGAACCAAGTTTTCATGACCTTTCAAAAGCAGAAAATATACGAATTTCTTTGTGCTTTGAAATTCATAAAGAACTCAAAGAAATAACATTTAAACCATGAAATGAAATATCTTCTACCCAGGTTGACTATTCTCCTTGGAATACCATTTACTAGTGTTATAAACAAACTAGGGAAGAAAAAACATTTCAGGAGTTATCACAGCTGAAGTTACCATTTCAGGTACCCTATATTTCATGTCTGAGTTGACTTGATGGCAATGAGTTTGGTTTTTGGGTTAATCTCTCAAGAGTTGTTTGATTAGTCTTATTCCACTTCATAAAAACAGCTTTTTGAGAGAAATCTGAGATTTCTATATTGAATTATTCTTTGATGACTTGGAGGAGTGATAGAGCTAATAGTTCTATATGGAGCACAGGAGCTTTTTAGATTTAAACAAACAAAATAATGGAATATTTTGAGGAAATTTCATTTGCCTATTGTAAATTTCTTTAAAAATAAGAGCAGTTACCAGAAGCTAGGGGGAGAAGAGAAAGGCAACTTAAAAAAAAAACAAACCCAAATATCAAATGGTATAAAATATGCATTTACGTTGTTAAAATATGTATGCTTATCAATGATAGGGAAAACCAAAATTCAAAAGAAAAAATTTTTATGGATGTTAGACATCCAGAGTATGAGTGATACTGTATCAGATATTTTGGAATGTTTTATATAGTTATTTTTCCTATAAAAGCATATATAATGTATAGGTAGTGCCACATTTCATTGGGAGTAAAAAGAAAATCATTAAGAGTTTGTTTATTACTGGAAAATATGAATTGAGGGCTTGAAAGAAAATGAAATCTATATTGTTCTAAAAACATTAACAGCATATCATTCTCAATAAATGTGTTAGTGGGCAAAGAACTGTATTTTCTTCTACCATCTTTTTGTGTGATCTCTCACTATGTTTTTTTGTTTTAAGCTAGATTTCTGTTCTAGTCACCCATGTTGTATAATATTAACCAACCAGTTGTCACTGAGTCGATGCTGCCTAACATATGTCAGAGAACTGTGCTCCATGGCTGGTTTTTTGAAAGTGCATTATCAGACTTTTTTCCTGAGGTGAATCTGGGTGGGCTCAAACCCCTAACCTTTTGGTTATAGCCAAACATTTTAACTATCCACCCCACCCTGTGACTCCTGGTTAACATTAAACACTTGCAAATTAAGGAGTGCATGCAATGTCATTTGAAATTCTGGTTCTGTATTTCCATTACTACATTTTGTTGAAAAACTAGTGACCTAGTTCATTGCTAAACCAAGACTAGAATATTGATGAAAAAGGTCTTATAGTAATATCTCATCTTTTGAATACTGAATTATATAATACTTTCCAGAGGAATAGGAATGCTTTTAGAATTTTATGGATCTCTTTCTGACTGATCTCATTTTGCTCTTCTGGGAACTAGAGCTTTAATCTTTCTTAGTTTTAAAAACATAGATTAATATTTTAACATTTCCTTGTATTATAGAATTGGGAACTACTTTCATGCCACATAGAAATGTACGTTTCTCTGTTATTTCAGATGAATATAAATGGATCTCTGATCTGACAATGCACAGATTGCATTCCCTGGAGCTAGAATTAATATTTGAGTGTTTGAGATCAAAGTCATGGGCTTCCCTAGAAAGAACTCCATTTATTGTCTTAGAACATGGTTGTCTGTTGTTAGAATATAAGCTTGGGAAAAAGTAAAAAATGCCCTAAGCAGCTCTAAAATAATTAGTAAAATAGTAACTAGGAAATATTGACATAATTATCATTCAGATATTACTAAAATTAAAATGAATAGAATGACATAATTATGTATACTTATTTATAATTTATCTCCTACCTACTTTCAAAAAGACTTTGAGACGCTTAATCATTAAAATCACACATACATGCAGACACATACAGCTGAGCAATTCAAAATTATACTAAAATTTTTTTTTCTCAGAACCATCTGAGAAAGTGGAAATGGACTCTTGGGCAAGCTGAAGACTGCTGTGTTACACTAAATTCAAGTTGTAATTTCCTGCCTCCTGAGGCAAAATGGGAAACACAGTTGACTTCATGGTACCTTTTGGCTTTTGAAAGGAGGCATGCCAATTCTTTGTAAAAGGCAAAATCGATACATTATAAGGAGAATTTATCCTTCTATAATACTGAGAAATCAAGTAACTTAACAATGAGACAAAATTGCACAGGATTCTACATTTGCTGGTTGGTCAGTATTTTCTTATTTTTAAGAATGTTAAAGAAGCTAGCATTAATAGAATTTTCAGTCTTCTTTTGTTCTATTACCATTCTCTTGTGATAGCTTCATTTCTTTCCATGGAGGTTGAATTATTATGCTTTTTTTTTTTTTTTTTTTTTTAAGTTTGAAGATTTTTGGAGGTGCTGATGGCAGAGGACTAGTTTGAAAATAAGTGGTTCCTTGCCAATGCAGAGGAGCCCTGGTGGTGCAGCAGTTAAGTACTTGGCTGCTAACCAAAGATTTGGCAGTTTGAACCCATCAGCCGCTCCACGGGAGAAAGATGTGGCTGGTGGTCTGCTTCTGTAAAGATTTACAGCCTTGGAAACCCGATGAGGGCAGTTCTTCTCTGTCCTACAGGGTCACTGTGAGTCAGAATTAACTAGCTGGCAACTGGTTAACTGGTTTAAATTTCAATAGTCTCATCATTTCCTCATGAAGCACTATAGATAGTTAGAGGAAGATTGGGGCTGATTCATGGAAAAAGATATAATCACAGCAATAATAGCACAACAAGCTATTATCAAGGCCTAAGCATTGATAACTGAATGCAGGGGAGGTCTTCAAGAGACAAGTATTTCAGGGAGCCACTAGAAGGGGAAGGAAAAAAAAAACCAAACTTACTGCTGTTGAGTTGGACCCAACTCATGGTGACCTCTCCTTGGGTCTCCAAGGCAGTATCACTACGGTCACTATGAGTCAGATTTGACTCAGTGGCAGTGGGTTGGATTATCACTATGGAAGCAGATTGTTCAATCTTCTTTCTGAAGAGCGGCTGGTGAGTTTGAACCACCAGCCTTCTGGTTAGCTTTCAAATGCCATAGGCACTACACTATAAGAAAATCCCTGGAGAAGAGAAGGGAGGAGGGGAAAGATTGCATGTCCCTATGTGATGTGATGTCTTTTTGCAGAAAGGTGGGGAGTCTCTGGGTAGAGACTTTTTATTTTGCCCAAACAAAATAAGCTTTCAAAAGAGTCAAGGTATTTCATGACATTTCTGTCCCTGGTTGGTAATATTTTTAGGAGAATAGGATTTCTAGTAACAAAGATTTTGAAAAAATGCTTTGTGAAATAAGCCCAAAGGAAGGACGGATGCAGCTGGGGCTCCTTATAACTATAGTTTTACTTAGCTGTGGCTATCAGACAACCACTCATCTGTCAGTTTGTCGTACTGTGGTGGCATGGACAATGAATAAGGAAGACCGAAGAAGAGTTGATACTTTTGAGTTGTGGTGTTGGTGAAGAATACTGAAAGCACCATGGACTGCCAGGAGAATGAACAAATCTGTCTTGGAAAAAGTGCAGCTGGAATGCATCTTGGAAGTGAAAATGACCAGACTTCATCTCACCTACTTTGATCATGTGGTCAGAAGAAACTATTCCTTGGAGAAGGATATCATGCTTGGTAAAGTGGAGGGCCCGTGAAAAAGGGGATGGACCTCAACGGGGTGGATTGACACAGTGGCTTGAGTATAGCAAGGATTGTGTGGCTGGTGCAGGACCAGGCAGTGTTCTGTTCTGTTTGTACATAGGGTTGCTATGAGTTGGAGCTGACCTGAAGACACCTAACAACAACAACAACAACAACAACAACAACAACAAGGTTATCAGATTCTGGGTAAAGTTTCGTAGGATTTATAAAGCAGGCAGGCTCTAAGTGGCTAAAAATCCACTTACTTGGCTATTTTTAAACAATTTGATGTGTAAACTTTTAGTTTGTCTGGTGAGCTTTTTGGGTTAGTGGGTCACAGTTGTTGCAATGAGGAAGTAAACAACTTGGGTCTAATACACAGAGGCCATCTTTGGCATTCTTATATAACAAACACTTTAAAATATGTACTTGTTGTACTCAAGTTTCACACTGTCTTTTTCCCTCAGCCACTGTGACACTCATACCTTGCCCCAACTCCCACTCCCTTCTCCCTCCTTCTGCCCCTCCTCCTGCCTCCGAAAAATTGTCCAGGGACTTGTATTCATTTTCCAAGTTGAATAAAATAAATTTTTGAAATTAAAGTGAGAGAAAAAAAAAAGAAATATAAAGTACTAATTAAAGTTCTTTTAAAGACTTTTCATTCATTTATCTGCTTAGAGTCTAGACTTGTATCTACTCCATGTAATCTGTCCTTTCTTTTTTTTTAAGATAGAAGATTCTCCATCTTTATGGCTGCAACATCACTCCTAGCCTGGACAAAATGAAAGAAGCTTTTGAAAGAGTCAAAGTATTTCATCATGTTTCTACCCCTACCTGCTAACTTTTTAGGAAAATAAGATTTTCACTAACAAAGACTTCGAAAAATATACTTTGTTAAATATGCTCAAAAAATTTCCTACTTAAAGTGAGGTGTCAACTGTTATTTTTCATTTAGGTGGAGATAATCAAACAATAAGTACATGTGAAATTTTGACAACATATTAATACATTTTTGTATGGAAACTACTCCCTCGAAAATGGATAATGTAAAAAAACAAATATTTAAATCTTGGTGTTTTCTCACTTGTGTTTATTGTATGTTTGTAATGTATTTAAACTCTTATATGAGATTACTAATTGGCATGTACAATGTACTCTTCTTTAATTACTAAATGTATAACGAGACAAGAATGCATCAGATAGCTCTAGAAGAAACTTTACTCTTTTATATCCCATAAAGACTTAATTGTAGTCATGGTGGTTTCATATGTTTTATAGCAATAATCAGCCAAATGTATTGATTTCTGCAGGAGTTGGGTCAGGGCATTGTAATAGCTTCCATCTAGCCCATGTAACGGGAGCTCTGGTAGCATAGTGGCTAAGTCACTTGCCTGCTAACCAGACGGCTGGCGGTTCAAACCCACCAGCCACTCTTCGGAAGGAAGGTTGGGCAATCTACTTCTGTAGTGATACTGCCTTGGAAACCCAAAGAGGGGTTGCTATGAGTTGGTCCAACTCGATGGCACATAACAAGAACAGCAACAGCCCATGTATCACACAGGGTCCTTTTGCAAACTGTAGACAAAGCCATACCATAGACTTGAGACCTTTCAGATAATATTTCATGCCAAGGAAGTGGTTGTGCATGGATTAAGCTAGCTTCCCCAGACACTAAAATAAAGATTCTTATGAATGTGGAAGGTTAGGGGAATAAGGAGGGCAGAACTGGGAAGGGAAGGAGGGCAAGCAAGGATGCAATGCTGACATCAAGCACCATCAATCGGAGGGTGATTTTGTCTCAGTTCCACTGTTAAGGTTGTGCAGGTCAGCCTCAGAGTTGTTCCACTTTGAGGCCAAGGGAGTTGAAGTGTTTATACCCCCATCCATTTCTCAATTGCTACCTCCAAAGGGGATACAAATTTTCAGGCACCTTTGGCTCTCTGGACACAGAGAGAAAGCAAACTCTCTTAGCCTGAGGCCAATCATCCAACAAGTGATGCAAGTGCTCTTTGTTGAGTGGAAACACACCAATCTGAGGGGCTAGGGAAGAGGAAGACAGCATTTACTACATGCATTATGGAAAGAAACATGTAGCAAAGTTGAATCAGGTAATCTTGCTTGAATTCTAGTTCTAGTAACTTTGCGACTTGAGTCATATCACTCAAACTCTTAGTTCATTGTCTCTAAAGTTGGAAAGCTAGCTTATAAAGATTTTTAAAGGATTAAATAAGATACCTTTTCCAGAATGTTTAGTGCAATGGCAAAGCAAATCTTAAGTAAGGCTTAAAATGACCCATCTTTTAAGTCTTAAAAAAGTGTTTTTGAGTCTTTTTAAGTCTTAAAAAGCATGCTTAATGTTTGGGAAATGTTGTAGCTTGGAGGGCTGCACACATGTGTAGCGGGTGTGGGAGCAAGAATGCAGCCATTTGGGAACATAAGGAGACCTCATCTCTTTTTAGAAGGTCAGGAAAAAGAGAGGTCTGAAGCAGAAGAGAAGGATATCTAATCAATATAGTTGAGCTGATGTGTGAAATACCCAATCCCACTACAAGCATATAAAGACATAGAAAAAAAATGAAACAAAAAAGGTGTACTATGA
Organism: Orycteropus afer afer; assembly: GCF_000298275.1. NCBI lineage: Eukaryota > Metazoa > Chordata > Mammalia > Tubulidentata > Orycteropodidae > Orycteropus > Orycteropus afer. The sequence continues at coordinate 18,535,321 of NW_006921592.1, read as the reverse complement.
AGCCAAACTTAAAGTAAGGAAGATGTGGTAGATTAATGATGATCTCAAATTCTTTTCTAATCCCATTGAGAAGTGGAGATTAATTATCCTCTCCTTGAATCTGGGTTGGCCTTAGTGACTTTATTGGCCAACAGAATGTGGTGAAACTGATATTATGAGATTTCTGAGGCTAGGTCATGAGAAGCCTTACAGCTTTGACCTGAGATTCTTTGAACATTCTCTCTGAAGCCCTGAATCACAATGAATGGAGTCTTACCACTTAAATATGAGACCATTTAAAAATAGACCCTGAGACCACATGGAAAGTGAGGGTTGGATTAACATTTCAAAATCCATCAATATAATTCACTTTATTAACAGAATAAAGGAGCAAAACAATATGATCATCACAATAAATGCTGGAAGCATCTAACAAAATGCAAAATCCGTTAAAATTCTCAGCAATGCAGGAATAACTGCAATTCTGCTTTGTACTAGAAGCCCAAACCAGTGCAATAAGGCAAGAAAAAGAAATAAAGGCATCTGCATTGGAAATGAATAAGTAAAACTATCTCTCTCCCCCCCACAGATGTCATGAGTGTGTAAGGAAAAAAAAATTCTAATAATTCTACTAAATAGCTACTAGAAATAATAAGTGAGTTTATCAAGGTCTCAGGATACAAGTTAATCATCACACAATAAGTTAGCAATAAATAATTGGAAATTAAAATTAAAAGTATAATGTCTTTCACAAAGTATTAAAAAACTGAACTGTAACCTATACAACATTGTTGAGAGAAATTCAAGAACACTTAAGTAAGCAGAAAGAGATAGCATATTCACTAATTGTCAGACTCAATATTGTTAGGATGTTAATTCTCCAAAAATTGACCTAGAAGATTCAACACAATCCCAATGCCAGCAGGATATATTTGGATATATTGACAAGCTGATCTCAATAATTTTTTTGGGGGGGGGTGGTGAATACTAGGACCAAGAATAAGGATCTGGTAGCACAGTGCCTAAGGTATCAGACTGCTAACCAGAAGGTTGGTGGTTCTAACTCACCAGCCAGTCTGTAGAAGGAAGACTGGGCAATCTACTTCTTTAAATATGTACTGCCTCGGGAACCTAGTGGGGGTTGCTATGAGTCAGAATTGACTCAATGGCAGTGACTTTGGTTTTGGTAAGACCAAGAATATCCAGAACAATTTTGAAAAAGTATGAGGAAGTTGGAGTTACACTATTTGTTTTCAAAACATATCACACTGTGTAATCAAGGCTTTATGATATTGCTGGAAAGATACAAAAAAAAAAAAAAAAAAAAAAAAACCTCGCTGCTGTCAAGTCGTATCTAACTCATAGCGATCCCTCCTTGGGTTTCCAAGGTGGTATCACTACAGAAGTAGATTGCCCCATCTTCCTTCCGAGGAGTGGCTGGTGGGTTGGAACCTCCAGCCTTCTGGTTAGCAGTCAAATATGCAAATAAGTGGAACAGAAAGTCCAGAAATAGACCCATGCGTACATGGTCATTTGATTTTGACAAAGGTAACACAATGAGGAGAGGGTAGTTTTTTTTAAAAAAAAATAGTGCTGGAACAAATGGATATCCATATTTAAAAAATAAGTTTTAACTCATGTAATATATACACATTAGTGCAAAATGATCATAGACACAATATTTTGTTGAATTGATAATATTTCCAGAAAAAAAAACACATAGGGGTATCTTTGAAACAAAGCCTTCTTATATGGGAAACAAAAGACAAACCATAAAAGAAAATATAGATCAATTGGATTTCACCAAAATTAAAACTGCCTACTCTTTAAAAAAAAAAAAAAAAAAGAAGAAAATGAAAAGGCAAAGTGTAGAATGGGAGCTTTTTAAAGTGCATATATATGACAAAGGATGTGTTTCCGGAATATAAAAAGAACCCTTAGAACTGAACAAAAAATAAAGAGAACCCAATAAAAAATGGCAAATGATTTGAAGGGACATTTCAGAAATAAGATACAAGAATGGCTAATAAGGATATAAAAAGTTGTGCAGCATCATTAGTCCTTAGGAAAATGCAAATTGAAACTGCAATCAGCTACCCCCACACGATCTGGAGGGGTAGTGGTTAAAGCATTTGGCTGCTAACCAAAAGGTTGATGGTTCAAACCCACCAGCTGCTCTGTGCAAGAAAGGTAGTCTGCTACCATAAAGATTTATAACCTTGGAAAACCAATGGGGGTATGGGGGTTGCTATGAGTTGGAATCAATTCAATGGCCGTGAGTTTTTTGAGACACATTCACTGTAAGGAGCTCTGGTGGTGCAGTGGTTAAGGCATTTGGCCGCTAACTGGAAAAAAAAAAAAGAGAGAGAGAAAAAAAAAACAACAACTATAACAATAACAACAAAAACAACAACAAAAAACCCAGTTGTTTAAACCACCCCACCCCCCCCCCCCGCTGCTCAGAGGAAGAAAGATAAGGCAGTCTGCTTCCATAAAGTTTTACAGCCTTCCATAAAGATTTACTCAATGGCAGTGAGTTTAGTTTGTTTTTTTGAGACATATTCACTAAACACCTCTGGTGGTACTGTGGGTAAAGTAGTAGCATAATGCCTAAGGCACTTAACTGCTAACCAGAAGGCTGGTGGTTCAAACCCACCAGCCACTCCTCATAAGGAAGTTTGGGCAATCTACTTCTGTAGTGATAGTGCCTCAGAAACCCAAGGAGGGGTCACTATGAGTCAGATCCAACTCTATGGCAGTGAGTTTGGCTTTTTTTTTTTTTTTTTTTAATGGATGAAATATTGAATGATTCAGGAAATATCAAAAGAAGGTGGAAGGAATACAGATTCACTGTACCAAAAAGAATTGGTCAATGTTCATCTATTTCAGGAGGGGGCATATGATTAAGAACCAATGGTATTGAAGGAAGAAGTTGAGGCTGCACTGAAGGAACTGGAGAAAACAAGGCTCCAGGAATTGAAAGAATTCCCATTGAGATGTTTCATGAAAAGATGCTGCATTGGAGGCACTTACTTGTCTATGCCAAGAAATTTGGAAGACAGCTACCTGGCTGACTGACTGGAAGAGATCCATGTTTGTACCCATTCCAAAGAAAGGTGATCCAACAGAATGTGGAAATTATCGAACAGTATTATTAATATCACATGAAAGTAAAATCTTACTGAAGATAATTCAAAAACAGTTACAGCAGTATATTGAGAGGGAACTTCCAGAAATGAAATCTGGATTCATAAGAGGACGTGGAATGAGGGACATCATTTCTGATCTTGGATGAAAGCAAAAAATATCAGGAAGATGTTTACTTGTATTTTATTGACTGTGCAAACACATTCAATTATGTAGATCACAACAAATCATGGATAACATTGAGAAGAATGGGAATTCCAGAACACTTAATTGTGCTCGTGAGGAACCTGTACATAGATCAGGAGGCTGTGGTTTGAACAGAGCAAAGGGATACTGCATGGTTTAAAATCAGGAAGGGAGTGCATCAGGGTTGTATCCTTTCACCACACTTGATCAATCTGTATCCTGAGCAAATAATCTGAGAAGCTAGACTATATGAAGAACATGGAATCAGGATTGGAAGAAGGCTCATTAACAACCTACGATATGCAGACAACACAGCTTTGCTTCCTGAAAGTGAAGATGACTTGAAGCACTTACTGCTGAAGATTTAAGACTGCAGTCTGTAGTACGGATTACATCTCAACATAAAGAAAACAAAAATCCTCACAACCGGACCTATAGCAGCATCACCATAAATGGAGAAAAGATTGAACTTGCTAAAGATTTCATATTACTTGGATCCACAATCAACACCAATAGAAGCAGCAGTCAAGAAATTTGATTATGTATTGCCGTGGGCAAATCTGCTGCAAAAGACCTCTTTGAATTGCTGAAGAACAAAGATGTCTCTTTGAAGGGAAGGGTGGGCCTAACCCAAGCTATTATGTTTTCAATCACCTCATATACATGTGAAAGCTGGACAAGGAATAAGGAAGACCAAAAAAAAGTCGACACTTTTGAGTTGTGGTGTTGGCAAAGAATACAGAAAGCACCATGGACTGCCAGAAGACCTAACTGATCTGCCCTGGAGGAAGTGCAGCCACAATGCTCCTTGGAAGTGAGAATGGCCAGACTTATTTCACCTACTTTGGTCATGTTGTCAGAAGGGACCATTCACTGAAGAAGGATATCATGCTTGGTAAAATGGAGGTCAGCAAAAAAGTTGTTGTTGTTGTTTGCCGTCGAGTAGGCCCCAACTCATAGCGACCCCTCCTTGGGTTTCCGAGGCAGTATCACTACGGAAGTAAGATTGCCCAACCTTCCTTCCGACAGCAAAAAAGTGGAAGGCCCTAAATGAGATGGATTGACACAGTGGCTGCAACGATGGGCACAGATATAGTAAGGGTTATGAGGACCATGCATTACCGGGTGGTGTTTCGTTCTGTTGACAGGATCGCTATGAGTCGACTGCACCTAACAACCACAACAGAATATGATGTGAAGAAGCCCAGGAGAACTTTTCACCACTATAGAAATGGAAATATTCTATATGTTGATTGTGTGGTAGATAAATGTGTGTGTGTGTGTGTGTGTGTGTATATATATAAATACATATAAATTAATACAAACACACACACACATATATATACACACACACACATATATATCTCCAAAGTCATATGTATTTATCCAAAGTCATCAAATTATACACCTAAAATGGATAACTTTTATTACATGTAAATTTAACCTAATTAAAAATGATTAAAAATAATTGAACTCTAAGTAGCAGAGTTAAAGACCTTGAAATTTATTCTGATTAAGTGGGATCTTCCTTAACCAAAAAATACCAAACTCACTGCCACTGAGTTGATTCCAACTCATAGCAGCCCTCCTTGGGTTTCCGAGGCAATAAATCTTTACAGAAGTAGTTTGCCCAGTCTTCCTTCCAGAGAATGACTGTTGGTATTGAACTGCCACTCTTCTGGTTATCAGTCAAATACCTTAGGCACTACGCCACCAGAGCTCCTTTGATATCTTCCTTAGGTAACCTCATAGTTTTGTAACAAATGACTGTTTTTCTTTTCAAGAGGGATATTTGTTGTAAAGGTTTTAACATTTTTATTTGCAAAAAATGTTATAAATTAAGATTGGGCAATATTAAACAGAATAGGCTTATAAGATCAAAAATGAAAATCCTCAAAAGCTACTTGATTTTAAATTAAAACTACATGACAAATAGTTTCCAAAGATATGGCCTGCCATGTTTTCCTACCAGCCCATGTCATAGTTTTGATTCTTAAACAGTTACCTATTTTCCCCTTTTTCCTTTTCAAGAAAAGGTTTTAACCACATGGCTCTCTCACAAAATGGTAGCTTCTTCAAAGCCGTCAAGAGACTGTCTCTCCAGTCTGCTATAATAGTCTTTCTTTAAAAAAATATTATATATATATATGTTGTTGTTGTTGTTGTGATGTGCCGTCGAGTCAAACCCAACTCATAGCGACCCCTCCTTGGGTTTCCGAGGCATATATAAATATATATATGTAAAATATATACAACAAAACATTTATCAATTCAACAATTTCTACATGTATAATTCAGTAACATTGATTACATTCTTCATGTTGGCAACTATTATTGTTTTTTCCAAATTATTCCACTATGATTAACATCATGCCTCCTAAGCAAAAATTCCCATTTTCCCCCTCCTTCCGACCTCTGGTAACCACTAATAATCTATGGTTTCTATGTATTTGTTTATTTCATGTAAGTGAAATCAAACAGTATTTGTCATTTTGAGACTGACTTATATCATAATGTTCTCAAGATTCATCCATATTGTGGCATGTATCAGGAGTTCTTTTCTCTTTATGATTGGATTATGATGGAATCTTATATATTATAATGGAGTGACTATCATGTCCTCTTCATAGGTCCAGCTCACTCTCAAGAGGAGGGGATTATACAAGGATGTACCCCAAGAGACCAGAATTTGGAGCCATTTTAGAAGCTGGCTTACCACCATTTCTCTCTCTCTCTTTTTTTTTTTTTTACTGTCCAAAACTTGAACTGAGATGAATGGATATTCACTGGATTTCATTTCTCTCTCTCTACCTTCTGCATATAGAATATAAAATACAAACTTTTGTCTCAAGAGGAGCAATATTTATGAGATACATTGTTTGCTAAGGACACAAGAGCTTTGCTTGGTCACTATATATTTGGATCAGAAGTCTGAAACTTAGCACTTTTTAACAAGTTCTACTACTGAATACCTAGTCTACTCTGGTTTGAAATATGAAATGGTGTTTGATACTCTTTAAAACAATATATATATATATGTGTATGCAAGGAGTTCTGGTGGCGAAGTGCCTAAGGCATTTGACTACTAACCAGAAGGCTGGCAGTTCAAACTAACCAGCCACTCCTTAGAAGGAAGATTGGGCAAAGTACTTCCATAGAGATACCGCCTTGGAAACCCAAGGAGAGGTCACTATGAGTTGAATCTACTCCACA
>NW_006921592.1:18527131-18528526 GCF_000298275.1 Orycteropus afer afer | reverse complement strand
TAAACCTTTTGCTATCAAATTGATTCTGACTCTGATGAGTAATTTATTATAATGAAAGATGTACCAAAATCTCCCCCACCCCTTCCTTCTCTTTTCCCCACAACAGTGCTGTATATTGGTTACAGAAACAATATGCAATCAAAGGAGAATTTCAACTGGTATGCTTTAGTTTAAAAAATAGATTTGAAGCAAATATGATAAAATGTTTCATTTGCTGATTCTGGGTGGGGATAAATGGATGTTATATTATTATTTTTTCTTTTATCTTCCTTTATGCAAAGGTTGAGTGGATCAGTATGATGTAAGTTTGCTGACGCATTCCTCTCCGTTAAGTCTTCAGATTGTTTCCTACAATGTCCTTAGGAATAACAAGTCATGCGTAAATATTCATGGGAAAAATAAAATCCAAGCCATTGCAGAGTTACTTATGTTTGAGAGAGTTCCTGACCGACTAATTGCTCCCTCAGTGGTATGCCATTACTTGGATATCTAGTTCTATCTTAACTGGTACATAGGATCTCCCTGGGGTAGAGAGTATGAAGTCATATGCAGAGGAAGGCTCTTGTACCTGAAGAAATCCTACACGTTAGATAACAATAGACTTCCTTTAAAAGCCTCTCTCACTTACCTGGTGGAAAGGTAGAAGGGGTGGTGCCCATTCCACCTTCTAGGAAGTTGAGACAATTTATGATGTAGTGGCAAGGGCTTGTTTCTCATAAGTCACCACCCTAGTCATTGTCTGACACAGAGTTTCCCAAAGCATGTTCTCAAGAGCACAAACTGAGAGACTGCATAGAGGCTGAAACAAACAAACAAAAATAATAAAAACAACATGGCAACACTTAAAAGCCTCCCAAGTCAGATCCACTTAGGAAATATTAGGTTAAACAAATATAAACAGCTCTCTTCATCTCATCCAAGAAGCAATATGCTAGGACTCCTTTCCATATTTATCTGTGTTTTAGAAATGTGTTTGATCACAAAACTCTTTTGAAGAATATCGTTTCACTACTTTGAGAAGCATACTCCAACAAGATTTTCTCTGGTTTTCAAAATCCTTGAGCAGCCACAGAGCAAGCTGATCTTTCTAAAAGTCATGCCGATAACTATAGGCAAGCTCTCTTTACCCACTAATTCATTGTCTCTCAAAGCCTGCTCTGATATCTCAAATTCCTGGCTAGCTAATTCTGGAGGCTAAAACTGAAAAAAAGTGCCTCCTGTTTCTTTCTTCTCTTCTCTTTCCTGGTGTGTGTGTGTGTGTGTGTGTGTGTATGCGGGGGAATTAGAGCCTTCCCCTGAGCATATTGATGGGAGCATTCAAAAGCATTCTTGCAGTCTGATAGCTGAGCTGACACAATTCACACCAAGCAATGTTCTCACCAAAAACCAAACTCA
>NW_006921592.1:18524423-18525921 GCF_000298275.1 Orycteropus afer afer | reverse complement strand
CCTTCCCTTTTATCCACTGACTCTCCACTTTACCAAGCATGATATCCTTCTCCAGGGAATGGTCCCTTCTGACAACATAACTAAAGTAGGTGAGACGAAGCCTGGTCATTCTTGCTTCCAAAGAGCATTCTGGCTGCACTTCTTCCAGGACAGACTTGTTCATTTTTCTGGCAGGCCATGGCACTTTCACTGTTTCTCGTCAACACCACAACTCAAAAGCATCAACTCTTCTTTGGCCTTCCGTATTCATTGCACAGCTTTCACATGCATATGAGGTGATCAAAAATACCATGGCTTAGATTAGGCCCACTCTTCTCTTCAAAGAGACATCTTCACTCTTCAGCACTTTAAAGAGGTCTTTTACAGCAGATCTGCCCAGTGGAGTAAATACATGGTCTGATTTCTTGATGGCTGCTTCCATTGGTGTTGATGGTGGATGGAAGTAATATGAAATCTTTGACAACTTCAATCTTTTCTCCATTTATCATGATGCTGCTTATTGGTCCAGTTGTGAATATTTTCATTTTATGTTGAGGTGTAATCCATACTGAAGACTGTAGTCTTCAGTCTTCATCAGTAAGTACTTCAAGTTATCTTCACTTTCAGCAGACAAGGTTGTATCATTATTTGCATATCACAGGTTGTTAATGAGTCTTCCTCCAATCCTGATGCCACGTTCTTCTTCATATAGTCCAGCTTCTCAGATTATTTGCTCAGCATACAGATGGAACAAGTATGGTGAAAGGGTACCACCCTGACACACTCCTTTCCTGATTTTAAACCATGCAGTATTCCCTTGCTCTGTTTGAAATAAAGCCTCTTGGTCTATGTACAGGTTCCTCATGAGCACAATTAAGTGTTCTGGAATTTCCTTCTCAATATTATCCATAATTTGTTATGATCCAGTCAAATGCTTTTGCATAGTCAATAAAACACAAGTAAACATCTTTCTGGTATCTTTGCTTTGAGCCATGAACTATCTGACATCAGCAATGATACCTCTCGTTCCAAGTCCTCTTCTGAATCCAGCTTGCATGTCTGGATATCCCCTGTCAATATACTATTGCAACCATTTTTGAATTATCTTTAGCAAAAATTTTACTTGCTTGTGATATTAATGATACTGTTTGATAATTTCCACATTCTATCAGATCACCTTTCTTTGGAATAGATACAAAAATGGATCTCTTCTGGTGAGTTGGCCAGGTGGCTGTCTTCCAGATTTCTTGGCATAGATCATAGCTGAGTAAGTGCCTCCAATGTGGCATCCATTTGTTGAAACATCTCAATGGGTATTCTGTCAATTCCTGTAGACTTGTTTTTTTGCCAGTTCTTTCAGTGAAGCTTTGACTTCATCCTTCAACACCATTGGTTCTTGATCATATGCCACCTCCTGAAACAGATTAACATTGACTAATTATTTTTGATACAGTGACTCTGTATTCCTTTCATCTTCTTTTGATGTTTTCTACATCATTCAATATTTTGCCCATAGGCT
>NW_006921592.1:18521261-18522798 GCF_000298275.1 Orycteropus afer afer | reverse complement strand
CATTGGCTAATTCTTTGAGAAGTGGATGGCCCCTTCCTTCTCCCAAGTCTGTCTTAGTCTGGAAGCTCTGCTGAAACCTGTCCATCATGGGTGACCCTATTGGTATTTGAAGTACTGGTGGCACAGCCTCCAGTCTCACAGTAACAAACAAGCCACCACAATGTGACAAACTGACAGATGAGTGGTGGCCTAGTACCTTAGGTGTTGTGTATTATTACAGTAAGGTCCCCTAATGAAATCAAACCAAAACTCACTGCCATTGAGTCAGTTCTGACTCACAGTGACCCTCATTGGTTTTCCAAGGCTGTAAATCTTTACAGAAGTTGATTGCCTCATCTTCCTCCCACGGAGCAGCTGGTGGGTTGAGCCACCAAGCTTCTGGGTAGCAGCCAAATGCCTTATCAAGAGCTCCTTCCCAATGAAATACACCTTCCTTTATCCATGGCCTTGTGGAGTCCCCTCCCATGTTGACTCAGAGCTTCCATGTGACTTGCTTTGGTCAATGGGACATCTGCAAATGGGACATAAGCTAAGGTTTTAAAAAGCTTTTATGCATTGGGGCTTTCCCTCATGGAACACCTGGGCTAGCCTCCTGGAGACACGTGACCCAGCCAACAGTCAACACTAATTGCCAAACTTGTGAGGCCACCTAAGACATTCATTGGCAATCAAGCCACTATGACCATAGCCATCTGAGAGATCTCAGGCAAACCAGCAGAGGAACTACCTAGCTGAGCCCTATCTAAATTGAAGACCATGGAATTATGAACAAATAAAGTAGTTGCTGTTTTAAATCACTAAGTATTGGATTGGTGTGTTGCAGAGTCAGGATTTGTCTAAATTCATAAGGAATAAGAATTAAGATCAGCACAAAGTTGATTCCTATAAGGCAGAGGACAGGTATATATCCTCATTCCCAGTTCCCCACAATTTCTGACACCAATCGCTCCTCCCACGGTGTTCTCTATTTCTCTGCAGGGTTTGATAATTCATCACAGCAGCCACATAGAATTCACTTACAGTTATGTGGTTTATTAGGGAAGTTTATTAGGGTTACAACTCAGGATTAGGATCACTTGAAACTAACAGGAACAACTCAGGATCAGGAACAGGAAGCACATAGGAAAATTTGTAGGGTTCCCTTGAAGGGAAGAGTGTATCCCTCCCTTCCTTTTTTCAGAGCAGGTCAGTTCTCTCAGCTGCTCTCTGCCATCAAGCTTCTCTGTCATCAGGCCTATCTGCTATCAGGCCTTGCTGCCTTGGCCTCTCTGCTGCTAAATGGCCCAGCTCATAGCCAGTGTAGCAGCCTTCTCTCACACGTGGTGGAGGCCTTCTCTTGGGTGTGCAGGCTCTGCTTCCAGGACTCTCACTGTCTTCAGTGTTACAGCCCTTGAGCCTTACTACAGCTCTGTTAGGACGTTTCTTGCTCAAGAGCCCTGGGGCACCAGTTTGAACCCTTTGCTCCAGGCTCTTGTCTTGAGGTTTCCTCTTCCCACTCTCTAAACCTCTGTTGTTGTTGTTGTTGTTGTTATGTGCC
>NW_006921592.1:18520316-18520941 GCF_000298275.1 Orycteropus afer afer | reverse complement strand
AAGGCTTAGCCCTCCCAGCAGGACCACGAAACCACCAATTTTCTTGGTAGACTGCAAGTCACTTAGTCCTATTAGGCAGTTTAACTTTTCTGACCACAAACCCCTCTAATTCCTGCAAGGTGAGCAAAACAGACCAATCACTTGGTGGACTGTGGCCCAACCAAACATATTTTGGCAGGATCACAAACCCAGGGCCAGAAAGACCATATATAAGAGAAACCTATTGCACTGCAGTTGGGTTACTATGCACTATAGATAACAGGTACGGAATAGATTAATGTCAGTGGAAATGGGAAGTTGAACGTAAAATGCATTTTGAAGAATGTATGTTTTTTGATGACTCTTCAATGAAGGGGCTTAGAAAAAGGAAGTAGATAAAGAATATAAGAATTCAGAAATAATGAGAAAAATGTCCAGAGTGATTTCTGTAAAGAAGTTGCATGAGCAGTCTTCGAGACAGCAAGTCTGCCTAAGGCATTCAGAAATATTAGTAACTCATCTATTTTTAAAACAACAGATAATTTATTATTGTCAAAGGTTTAATGATAATATTTCAAAGACTCTATTTAATAAGTATGTTTGTAATGATGTAGAGGTGTTATCAAGCTAGTCACTTTTGACTTCA
>NW_006921592.1:18514940-18519918 GCF_000298275.1 Orycteropus afer afer | reverse complement strand
TTCAAACCCACCAGCCACTCCTTGGAAGGAAGGTTGGGCAATCTACTTCTGTAGTGATACTGCCTAGGAAACCCAAGGAGGGGTTGCTATGGGTCGGGTCTGACTTGACAGCACATAACAACAACAACTACAATGATTTTTATTGTATTAGAAAAATAAATCAAAGTAACAAGCTATAAAAAGACTTGGGAATATGATAAAAGGGGAATACTGAATCATAACTAAATAAGATGGTGGTTAATGAAAAAGTTTAAAAAGTAGAGAGATGGATAATGTGAGTTACGTAAAAATAACACAGATGCATTTTCATAGGGTAGGAAAATCATCTAAGGGAACATAAGCATAAGCCTATCTGAGTAATGAGAAAAAAAAGAAAAAAAGAGATTAATTTAAAAACCTTGTACCCCCTAGCAGTGACTGTTAAAGAAACAATAGCATTTTCTGATACTGTTGTTGTTAGGTGCCCTCCAGTCGCCTGCAACTCATAGTGACCCTATACATGTTGTTGTTGTTATGTTCCCGTTGAGTGGGACCTGACTCATAGCGACCCCTCCTTGGGTTTCTGAGGCAGTATCACTACAGAAGTAGATTGCCCCATCTTCCTTCAGAGGAGTGGCTGGTGGGTTTGAACCGCCAGCCTTCTGGTTAGCAGTCAAGTGCCTTAGCCACTGTGTTTCCAGAGCTCCTGACCCTATGCATAGCACAACGAAACACTGCCCGGTCCTGGGCCAGCCCCACAGTCCTTGCTATACCTGAGCCCATCTTGCAGCCACGGTGTCAATCTATCTCATTGAGGGCCTTCCCCTTCTTCATTGACCCTCCACTTCACCAAGCATGATATCCTTCTCCAGGGAATGGTTCCTTCTGACAACATGACCAAAGTAGGTGAGACGAAGTTTGGCCATTCTTGCTTCTAAGGAGCGTTCCAGCTGCACTTCTTCCAGGCCAGATCTGCTAGTCCTTTTAGCAATCCGTGGTACTCTTAGCACTTATTATTATTTTTTGAATAAGTGTTTTAAATCTCAACGGATCTCTTCTGGACATAGAATTTCAATAAGATTTGCTTAAAGAAAAACGACCCCACCCAGTCTTTTTTCCAAGAACGCTGCCCACTCAGCCATTTTGGTTATTAATTTCTTAGGTTGAGGAGACTAGGGGGATTGGTTTTTGGGGTCTAGAAGATCTATGGGACTTCTAATGTGCATTACTAACTAGCTCGACATTACCGGACAATGAATTATCCAACAAAATTAGATAATGGGTTATTAAATGTTGTATACAACCTTAATTTGTAAGAAAACTTGTATATACAGAAGTTTAACAATTTTCTGGAATTAGAAGGAATAAATACACAAAACATTAGCCAATTCAGAATCCTGCTCCTACTTTTCCTTCCTGTCCTGTTCCCACGTTCACGCCAGCACCACACCTGTAGGTAGCTGAGCGTTGGTGACAGCCTGGCAAAATGTTTACGTGAAGGGCCTAGTAACGTTACTGCTGCAGCCTCAGTTTCGGCCAGGTTCCCAACTCCACGAGCTCCAAACTCAGGTTCTCGCTGGAGCCCAGCACAGGAGGCATAGCCCAGTTCCTGGAGGCGTGGGAACCAGAACCGAGCCCCCCTCCTCCGGCTGGGCGGAGCTGGGCCTCACTGGGAAAGTGGCGAGTTGATACACTCGCGCCGGGCGCTCAGTCACCGGGCCGCACTGCTCTGCAGTACTCCGACTCCGGGCGCAACCTCAAAGCTCCCAGTGTTTGCAGAAGACCGAGGGGTCGCTGCGCGGGACCTACGTCGGAGCTTGCCTCTCGGCCGCCTCCGACCCGCCCAGACCCTCGGCCCCGCCCGGACATTCTTGCAAGTGGCGGAACCAGCCCGACTAGCCCAACTCGCCACAGCTCCTTGTGGCAGCAGGTGGCTCCGGACTTCCCGCTGGGCAACAGCCGGGACCGACAGGCGCCCCGGGCGCTTCGGAGCTCTCTTGTCGCCGGTATGGAAGCAGATGGGGACCAGGAGGAGCTGGCCCGGCTGCGCGCGGTCTTCGCAGCCTGCGATGCGAACCGCTCCGGGCGCCTGGAACGCGAGGAGTTCAGCGCTCTGTGCGCGGAGCTGCGCGTGCGGCCCGCAGAGGCCGAGGCGGTGTTCGAGAGACTGGACGCCGACCGCGACGGAGCCATCACCTTCCAGGAGTTCGCGCGCGGCTTTCGAGGGGCCCGCCGCGGGGGGCGGCGCCGGGGCTGGGGGCCCCTGGAGTCCGCGCCGACTGCGGCGGAGGGGGGGCCCGGCCTCCGGGACAGCGAGGAGGACGCGGACGACGAGGACACAGTGGTGGCTCTGGCCGCCCCTTGGGGCTCGGCGAGCCCAGGACGGGCTTGGCAGGACTTCCAGGCGCGACTCGGGGACGAAGCCAAATTCATCCCCAGGTGTGTGTGTGTTGGGAGGCGGGGGGCGGTGGAGACGTTTCTTGGCTTTCCCGATGCTCCTGCCATCTGCCCCTCTGAACCTGCCCTGCTCTTCTCTGTGATTTGCTTTTCACCATTCACCCATCCACTTGAATTTTTCCAAGAGAGAAGGCAAAGCAATGCGTTTAGAGAGTCAGGGTTTTGAGAGAAAGTTTCACTTGTTGAATGTGGGCGCTGCAAAGGGCACCTTGTTTATTGACAGCTGCAAGGTTGAAATTCGCAATAGTTGGCAAGTGCGGAGATTGTTTTCCGCACCCGTGTAGGCGCGCTCCCAGATCTCACCGCGACTTAGTCACATCACCATCTCTCCAAGTCTCCAGGATGCGCCCCGGGACTAGGGCCCCGGGCGGTCTGCCAGTTTGGCATCCTGTGTGGTAGGCGCTCTGGTGCCTTGGACTGCTAACACAAAGTCCGCGGTTCGAACCGCCCAGCCACTCCACAGAGAAAAGATGGTGCAGTCTGCTTCTGTAAAGATTTACAGGCTTGTAAACCCCATGTGGGCAGTTCTCCTCTGTCTTATAGGGTCGCTTGAAATACACTGGACTTGGTTTGGTGGTAGTTTTTGGATTTGTTGTTTTCCTGAGACTATTTAGAAGACGAAGCATTGCTGGGTTTTATATTGCTGGGCACAGATACGTATTTTACTGAATTCATTCCTTTAATTCTCAGAACAAACTTGGGAGGTAAGCTTTATTAATTCATTAATGGGGAAACTTAGACTTTGAAATTTACACCTACAGATGTTAAGGGATTTAACCAGCTAATGAAAGAGCAGGGATTAGATCCCAGATGAGAACTACAAAACTCTTGGTTTTTCTACAACAGAATAACATGGTAAATCATAGAACATATTACTTACCCTCTAAGGCTCAGAGATAAAGTAATATAGGGAATTCTGGTAGTGTAGTACCTAAGGCATTTGACTGCTAATCAGAAGGCTGGCAGTTCAAACCCACCAGCCACCCTTCAGAAGGAAGATTGGGCAATCTACTTCTGTAGAGATAGTTATTAACTTTAGACTGATGGAGAAAGGGATACCTGCATGAGGGAGTTGAGGCCATGAAGGAAGAGATGCTCCAATTTTATTCTTTGCTATTCTTTTGCATTTATGTTTTGATGTCATGATATGTTTCCAGCTGCTATTTGCAGTTCTTCCTCAGGTAATTCAAGTATTTTAACATTGGACAATATTTTTCTGCTCTCTGCTTGAATTTTAGTTGAAATTATATTAAACTCTAGCTGCGATTATGCAGAAGATTTGATAGGCATCATTTTGATTGGCAAGCCACATAATTGAGACCAAAGATGCAGAAAAGGAAGTAATTCTGGAAGACGTCAGTGGCCTCAAATCACCTGTTCACAGTTTAGACCTGCAGGGCTGAAAGTCCTTACTTCCTCCTCCGCCCAACTTCTCTTTCTAGTTTGGAAAGTAAGGGGGAACACTGGGCCTGGAGAGTGACTCATCCAAGTGTAAAACGGATTATGTAAAGAAAGTGGATGTGATAACAGCCTTTTCTATTATTTATAAGTAAGTTAAAATGCAGTGTCTCTACCTGGAAAATAGAAATGTTTAAACATTGCTGTAAGCTATACTCTTTCTTTGAGTCATCATTCATCTCTGACTTGGTTGGGCAATCCTACTACTGTAGTGATACTGCCTTGGAAACCCAAGGAGGGGTCGCTATGAGTCGGGCTGACTTGATGGCACATAACAACAATAACAACAATCTGAAAAAATAGCACTTTTAGAAATGGGGCAGGGTTAGTCCCCATGATATCAGAGATTATCTATATGTATGCATATGGATCTACTTTCACGGTTGTCAACTCTCAGTGCAAATATTTAACACTTAACCTTTAAATGATTAAAATAACCTTTTTAGGATCCGAGTATAAACCAGGCAGGACTTAATATTATTGGTGATAATATTATTATCATGAAGCCTTTACAAACACTTCAAAGGTTATTAAATTTAGTGGGTCCCAGTGTCACCTGGTAGACTTGTGTCCTAAGCCCCACCCCTTCTGAAGTGAGATTAACAAGTACAATATTTGCTTTCCTGTACTTGTTCAAGTGGAAAAGAACTAAACTGAGTTACTTCATCAGATTGTTACCATGGTAGCCATTGGCTGTTTGGTAAATTGGATTGCTTCTACTCCACTTCCTCATACAGCTGTTCACCTTCCCTTCCTATCATCCAAATATAATTTTAAAAAATAACAACAACAACAAAAAAAACCCAACAATTTTATTGTTGATAATGCCATTAACATTATTTTAGGCAAATTAATTTCCCAAGCATTATCAGAGTGCCTTCTATGTGCCAGATGCTGTCTTAGGTACTTGCTGAAGTCCCAGGGACAAAGAGAGGGGTGAGATATGGTTCCTGTCTTTGAAAAGTACATTGTCTGGGTGAAATAGTTGTCAAAACTTCATCAAATAGCACTTGAAGTAAGAGGATTGTTTGCAGGAGACTCCATGTACTTCAGACATAGCCCAACAGGAACTGTGCTGCAAGCA
>NW_006921592.1:18512770-18513925 GCF_000298275.1 Orycteropus afer afer | reverse complement strand
CCCAGCACTTCTAAGTGGGCTATAAAGTCAAGATGGACAGTGCCACTCCCTGATAAACTGGAATTAGGTTAGCCAGTTGGTGAAACCAGAATAGGTCAGGTGATGTAATTATGTACAGGGATTCAGGGAAGAAGATGATAGTAGGCCAGGAAAAGTATAGCCAGTGGGGGGGTGAATGTGGAAAGTAGGGAGAGAAAGAGTGAAGGACTTGTGATAATATAGCATAGCCAATTTGTATGGGGGCAGTGGTGGTTTGGTGGTAGAATTCTCAACTTTCATGCAAGAGACCTGGATTTGATTCCCAGCCAATGAACCTCTCACGTTCAGCCTCACTGGAGGCTTGTGTGTTGCTGAACAGGTTTCTTCAGAGCTTCCAGACTAAGATGGACTAGGAGGAAGGGGCTGATGATCTACTTACGAAAATCTGCTGATGAAAACCCTATGGATCATAGCAATCTAGTCTGCAGCCAATCAGAGAGATGGTACAGGACATGGTAGCATTACCTTTCCGTTGTGCATGGGGTCACTATGAGTTGGGGCTGCTTAGACTACAGCTAATCACAAGTCAGTTTGTGGTTTCAGGGTTGTTATCTTGGTGAAAGAAGTTTTGTACCCAGTATGTCCTCAATGAATGTTCGCTGAATGAATCAAATAAACCTGTTTTATTAATTCCTTGGTTCGTATATCTGCACTTCAAGAGTGTAGTTGGGTTCACGCTATTTGCATTTTCTTCGGTACATTGGCTCACTATTGTTTTAAGTTGCAAATGTTGACCTGTCCCAAATGTACTAAGGAAGAACAAAAGAGACATTTTTGTGTGAACTGGTTGTGGTGTACAGAGATTGCCAAAGAGAGAGGGATAAAGGGTGTGTGTGTGCGATGAACATTTGATGGGAATGAGAGGGCTGGAGACTCATCTTTCTCATCTAGTCAAAGCTGAAGTTTTCCAGAGTTTCATCAACTCTATTTGTAGTGATTTTGCATGTTATTTGTGAATTTATTCCCTTTGATAAATTAGCTTAGAACCCCTCATTCTCACAGACAGAACCATGAGGGTCCAGTTGGCATTGGAGCCATAAAGGATCTGTGAACTGGTCCAGATACCTCAAAAACAGTCATATCACAACAGAGCCAAGATAGGTGCCTGTCTTGTCA
>NW_006921592.1:18506393-18507870 GCF_000298275.1 Orycteropus afer afer | reverse complement strand
AATAATATTGTGAAGAATGGGAATTCCAGAACACTTAATTGTGCTCATGAGGAAAATGCACATAGACTAAGAGACTATCGTTCAAACAGAAAAACGGGATACTGTGTGCTTTAAAATCAGGCAGGGTGTTTGTCAAGGTTGTATCCTTTCACCATACTTATTGGATCTGGGTGCTGAGCAAGTAATATGAGAAGCTGGACTATATAAAAGAGAATGTGGCATCAGGTTAGAGGAAGACTAACCTGTGATATGCAGCTAACCCAAAATTACTTGCTGAAAGTGAAGATGACATGAAAGACTACAATCTTCAGTATGAATTTCACCTCAATATAAAGAAAATTAAAGTCTTCACAACTGCACCAGTAAGCAACATTATGATAAATGGGGAAAAGATTGAAGTTGTCAGGAGTTTCATTTTACTTGGATGTACAATTAACGCCCATGGAAGCAGCAGTCAAGAAACAGATGTCATATGGCACTGGGCAAATCTGCTGCAAAAGACCTCTTTAACGTGTTAAGAAGCAAAGATATCACTTTGAAGAGTAAGGAGTGCTCAACCAAAGCCATGGTATTTTCAATCGCCTCATGTGCATGTGAAAGCTGGAAAATGAATAAGGAAGACTGAGGAAGAGTTGATGCCTTTGAATTGTGGTGTTGTTGAAGAATACTGAAAGTTCCTTGTATTGCCAGAAGAACAAACAAATCTGTCCTGAAGGAAGTGCAACCAGGAAGTTCCTTAAAAGCAAGAATGGGCAGACTTTTTCTCACCTATTTTAATCACATTGTTAGACCAGTCCCTGGAGAATGATATCATGCTTGGTAAAGCAGAGGGTCAGTAAAGAAGGGGAAGACCCTCAATAGATGGATTGACACCATGACTAACAGTGGGCTCAAGCTTAGCAAGAATTGTCAGGATGGCAGAGGACCAGGCAGCATTTCATTCTGTTGTTGTACGTAGGGTTGCTATGAGTTGGAGCTGATTAGACAGCACCTAAAAACAGCAACATTTATTAGTTAAATTTGAGAAATGCTATTCTAAAGATACCAGAAATCCTCAAAAATCGTACCGGGTTGAAAACACTGACGTATTTTCCACTGCTTACTGATCTCCTTCATCATTTAAATTGAAGGCATAATACCATGGAAGAAGTTCATCTTATATTGCTTAGATTTAAATAAAGGACATATTGTCATTTTTCTACAGAAGAAATACTTTTACCTTTATCCTATGCTCATTCATTCATTCATTCATCTATTCTTCCATTCAACATTTTCATAATGTACCTGGGACTGTGTCAGGCAGTAGGTTCTTTAAAATAATGTCAAAATACAAAGTTTCTTGGCTAGTTTCTCTCCATCCAGAAGCTGACAAGGCCAGGGAAGGTATTGTTGTTGTTGTTGTTATGTGCCGTCGAGTCGGCCCCGACTCATAGCGACTCCTCCTTGGGTTTCCGAGGCAGTATCACTACGGAAGTAG
>NW_006921592.1:18479578-18506293 GCF_000298275.1 Orycteropus afer afer | reverse complement strand
AGGAGTGGCTGGTGGGTTTGAACCGCCAGCGGTCTGGTTAGCAGGCAAGTGTCTTAGCCACTATGCTACCAGAGAGCAGAGGGAAGGTATAGAGTGGGAAAAAATCATGAGGTGGATGGCCTGAGTACAGCTCTCACTGGTGGTCAAAATCAGTCAGACTTCTTAAATTCAGGGACATTCTTCCTCTGTAAAAAAGAAAAGTCATGTCTTCACACCTTCCCTCATGAGGCCAACCAGTGCCAGTTGCCATGGAGTTGACTCTGACTTAGGGTATATCCCATGTATGAAAGAATAGAATTATGGTCTATAGGGTTTTCAAGGGCTGATTTTTCAGAAGAAACTGGTTTGGTTTTTGTGCAGGTCAAAGAAGTAGTGGGAAAGGTACCACTTCTAGTTTGCAGTCTTTTTTTTTTCTTGTAATTTAATTTGATTTTGGTGAAAGTAAACACAGCAAAGCCTACTTCCATTCCAGTTTCTAAACATAGTGAACAATGGCATTGGTTTCATTCTTCACATTGTGTCAACTTTCTTGCTATTTTTGTTCCAGTTGTTTCACTTCCATTTACTTAAATTCCTTGTCTCCCACCATCTTCTCCATGCTTTAAAATAGCTGTTGACCCTTTGGTCTTGTATAATTTTGTTTTTTAAATGTAGTATTCAAAGGTGACAATCTTTATTTTATTCTTTAGGTTAAGCTGTTACTTCTTTAAACTGACTTTAGGAGATAGTTTCAATTCAAAGTTTGAAGAACAAGTCAGAGCGTAGTCTTGGGGACTTCTCAAGCTTCAATATGTCCAGTAACTGGATTCTCTAAGAATTTGAAATTCTATTCCACATTCCCCCCCCTTTTTTAAAATCAAGATTCATCTATTGTGTTTCTGATCAGAATGCTCCATTTGATAGCTAGGCACCATCTAGTTCTTCTAGCCTTAAGATGAAGGAGGCAGTTGTTCATGTAGACAGTCCTGTAGTTCAATTCCTTCTCTAATTCTTTGTTTTTTTTCTTTCTCTTTTGTCCCATACAAATAAAGATCAAGTTGTATTGTAGATGGCCACTCATAAGCTTTTAAGATCCCCAATACTAATCACCATATAGGGAACAATCTCTGTTGTTAACCTGTGAATGTAACCTGGTAAATTCAGGTGTAACTAATGCACTTGTGTGAAGGTCAGTGTTGAGCTGAGTCTGGCACTTTAACTTAAAACATTAATTGTGTTACTTCCTTCTTTTCTAAGTTTGTGGAATAACCTTTTAATCAAAGACAATTGATCTTCACTCTCTGTTGCTCTTGGGTGCTGTTGCACTTTGCGTCTGCAGAGTTACCTTGTTCAGGTTCATGAGATGTTTGTTGCTGTGCAGTATATTCTGCCTTTAGTATCTGCAGCCCTCATAGGTATATCCTCAGGGTTATATAACGGCTGAGCTCTGGATGGATTGTGGTGTACAGGGTTCCTATCAACCCTGAGCAATTTCTTCCTCTTCATTAGAAGCTGTAAGTCCTTTGTCATAGGTTTCAATACGTGTAAAAAATCATTTGTGATTTTAAAATAAGAGTATTTACAGAGAGGTCATATTTTCTGGTACTGCTGTGATATTTTCTTTCATTTTGGATTATTTAGTCCTCCAGGCCAAAAGAAAAAAAAACCAAAAAAAAAACAAAAAAAAAAACCCTACAGAGATAAGAAATCAGAATAGATAGATCCAGAAAGCAGTCCCAAATACATGCTCTATCAAGTTTTGCTCCTTAAATACATTCAATATTTGTCAGGCTTGGTTTTCTATTTTTAAGTGACTAAGTAGAAATACTATAACAACATATTCTGAGAGTATTCCCTTTTCCCCACTCAGTGAAACCATGCTCCTCAATTTTTTGAATTTAGTTTTGGGATATTTTATGAAGATGTTTGCCATGTGATCATATGCGACTATCAAATTATGAAGCATGCCCAAGTGGCCATTTGGTTATAATGACATCTTTGACCAAGAATGATTTCAATAGGTTTGCATATAGGGCAAAAGAATGCAAAATGAATTATCCATTCTGAAATCTGAATGCACTGGTGAAAATATCACATATTTTTGGCCACCAATAATTACCTGAGGAGCTCTGGTGGCACAGTGGTTAAGGCATTCGGCTGCTAACCTAAAGGAGGTCATTGGTTTGAATCCACCAGCTGCTCCATGGGAGAAAGATGAGGCAATCTGTTTCCATAAAGATTTAACCAAACCGAACCAAACTCACAACTGTCGAGTAGATTCAACTCATAGCAACCCCTCCTTGGATTTCCGAGGCGGCACCTCTACAAAAGTAGATTGCCCAACCTTCCTTCAGAGGAGTGACTGGTGAGTTTGAACCGCCAGCCTTTTGGTGAGCAGTCAAACGCCTTAGGCACTACGCCACCAGAGCTACCCCATAAAGATTTACAGCCTTGCAAAGTATATAGGGCAGTTCTTCTCTACCCTATAGTGTTGCTATGAGTTAGAATCGACTTGATGACAGTGGGCTTGGTTTATTTTTGACAGTTACCTGGTCTAAAGATAGCTGTGCTTGTGGGAGGTTATAGGCAGCATTTACTGATTTGTTGCCTATCTGCTTAGAAAGTTGGACTGCACCATTTCATCACCTGATGTGTGACCAGTCACCTTGTCATTCTTCTACAGAACAGAATTATAGTCTGCTCTGGTCTGCAGTGGAAGATTTCCTAAAGAGGAAACCAGTGTTTGCTTAGAAAATCCATTTCTCAGGACATCCATATATCATGTTTTCATATAGACATGACATAAACTAGAGTTCATGTTTGTGGTGTGAAATGCTTTTTCTCTTCCTCCTTGGGGATCTGGTGACATAACATGTCTCCCAGATATGGTTAGGTTGAGATATTAAGGAATGAATTATGGTACAGATATGTCTGCTCTACACAGTGTATGTATTCCTAAAAACTTAGTGTTCTGCAAACATACACAAGGTATATGAGAAAAGAAAAGTAGGGTTGGACAGACAACTCATTATCTGTGCAACTTTGCAACCAGAATACTCACAAAAGTCAGTAACAATCCTAATAAAATATCAGCACATACACCATAAAAAATATTAGATTCTTAATAGTCATAGAAATATAACAATCTGGAACCCCTGCATTGTTGTTAGCTGTCATGGAGTTGGCTCTGACTCATTGCAACTCCAGGTACAATAGAAAAAAACGTTGTGTGGTCCTTCACCACCTTCACAATCACTATTGTGCTTGAGTGCATCAATGTGTATTTTTAAAGCCTTCCAACCTAGGGGGCTCATTTTCCAGTAGTATTTTGAATAGTATTGTGTTGTGATCCCTTGGGTTTTCATTGGCTGATTTTTGGAAGTAGATCGCCAGGCCTTTCTTCCTAGCCTGTCTTTGTCAGGAAGCTCTGCTGAAACCTGTTTAGCATCATAGCAACTTGCAAACCTCCACTGACAGACAGGTAGTGGTTGTACATGAGGTGGACTGACCCAGAATCAAATTGACCCTGGGTCTCCAGCATGAAAGGTGAGAATTCTACCACTAACCATCACTGCCCTCTGGACACGTGCTAGCACTGCTTAAAAGAGTTGACAGCTGCTGAATTAGAGCTTCAATTTTAAATATCATTCAACAGAGCAGGTCACTTTTCAGTGTCCCAAATGCTCAATTATACCATAATGTTTTAATTCTAGTTAGGGGTCATTAGAACTGGAACAACTGAACAAATGGATTTGTGGACTTTTTGGGTAGATTTTTTTTTTTTTCCCTTAACCTGAAGTCAGTTTTATTACTGTTACTCTGTTAGGAGAGAGGCAGTGCACTATACTTTTAAACCAGCTGTCATTAAGTCAACTCAGAGTCACGGCAACCCCGTGTGTGTCAGAATGGAACTGTGTGCATAAGATTTGAATGACTGATTTTTCAGAAGTAGATCACTAGGATTTACTATGGATCACTATGGTCTGATCTGCAATCCATCCTGGGGATGATGCAAGACCAGGGCCAGGCAGTGTTTCGATCTATTGTGAATGGTGTCACCATGAATTGGGGGCCTACTGGATAGCAGCTAATGACAGTACACTGAAGAAATGACACATACAATTTTTTTTTTTTAAATGTGAGATTAGCCTTAGTGAAAGTGCATTCCTTTTCCAGATAATTATGGGTAGTTTGGAGATTCCTTTTATTGTGGGGGGTCTCTGTATGGTGCAGATGGCTAACACACTTGGATGCTGAGAGGTTGTAGGTTCATGTCTACCTGGAGGTGCTTCACAAGAAAGGCCTGGCAATTTGTTCTTGAAAAATTAGCCAATGGAAACCCCATGGAGCACAGTTTGACTCTGACACTCGTGAGAGCACTGTGAATCAGAGTTGACAAGGTAGCAATTTTTATTTTTAAGGTGTAGCAATCAGTTTTAAAGATCAGAGGGCATGTTTCAATGCTTACAGCTTATTATTCAGAAAGATTTCAAATATTTATTTAAGTCAGAAAAAAATTTCCCAATTCCTACCATATATTATAGGAGTTCTGGTGGCATAGTGCCTAAGGCATTTGACTACTAACCAGAAGGCTGACGGTTCAAACCCACCAGCCACTCCTCGAAAGGAAGACTGAGCAATCTACTTCTGTAGTGATACTGCCTCGGAAACCCAAGGAGGGGTTGCTATGAGTTGGGACTGACTCGACAGCAGTGAGTTTTGGTACCATGTATTATATTCTTCCTGAATCCCCATCCAAATGTTTAAACACTCCAAAGTAACACACCAAATTTTAGGAAACTTTACAGTCATTAAATTTTTTCTATATGCTAAGACAGTTCTTGCCCTGCATGTCTTTATGGCTCTGAGACGTCCCCCTGGTATAAGAGTGCTTACTACTCATCTTTGTCTCTGCTCCTTCATACTCATCCTATAATTGCAGTCTTTGTCCAAATACCCACAACTTCCAATAGAATGCATCTCATCATAGACAGCTTGGATTTAAGTAGCGTTAGCTCTCTGGCCTACCATGCCAACATTTTGACTTGCTGACTTTCCCAGGCAAACTAGTTGCTTCCTTTCCTTGTTCCTTCCCTCTCTCCTCCCTGGCTACCTCTCTTCCTTCTTCAAGTGTCAAGGGAACACTTGCAATATGAAAGGCATTGTGCCAAGAAGTCCAAATGCCAAAGTTTTAATGAGAAACAGTAAGAAATCCTTAGAATAAGAATTGGTTCTTATTCTGTTGTACGTCACTGCAGCAGGATTTGTTGAGATGGCAGTTCACTTGACTTTTTGCATTCCTGGGTGTCCTTCCTGTTCTTGCTGTCAGGCCACCAGATTATATTTCACTATTGTCAGTGCCCCTTTCCTTCCTGGACACTTTCATCTGTTGAGGAAGTAGAAAAGAGATAATCAAGTACATTAGAATCGTGTTTAAAAAAGAGTAAAGGCAAACCCCTGTCTGCATGCAGGTTTTTCCTGTAGCAAAACAGTACCTCGGAGGCTGCTTGTCTTTCCTTCTTGACTTTCAACTTTCTTTTGGACTCTTCATGGTGCTGGTTACTCAAGTTTCAGATGGCTGGAATGCTTCCACCATTTTGAAATTGCTATTTTTCGTAGGCATACTTTATTTCCATTTTTTCATGCATGGTTTTTACTCCTTTTTGAATTTTGTTCATATTGAAATTCTCCCACAGTAGATACTGTATGTCTAAATTGTTACTGTTAGCTGCTGTAGAGTTGGCCTCTGACTTATGACAAGCCCACGCACAAGGCAAAGCAGTCCTGGGCCATCCACTTCATTGATTGCAGATGACGCCGTTCTGATTCATAGGGTTTTCATTGATTCATTTTCAGAAGTAGATTTCCATGCTTTTCTTCGTAGTCTGTCTTAGTCTGGAACCTCTATTGAAACCTGTTCAGCATCATAGCAACGTGCAAGTCTCCACCGACATGGTTGGTGGCTGTGCATGAATTGAATCCAAGTCTTCTGCGTAGAAAACGAGAATTCTACCACTGAACCATTGCTGCCCTCTATTTCTAATTTGCTTCGGGGGAATTAGATCATTTACCAAGATAAGCATAAAACTATGAGTTATATTGCTCTGACTCTATCTGTCTTACAGGAGTATGGGCTTATACTGAAGTAGACCAGTGAAAGTCTGGCAACATATTTCAATAGTTTTGGGCTATTGAAATTAATTAATTAGTTATTTTGTTATTATTTTTTTTGAGTCTTAGGGAAACGCTATAAACACTACACATGGATGTAAACACATAATACCTTGTCCACTCAAGCACGATTATTGTGATAACATTATTACAACTCCCTACTTAGTACTTGGGTTTAAAGGAATGCAAGCATTTATTTCCATATAGTTTTTGGGCCAGTTGTAGTACCCAAAGGAGTGCCTGTGTGGTACAAAAAGTTAATGTACTCAACTACTAACTGAAAGTTTGTAGATTCGAGTCCACACAGAGACACCTTGAAAGAAAGTCCTGGCAATCTATTTTTGAAAAATCAGCCATTGAAAACCCTATGGATCACAGTTCTGTTCTGATACACATGGCATTGCCGTGAATCAGAGTCAACTTAACAGCAATTGGTTACTGGTGTTACCCAACAACAAACCAAAACCAAACTCAATGCCATCAAGTCGGATCTGACTCATAGCAACCCCTCCTTGGGTTTCCAAGGCGGTATCACTACAGAAGTAGATTACCCAATCTTCCTTTCAAGTAGTGGCTGGTGGGTTTGAACTGTCAGCCTTCTGCTTAGCAGTCAAATGCTTTAAACACCACGCCACCAGAGCTCCCTAGTGTTACCCAGTGGAGATATTAACCAAGCAGGTGACAAAAGAGTGCAGCTCCTCATGGGGGAAACAGAACTGGAAACAAAAGGGACATTAAAATTTGAGAAGTAAAGTGTAAACTGAGAGAAATATTAATACATAGCTCACTGAAATTGCTTTTTCTTTATCTGATGAACCTGTGCATTAAAATGAAGGCTCAATTAAGAGAGAACTGGTGGTTCTGGGGGGGGGGTTTGGGATTAGATTCCCTCAGGAGACAGTGTTTGCAGATCTGAGGGTTGTTGGCTCTTTCAGTAAGCTGCAATGCTGGCAACTCACTAGAAGACCAGTTTTCAGGACAACTGATCCTTCAGTTATGTGAAAAAGTCCTATAGGACTTTAATAGGATTTTTTGCTCCCTTCTTTTTCAGTCACTTTCCAGAAAATCACATTCTATTTTTTTCAGGAAATCAAATGAAAAGTAATTAAACTTTTTAGCAGGATACTGGGAAAGCAGTGAAGGGGCTATTGTTTTGGAAAATACACTGTGGGCACCATTGAATGAGACCAGTGGCCTCTGTAAGTGTCTGAACTGTTGAAATACCAAATTAAAGATGTCCAACACCATTTTATTTCCAAGAGGGAATGAGCTCAAGAACATTTTTTGGAAAATCTATACAACAAATTTTGCTTTAGTTTAATATTTTTTGTCTATTTCTTTGCATAAAACAGAGCAACTGGAAAATAGTTACTGATTTCTCTTTATATTTGATGGTTTAAGGTAGAAAAAAAAATTAAGAATATTGAAAATTTAAAGTAGAATTTAAAAAATTCTTTGTATGTAAATTTTTTTGTGTGTGCAGTAACTAAACAAACTCTACTATGTATTCACCACTACTCATCTGTCAGTTTTGTTGTACTGGGGTGGCTTGCATGTTGCTGTGAGGCTGGAGGCTATGCCACCAGTATTTCACATACCAACAAGGTCACCCGTGGTGGACAAGTTTCAGCGGAGCTTCCAGACTAAGACAGACTCCGAAGAAGGAAGTGGCTATCCACTTCTCAAAGAACTGAACAGTGAAAACTTTATGAAAAGCAGTGAAACTGTCTGATAACACTGGAAAACTTTAGGAATAGCCCTGAAACATTGTCCGATATACTGCCAGAAGATGAGCCCCTCATGTCAGACCTCAAAAAAAAAAAAAAAAAACCAAACTCACTGCCATTGAGTCGGATCCAACTCATAATGACTCTTCCTTGGGTTTCTGAGGTGGTATCACTACGGAAATAGATTGACTCACCTTCTTTCTGAGGAGTGGCTAGTGGGTTTGAACCGCCAGCCTTCTGGATAGCAGTCAAGTGCCTTAGGCACTATGCCACCAGAGATCCCCTTCATGTCAGAAGGCAATCAAAATACTACTGGAGAAGAGCTGCTTCATCAAAGTAATGTCAACCTTAATGCAGTAGATGGAGTAAAGCTTTCAGGACCTCCATTTGCTGATGTGGCATGACTCACAATGGGAAGAAACAGCTATGAATATCCATAAATAATTGGAATATGGATTGTATAAATTGTGAATCTGGGAAAATTGGAAGTTGTAAAAAATGAAATGGAATGCATAAAGATTGATGTCCTAGGCATTCAAGAGCTGAAATGAACTGGTTTTGGTCATTTTGAATCAGACAACCATATGATCTACTATGCTGGGAATGTTGAAGAGGAATGGCATGGCATTCATCATCACAAAGAATGTTTCAAGATCTATCCTGATATACAGTGCTGTCAGTGAGAGGATAATATCCATACACCTACAAGGAAGACCATTTACTAGTACTGTTATTCAAATTTACTCTTCAAAAACCAAAGCCAAAGATGAAGAAATTGAAGATTTTTACCAACTTCTGCAATCTGAAATTGACCAAACATGTGATAAAGATGTATTGATTATTACTGGTGATTGGAATGCAAAAGTTGGAAACAAAGAATAATCACTGGTAGTTGGAAAATATGGCCTTGGTGATAGAAATGACGCCAGAGACCACATGATAGAATTTTTCAAGACTAACAACTTATTTATTGCAAATACCTTTTTTGCAACAACATGAATGGTGGCTATACACATGGACCTCGCCAGATGGACTACACAGGAATCAGATCGACTACATCTGTGGAAAGAGGTGGTGGAGAAGCTCAAGATCTTCAGCCAAAATAAGACCTGGAGCTGACTGTTTAACCTACCATCAATTGCTCATATGCAAGCTCAAGTTGAAGCTAAAGACAATTACAACCAGTCCATGGGAGCCAAAACATGACCTTGATTACATCCCACCTGAATTTAGAGACCATTTGAGGAACAGATTTGATGTATTGAACAGCTATGACTGAAAACCAGACAAATTGTGGGATGATGTCAAGAATATCCTCCAGGAAGAAAGCAAAAGATCATTAAAAAAGCAGGAAAGGCAGAAAAGACCAAAGTGGATGTCAGAAGAGACTCTGAAACTTGCTCTTGGATGGCAGGGAGCTAAAGCAAATGGAAGAAATGACAAGATAAAAGAGCTGAACAGAAGATTTCAAAGAACAGCTTGAGAAAAAAAATCAGTTATTATAATGAAATATGCAAGGACCTGGAGTTAGAAAACCAAAGGGGTAGAACATGTTTGGCATTTCTCAAGCTGAAAGAACTGAAGAAAATAATTCAAGCTTTGAGTTACAATATTGAAAGATTCTATGGGCAACATATTGAATGATGCAGGAAACATCAAAAGAAGATGCAAGGAATAAACAGAGTCACTGTACCAAAAATAATTGGTCAATGTTCATCTATTTCAGGAGGTGGCATATGATCAAGGACCAATGATATTGAAGGAAGAACTCAAGGCTGCAACTGAAGGAATTGGTGAAAAACAAGCCTCCAGGAATTGACAGAATATGCATTGAGACATTTCAACAAACAGATGCCATGCTGGAGGCCCTTATTCGTCCATGCCAAGAAATTTGGAAGACAGCCATTTGGCCAACTGACTGGAAGAGATCTGTATTTGTATGCATTTCAAAGAAAGGTGATCCAACAAAATATGGAAAGTATCGAACAATATCATTAATATCATACACAAGTAAAATCTTAAAAGATAATTAAAAAATGATTGCAGCAGTATATTGACAGAGAACTTCCAGAAATGCAAGCTGGATTCAGAAGAGGATGTGGAACGACACTGCTGATGTCCTCATTGCTGATGTCAGATGGATCTTGGCTGAAAGCAGAGAATACCAGAAAGATATTTACTTGTGTTCCATTGACTATACAAAACCATTTGGCTGTGTGTATCATAACAAATTATGGATAATATTGAGAAGAATTGGTATTCCAGAACACTTAATTGTGCTCATGAGGATGTTCGAAGAGAACAAGGGGATACTGCATGGTTTAAAATCAGGAAAGGAGTGCATCAGGGTTGTATCCTTTCACCATAATTATTCAGTCTGTATGCAGAACAAATAATCTGAGAAGCTGGAGTATATGAAGAAGAACACAGCATCAGGATTGGAGGAAGAGTCATTAACAACCTGCAATATATAGATGATACAACCTTGCTTGCTGAACGTGAAGATGACTTGAAGCATGTACTGATGATTAAAGACTACAGTCTATGGTATGCATTACATCTCAATATAAAGAAGACAAAAATCCTCACAACTGGACCAATAACCAGCATCAGGATAAATGGGGAAAATACTGATGTTGTCAAAGATTTCATATTTCTTGGGGATCCACAATCAACTCCAATGGAAGCAAGTGTCAAGAAATCACATGATATATTGCACTGAACAAATCTGCTGCAAAAAACCTTTTTAAACTGCTGAAGAGCAAAGATGTCTCTTTGAAGACTGTTGTTGTTGTTATGTGCTGTCAAGTTGGACCCGACTTGTAGCGACCCCTCCTTGGGTTTTCGAGGTGGTATCACTGCGGAAGTAGATTGCCCAACTTTCCTTCTGAGGAGTGGCTGGTGGGTTTGAACCGCCAGCCTTTTGGTTAGCAGTCAAGTGCCTTAGGCACTAGTCTACCAGAGCTCCTCTTTGAAGACTAAGGTGGGCCTGATCCAAGCCAAGGTATTTTCAGCCACCTCATATGCATGTGAAAGCTGGAGTGAATAAGGAAGACCAAAGAGGAGTCAATTCTTTTGAGTTGCGGTGTTGGCAAAGTATACTGAAAGTACCACGGACTGCCAGAAGAACAAACAAATCTGTCCTGGACGAAGTGCAGCCGAATGCTCCTTGGAAGCGAGAATGGCCAGACTTCATCTCACCTACTCTGATCATGTTGTCAGAGAGACCATGCTGTAGAGAAGGATATCATGCTTGGTAAAGTGAAGAGTCAGTGAAAAAGGGGAAAACTCTCAACGAGATGGATCGACACAGTGGCTACAGTGATGGGCTCAGGTATTGCAAGGATTGTGAGGCTGGTACAGGACCAGGCAGTGGTTCGTTCTATCGTACTGTGTTGCTATGAGTTGGAGCTGATGGACGGCACCTAACAACAACTATGTATTCAAGTACTTTTAAGGTAATAATTCAAAGGTGTGATCACAGAACAACTATTCTCCCTTACTGTGTGATCTTTCACAGTGCACTCAGGTATCGTTTGAGACAGGTTTTTAAAAAGACCAGAACAGAATGTGTACTGTCTTTGATAAATTTTAAAGAATTGATGCTTTTGAGCTGTGATGTTGGTGAAGAATACTGAAAGTACCATGGACTGACAAAAGAACTAACAGATCTTTCCTGGAGGAAGTGCAGCCAGAGTGCTCCTTGGAAGTGAGAACGGCCAGACTTCGTCTCACCTACTTTGGTCATGCTGTCAGAAGGGACCATTCCCTGGAGAAGGATATCATGCTTGGTAAGGTGGAGGATCAATGAAAAAGGGAAAGGCCCTCAACGAGATGGATTGACCCAGTGGTTGCCACGATGGGCTCAGGTATAGCAAGTATTGTGAGGCTGCCACAGGACTGGGTGGAGTTTCATTCTGTTGTACATAGGGTTGCTATGAGTCAGAGCCGACTCAACGGCACCTAACAACAACATAACATTCAAAATGCATAACAAATGCTAATTTAGGAAATATGTTTGCTGATGAGTGAAAATGTGGAATGCATTTATATCCCAGAATATAGTTAATTTTAGGATAGAAAATGTACTGTCTACTGGCACTCACGAGTTTGTGACTTACTAAGAAATCATTTGGAGGTTCTAGAGAGATGGAGGGAGCTCTGGTAGCATAGTGCCTAAGGCACTTGACTGTTAACCAGAAGGCTGGCGGTTCAAAGCCACCAGCCACTCCTCAGAAGGAAGATTGGGCAATCTACTTCTGTAGTGATACTGCCTCGGAAACCCAAGGAGGGGTCGCTATGAGTCGGGTCTGACTCGACAGCATATAACAACAGCAACAACAGAGAGATGGAAAAAGAAGTCCTTATCCTTTGTAAAAGCTGATTGTAGGTTATTTGTGTAAGCATAAACATATTTTATGTTTGTGTTGATCTATATACAATCATGTAATTTGTATTTTTGGAACTACATGTAAATTATAGTACTTATAAAAATAAACAAAAATTTTCTTAAAATAAAAGTGCATCCATGTTTATTGCTGAAGAAATATATTCAAGATTTAAAATTCTGGCTTAGTCATTCAACTGGAGCTCAGATTTCTGCAACTTCACTCCATAATGGGTTGATAAAAATAAAATGATATAATATGAGAGATATTAGTTTTATATTGTTGCAGGAAAGACTTTTTTGAGTTGAAAAATTTAGACTCTTTTCAGCTTTCTCAATATAATGCACCTCCCTTATTGGAAACAGGGCAATAAATCAAGGCGAATGCAGTCAGCAGGCTGACGGGTAGTGTATGTTCTTGTGTGTTGCGTTCAGATGTGAATCTCCTTTCTCACTGTGTTCAGAAGGGGGTTGACCCACCTTAGCTTGGCAGTCCACCAGTTGCCATGGAGTTGATTCTGACTTCTGCCAGCTCCACATGTGTCAGTGTAGAGCTACACTCCATAGGTTTTTCAGTGGCTGATTTTTCATAAGTCAATCACCAGGCCTTTCTTCTGAAGTGCCTCTGGGTGGACCCAAACCTCCAATCTTTTGTCTGAGTAGGATAACCATTTGCACCCAGGGACTCCCTCTCCTTGGTGATCAGATTTCCCATAGTTTGTCTCGTCCCTGATCTTGTGCTCCAGCAAGGTTGTTGTTAGGTGCCGTAGAGTCAGCTTCAACTCATAGCGACCCTGTCTACAACAGAAGGAAACACTCTCCAGTCATGGTACCATCCTCATAATCCTCACTAGTGCCTTCCAACCTGAGACACTCATCTTCTGGCACTGTATCAGACAATGTTTCAGGGCTATTCATAAAGTTTTCCAGTAATATATCAGACAGTGTTTCACTGCAATTCATAAGGTTTTCACTGGCCAATTCTTTGAGAAGTGGATGGCCCCTTTCTTCTTCTGAGTCTGTCTCAGTCTGGAAGTTCTGCTGAAACCTGGGTTACCCTGCTGGTATTTGAAGTACTGGTGGCATAGCCTCCAGCCTCATAGTAACACGCAAACCACCACAGTAGGACAAACTGACAGACAAGTGATGGGCTCCAGCAAGGATCATCTGCTTATTCTTTCTCATCACTCTTCTCTTACTTGCCTTAGAACAGCTCAGAACTGCCCTGTATTCACTTCAGTTCACAATGAGTTCCTTTTCCAGGCTACTTACTGCCTTATTCATTCATTAATGCAAGGAGGCCAGATCTATGGGTGCTAGGTGCTGTGAGAGATACAGAGGCTGGCAGGGTCATGGGAAGGTGAACTGTCAAGGCACACAGCTTCAGATGAAGTGTGACGGGATCGGTGTGGGTGGAAGGGCAGAATAGGCTTTATGGATAGGTGACTTTGTGGGGATCCTTGACAGATATGCAAGGTTTGATTTCCATATATGAAATACACCAGATTTTGATTTTGATCACAGAGTAATACTAAATTATATTTTGACTAAACCAAAAAATAAAATAACAAAACCAAACCCACAGCCACGGAGTTGATTCTGACTCATAATGACCCCCATTGGGTTTCCAAGGCTGTAAATCTTTACAGAAACCTCATCTTTCTTCTGTGGAGTGTCTGGTGGGTTTGAACTGCCAACCTTTAGTTACCAGTCAAATGCCTTAGGTACAGTGCCACTAGAGCTCCTTAGACTTCAACTACTATGGAAGTAGATTGCCCAACTTTCCTTCCAAGGAGTGGCTGGTGGGTTTGAACCACCAGCCTTCTGGTTGGCAGTCAAATGCCTTAGGCACTATGCCACCAGAGCTCCTTCAAATTTATAATAACATTCGTAATAAGATCAGATGTTTTGGCTTCAACAGAATGAAATTCCAAAAGCTTTATTTTGATTCTGTGACTTGGATTAAAAAAAAAAATTAAAGCATTTTTGCAATTAATTGACTTTTTTTTTTTAAGCATTTGATGTCACTAATATAAAACCATCCTCACGTTCCCTTGTGAAGTTCTTTTTCTACCAATGGAGGCATCATAAATAGCAAGTGCTTCACTCTGCATTTGCACAAGAACATATGGAATAAAAAACACACAAAATTAATTTAGAAGAATAGTCATTTGATTGAAGTAAATAGTCAGACTTCCCAGCATGATGTGAAAATGAATCTTCTGTAGCTGCAGCCTTTGAGCAGTTTTCTTAAAAAAAATAGACTCTGATTCTTCAAGGAATATATGTCATCTGGTTTACATGTGGTTAAAGATATCTCTATCTCAGGGGAGATGGTAAATGTACAAAATTTTTTAAAAAAGTAAATCACATTTATTCATCATGTTTCCTTAGGCTGCTCTTGATTCTGAAAGTCAACAAACATTTTGAACAAGTTATACATTTATCATTAGCTTTCTCAGGGAAAGGAAATGTGGTACTCAGTTTTTCATTAAACACGGACTTTTGTTTTGTTTTGTAAACACTGCTCCCAAAAAGTTTCATTGCAAAGTATAAAAGCATTACCATTCAATAAAGTAAGTTATACATTTAAACCATACTAAAAATGGTTGAATTACTATCACAAGAACATTCCAGTTACTCTCTACCATTCTGTGGGAGGAGTGGTTAACTTCTGTTTTCTGTACCTCTTACATTTACAACGTTCTCCACTGATTTTGCCTGGTGGCATTGCACACCTTGCAGGTAGAGGCATACCTGGAAGGCTCCTCCAGTCTTTCTCCACCACCATCCGAGACCTGAAAGAGTTACCGGTTTTTGGCTTCTCTTGTCCAGGCTTAATTTGTTTTATCACTGTTTCCTGCCAGTGAAAGGAAAGTCTTAGTTACGTTGTGTCTGGAAAAGTTCAGGAAAGGAGAGATGGCTTTATCACTGATTGCCTGTACGATTGAACCACGTATTAATGAGAAGTCTTTTCATTGCATTGTTATCTCACATACCATTAGATGAAATGGAAGAGGCTGGAAGGAAAAAGGGGAGTTCCCTGAACTCATCTTGGCTTAATTTAATGAAGCTGTTAATAATAATACTTTGATAAAAAGTGGAAACCCTGGACAAATGCTAACAGAAGTGGTACAGGACAACAGGCCTAACTTGGGATTGTTGCAGGCAAATCTGGGAAGGTAACAGATCTCATCTACAAGGAAATTTTGCATAGAAACTGATCTGGCACTACTTATTTTCTCCCCAGAACTCTCTATCTTGCCAAAATAGAATGAAATTTCCAACGGAAACAAACTATAATAGGCCAATTACTTGACGCTAATATTCTAAGACTATACCTGCATTTAATTTGACTTAACATAAGTTGATATAAGAGAATTTGGAAAGTAAAAGTGCATTATAAATCCTCTTAGATAAAGAGGTGCATACTCATATGTATACATGCACACATATATACAGAACATGAATAATGTGATATCCACATATGTATATGTATGTATACTCATAGGCACTACACCACCAGAGCTTCCATACAGAAACTTGGTATTATGATATCTCTCTATAAAAAATGTTACAGATATAGGGACAAGGTGTGAACAAAGACCTGTTTTCCTGGGTAGAAAGGTTACGTTTGCATCCTCATCTCTATCTCAGGGCCTTATGTTAATACATTATATGGAGGGTGGCACCAGAATTGAAGCCCATTCTCTCTGTTTGTATAAATAGAGTTTGTATAAAAAAGTTTTGCTGAAGCACAGCAAAGCTCATTCATTTATATATTGTCTAGAGAGTCTGTAAGGAGCTCTGGTGGTGTAGTGAGTAAGGCATTTGGCTGCTAACCAAAAGCTGCTAACCAGCACTTCAAACCTACCAGCTGCTCCATGGGAGTAAGATAACCAAAACCTACTGCTGTGGAGTCGAACCTGACTCATAGAGACCCCTCCTTGGGTTTCTGAGGTGGTATCACTACAGGAGTAGATCGCCCAACCTTCCTTCTGAGGAGTGGCTTGTGGGTTTGAACCGCCAGCCTTCTGCTTAGCAGTTACATGCCTTAGGTGCTACACCACCAGAACTCCCATGGGAGGAAGATAAGGCAATCTAATTCTGTAAAGATTTAGAGCCTTGGAAACCCAGTGGGGTCACTGTGAGTCAAATTGACTCTATAGCAGTGGCAAGAGAGTCCCTGGGTGGTGCAAGTGATTGACATGCTTGGCTGTTAATGAAAAGGTTGGCTGTTTGAGTCTACATAGAGGTTCCTTGGAAGAAAGGCCTGGTCATCTTCTGAAATACCAGCCATTGAAAACTCTGTGGAGCACAGTTTTACTCTGACACCCATAGGGTCACCATGTGTCAGAGTTGACTCGACGGGAACTGTTTATGGCTGCTTTCACACTACACTGGCAGAGCTGAGTAGTGGCAATAGAGGTTGCATTGTCTACGAAGCTGGAACTATTTTTCTTTCATCTGGTGCTTTACAGAAAAAGTTTAGCAACCCTTGGAATGTAGCTTTGTAGAGTGACTTCGATCATGACCCATCTGTCATTTTTCAGTGCCTCCAGGGCTGGCACACATGAGATGACATTTCTGTCTCTGGGGCTTCTATACCATGCTGCTTTAATTTAACCCTTTCCCCAAACATCAAGAGTGGACAACCATCTACTGTCTAACTCAGATGTGTGGAAGGGTCAAGCATAGTAACAAATAGCAATGGCTGATGTGTATTGATTACCTGCATAGCACATTGTAGGTAATAAAGGTTAGCCATAGCTATTAGTTGTTCTTTGTACTTTATTGGGGTTAGTCCTCGCAACAACCCTATGTGGCAGGTTCCATTCCATTATTATACCCACTTTAGATTGCGGAAGTTGAAGGTCAAGAGGTTAAGTATTTTACTCTGGGTCAGGAAACTAGGATGTGGTGGAGGAAGTGCTTGAAATCTGCCTGGACACCGTTCATGATTTCAGAAGCCCTCATCTGTTTTGAGTCTGTGCTTTTCTAATCCTTCCACACAATGCCCCTTTGCTGTTTGTATCTCCCTCTCTCCTTGGCAAACTCTCAGGAACTAAATGTCAGTGATTTAAAATAAGAAGTGATTTGCAAACTAAATTGTTTCTAGATTTTGAATGAATCTAGTTAACACTCTCCCCTTCCAGAAACTTTAATTTTCACACCTTTTGGGACTGTTACCCAATAAATACCCATGTAAGGAAAGTATTTTTCAGGGGGACATGGATCTGGGAAGAATTTTACCTGCAGGAGATGTGTCTGGGCCAGAATGAGTCATTGGTGGTTTCATACCTAATGGGATCGGCCTCTGACCTAGCAGCAGCAAAACAGAGGTCTAGAGAGCCCACACTACCAGACCGGAGGTCTTTCCACATATGCTGGCTGGTGCGACCATGTTGATGAGGGGACGGCCATTCTGTCACTGAGTTAATGAATGAAGAAGCCGTATTGTGAGAACACAGATTAGACTCTCTTCCAGTCAGGGGCAGTCACTGGAAAGCTGTTAGTGGGTAAAGGAACATTCTGTGTAGGAAGAAATATTTGAAGTTCAGAAGGAGAACCAATAATATCCTGGCAGCATAGCTGGATTTGGCTGCAGGGATTTATTTTCTAATTAATTGGGGTTTATTCTGGAAATTTGTATATGATGTACATTTTGAAATAAGTAATTTTTTTTTTTCTTTTTTTTTACCTAATTCATATAAAGGAGCTCTAGTAGCATAGTGCCTAAGGCTCTTGACTACTAACCAGAAGGCTGGCGGTTCAAACCCACCAGCCTCTCCTCTGAAGGAAGGTTGGGCAATCTACTTCCATAGTGATACTGCCTCGGCAACCCAAGGAGGGGTCGCTATGTCGGGTCCAACACGACAGCACATAACAACAACAACAACAACAATTCATATAAGTAATGTTTCAGACATCCAGGAGAAGCCTTTCCATTTATTAACTAGATGACAGTATGATATGTTCAGGACACCTAAAAAGAGCAACTGGTGTTGTATGTAGTGAGAATATACTCATTATTCTTACTTCGAAAGAAATGATTATGCAGTCATTTTTCCAAAGCAAAACAAACTCACTGTCATCGAGTTGGTTCTGACTCATAGTGACCCCTCTTTGGGTTTCTAAGGCAGTAACTCTATGGAAATAGATTGCCCAGTCTTCCTTCCAAGGAGTGGCTGGTGGGTTTGAACTGCCAGCCTTCTGGTTAGCAGTCAAATGCCTTAGGCACTACGTCGCCAGGGTTCCTAATTAGCCATTACTACTCCCTTTTATACAAATCATCTAATAATTTTTCAAACAACAGATGAATAAGCTTAGATTTTAAACATTTAACTTGGGCAGTAATTCAACGTACATTTTTCTCTGACTGAGTTTTATTTGATCGCTTTCCTCAGACAGCAGTTAGCTTTTCTAAGTGTTAGCTGCTTACCTGGCAGACAGAGATTTTTTTTTTTTTTTTTTTGTCTTGACTAAGACATTTCACTTGACCCTAAATCTTTACCTAGTATTTGTCAAATATACCTGTGAACAGGTCGACATGGTTTGTGAACCAAAGTGTAATTGCCCTAGATGAGGCCCTGACACTTAATGAATTAAAAGTGCTTCTGAGCCCTGTCTCTACCAGGCACCCTTCTCAGCACTCACATGCGCCAAGGCTGGTTCCGGCTCAGAAGACAGCAGAGCCCTGTGTGAGCAGTCATTGTGTAGCCTCTGCTTATTTAACCTTTGACGTCAGGAGCAAGGATACCAAGCGGGTCAATGACTACTATACTCTCTGGAGTGGAACAAAAATTGTCTTGGTTCCAGAGAACTGCACAAAGTATGTTGAGTTTAAGAATCCACAAGGGTTTATCTGCTTGTGTAAAATGCAACATTTAAATCTTGCCTACAGGAGCCACATACTATGTCTTGCTATGATAAAATGTTTTTTGTTTTTATTTTTTCCATCAGTTGTGAAAATGCCAAATGCATTCTACTGCAGTCTCTCTGTATAATTAGATGGTTCTCTAGTTTCACAAATGCAGATCAAATGAAACACAAAAGCAAAAAGATTTGGGAGGGGTAGACAGTGGGACTGTACCTTACTATGCATAATAGTGCTTTCTCCAAAGAGCTTTAAGTAAACCAAATTTTATAAGGTTAGCTTATTTTAATCTCTGTCTTGCTTTCATTCTTCAGAGGGGTGCTTTTGCAATGTGGCTAATCCTTTTAGCAATAATAAAACCAGTTGCTGTTGAGTTAATTCTGACTCATGGTAACCCCACCTTTGTCAGAGTAGAACTGTGCTCCATAGGGTTTTCAATGGCTGATTTTTTTGGAACTAGCTCACCAGGACTGCTTCCCGAAATGCCTGTGGGTAGACTGGAACCCTCCCACCTTTGGGTTAACAGCTGGTGTGTTAATCATTTCCACTACTCAGGGACTACCTTTAGCAATAATATATATCCTCTTTAAAATCTTGATACATTAAATTTTCTTAAATTGAGGCACGGACTTGGGACCCCTAACAAACAATTCAGCACTTACTTTTGGTAGAAGAACTAGACTCTGGAGCCAGATGGACTGAGTTAGAATCCTAGCTCTGCTACCAGGATGTTGTTTATCATTCTCTCCTTGGTTTCCTCCTCAGTAAATGGGATGGTACCAGTAACTTCTTCACGGGGTTATTGTGAGTATTAAGTGAGATAATGTAGGTAAATGCTCAAATCAGTGCCTGGACTGCATATGAAAAAACAAAACAAAAAACAACTCACTGCTATGGAGTCAGTTCCAACTCATAGAGACCCCCAATGGATTCCTTGAGGCTGTAAATTTTTAGGGAACAGAATGCCTCAGCTTTCTTCTGCAGAGTGGTTGAAGGGTTCAAACCATTGACTTTTTGGTTAATAGCCAAATGCCTTAACCATTACACAACCAGAACTCCTTTGACTGCCTATAAAGGCAATGAACGCAACCATTGCTGTGGTGTCAGATCCGACTCATAGTGACCTCTCCTTGGGTTTCTGAGGCATATCGCTACGGAAGTAGATTGCCCAGCCTTCCTTCTGAGGAGTGGCTGTTGTTGTTGTTGTTATGTGCCGTCGAGTCAGACCTGACTCATAGCGACCCCTCCTTGGGTTTCCGAGGCAGTATCACTACGGAAGTAGGATTGCCCAACCTTCCTTCCGAGGAGTGGCTAGTGGGTTTGAACCGCCAGCCGTCTGGTTAGCAGTCAAGTGCCTTAGCCACTATGCTACCAGAGAGGAGTGGCTGGTGGGTTTGAATTGCCAGCCTTCTGATTAGCAGTCAATGCCTTAGGCACTATGCCACCAGAGCTCCCTGAGTGCATATATAGGTTGCTAAAGGAAGGTTGGGCAATCCTACTTCCGTAGTGATACTGCCTCGGAAACCCAAGGAGGGGTCGCTATGAGTCAGGGGCGACTCGACGGCAAACAACAACAACAACAAATAAGTGTTAAGGAGCTCTGGTGGTGCAGTGCCTAAGGCATTTGAATGCTAACCAGGAGGTTGGTGGTTCAAACCCCCCATCTGCTCCATGGAAGGAAGATAGGACAATCTACTTCTGTAAAGATTTACCACCTCTTAAACCCTCACTGTGAGTATGGATTGACTTGATGGTAGTGAGTTTGCTTTTTGGTTTTAAATAAATTTTGCTTTAGTGTGCTAACTAGTACTAGTTGCTGTTGAGTCTGTTCTGACTTCTGGTTATCCGATTTGTGTCAAAGTAGAACTATGCTCCATAGGGATTTCAATGGCTGATTTTTTGGAAGTAAGTTGCCAGGTTAACCTGTTGCACCACCCAGAGAGTCCTTAGTATGCTAGTGCTTCAGAATAGTCTTTTGTTCCTTTCTGAAGAGATTGCAAACTGGGGGTAAATACCCTGATCACAGAAGTCTTGTGGCTTAGCTAATATGAAGCTATCAAAGTAAGGATGCAAGGCACTATTTTAAGTTGACAAAAAAAACAGACTAGAAAACTATAATGTCGACTTTTTAGGCACCAGCTGACTATAACAAAGAACTTCCAAGCCTTAGTGGCTTTACAAATTTGTTTGTCTATCATGCCACAGTTGGCTGTGGTCAAGCAGCTTTCCTAAGTAGCTTCTCTATATGTTGTAATCCAGGGATCCAAGCATATTTCATCTAGTGGCTTTGCCATACTGGAGTTCTTCACTTTAGCTATGAGGATGAGAAAGAGAAAGAGAGTAAGGGAAGTAGGGAAGAAGATAGAGAGAAATATGAAGGAACTGAGGACCTTAGGAAGAAGTGATTTTAGGGGCCAGGCTTGTTGTTGATGTTATGTGCCGTCGAGTCGCCCCGACTCATAGCATCCCCTCCTTGGGTTTCCGAGGCAGTATCACTACGGAAGTAGGATTGCCCAACCTTCCTGCCGAGGAGTGGCTGGTGGGTTTGAACCGCCAGCCTTCTGGTTAGGCTAGGAACTAGCAAACACAATTTCTCCCATTCCATTCCATTGGCCAGAACTAGTCACATGACTTCAGTCTACCTGCTGAGGATACTGGGGAATCAATTCTCCTGTGTTCCCAGGAAGAAGAAACATTATAGATGAGCATTCAGGCAATCTCTGGCACAGCAACTAACCACATAATATATTTTCTGCTAGCGGCAGACATTTCTATAGTTAATCTGTTTATACGTTTCACTGCAGAGTATTCTGAAATTTTTTTGTAATTCCAGGACCAGCAAAGAACCCAAGAGTATTTGTGAACCATTATGCCTTTTTCTTATTTTAGAAATTTGCCAAGTCATGGAAGCCATTGAAATGTTCACTTCTGACCATTTTATTATTGTGCAGTTGGCCAATAAACTAGGACTCTAGGTGACAGCATCTTAATGGCCACCTCTGCCTGGCAGATTGCTTCTAAAGAACAGGTTTTTATGCTTTGCATCCTGCTGGCAGTCAGTAAATGGCAAAAGGAAAAAAACATTAATGATTCTGTTGTGCACTGAAATTACATGGGACAATCTAGAATCTAGATTTCATACTACTCTCTAATAAATATGGCTCACAATTGCAACTGATGTTTGCACTAAGCCCTTATGGGAGGGATGACAGCTTTCTGTGTCTTATATCACCAGGTAAAGTGACTTACTCTTGCAGTATTTATTAATAATTATTCATTTGAGCAGATTTTTTGAATCACAGATACAGATGTCTCTCTACAGATAAAGCAGTTTATTCATACCAGTGAACCTGGGAGAGTTTACAGCTATAGAGACACTTCAGGCCCTACTTAAGTTAACTAAGCTTCTAACTTAGTATTATAGGTCATGTTTTGAACTTTTCATAGTTTTATGGATTAATTTTTTTCAAAGGAGCTCTGCTGGCTCAGTGGCTAAAGCATTAGGCTGCTAACCAAAGGTTGGTGGTTCAAATCCAGCAGCCACTTTGTGAGAGAAAGATGAGGCAGTCTGCTTCTGTAAAGGTTTATAGCCTTGGGAACCTTATGGGGCAGTACTGCTTGGTCCTGTAGGGTCCTTATGAGTTGGAATCGACTTGATGGTAGTAGGTTGGTTTTTTTGGGGGGGATGGGTAGGGTGGGGGAGGGTTATCTGGTAGCCAGCATCAGACTGGATTTTAATCCCAAATCTGCTAAATAGTCACCATGTGACCTTGGGGGCTTAATGTTTCCTATTCTGCAAGATGGGTTTATTAAAGTTACTTCATGGGGTTGTTGTGAACATTCAAAGGCAGGGTGCATACACATTTCTTAGGACAGAACCTGGTACATAGTGAACCTAACCTGATCAGTTGCTTTCAAGTCAACTTGCATGTTGAAGTAGAACTGTGCTTCATAGGGTTTTCAATAGCTGAGTAGATTACCAGGCCTTTCTTCTGAGGTGACTCTGGGTGGCCTCCAACCTTCTTTCAGTTAGCAGCCTAGCACTTAACTCATTGCACCCCCCATGCATGTTAGCACATAGTGAGCACTCACTAAGTTAAATTAATATAATCATAAATCTTATTATAGTCAACCGTGTCTTTAAGCCCAGTTGGGAGTTGGCTATATGCACAGCCTTTTGATTATTGTTGTTGTCGTGTTGTTGTTATGTGCCGTCGAGTTGGTCCCAACTCATAGCGACCCCTCCTTGGGTTTCCGAGGCAGTATCACCACGGAAGTAGATTGCCCAATCTGCCTTCTGAGGAGTGGCTGGTGGGTTTGAACCACCAGCCTTCTGGTTAGCAGGAAAGTACCTTAGCCATTACGCTACCAGAGCTCCCAGATTTGATTATTGAGGCCTGTGGTTGTCTTTAAGAAGCCCTGATGGTGCAGTGGTTAAAGTATTGACCTGTGAACCAAAAGGTTGGCAATTCAAACCCAACAACTGCTCTGTGGCAGAAAGATGAGGCAGCTCACTTCTGTAAAAATGTTCAGCCTTGGAAATCCTACGGGGGCAGTTCTAACTCTGTCCTTTAGGGTTGCTATGAGTCAGAGTAGACTCTATGGCAGTGGGTTTGGGTTTTTTGGGTGAGGTTATCTTAACCTTTCTTTTGTTCCCATAGCATAGTTAACAGCCTTCAACAGTATA
This sequence comes from Orycteropus afer afer, assembly GCF_000298275.1. NCBI lineage: Eukaryota > Metazoa > Chordata > Mammalia > Tubulidentata > Orycteropodidae > Orycteropus > Orycteropus afer. The sequence continues at coordinate 18,482,465 of NW_006921592.1, read as the reverse complement.
TGATGCCTAGAGAATGTTGATTGAGTGGATAGGTATAGATTTTGTGTGAATGATTTCCAAGTGCTTGTCTGTGACTCTAAGGAGCTCTGGTGGTGTAATGCCTAAGGCATTCGACTGCTAATCCGAAAGTAATTGGTTCAAATCTACTAGCCACTCCAGGGAAGGAAGACTGGGCAATCTACTGCTGTAAAGATTTACTGCCTCAGAAACCCCAAGGGGGTCTCTATGAGTTGTAATTGACTCAATGGCAATGAGTTTGTTTTGTTTTGTTTTGGCTTATTTGTGACTCTGGCTTCATCAGGCACCATAGATGGCTGTGAAGTGCCTCAGACGTCCTGGTTCCTGCAGTGGCCTGCACGAAAGCTTTGCCAGAGCTGGATTAGCTCCCAGAGACAAGTAATCTCTCCATGTTAGGGGCAGAGGTTAGAAGGACTCCTCACTGTCAAGAGAGTAACACTAACATTATAGCAATAAATCACTGAACATGAGAATTCTCCAAGCTGCTGGAGATGAGTTTTAAATATTCCAATGCTAGCTTTACTGTGATTATTAGCTGTCTCTAAGTTTCTAAACTTGATGGGAATTGGTAGTTTTATGATGCTGGTATTATGGTAAATTATGATATGATACTCAAAGAATTACAAACCAAACCTATTGCCATCTAGTCTATTCTGATGCATAGTGACCCTATAGTTTTACACATTTTAACCACATAGGGTTTCCAAAGCTATAATTTCTATGGAAGCAGACTGCTTCATATTTCTTCTGTGGAGAGGCTGGTGGATTTAAATAATTGATCTTTCAGTTAGCAGCCAAGTGTTTAACCACTGTGCCAACCGGACTCCTTCAAAGAATTGCATATCACCTAAATTCCTGGCATTTCTTCTTTTAACTTGTAGAAATGCTCTTTGTTTTTAGAAAGTGCTGTTATTGTTGTAACACATGTCACAGTCTGGGTTAACTATTACAAAGCTTGACTCTCCACTGGAATGAAAAGAGGACAGGATGGACCAGATGGTCTCTGACAGAGTAAGCTCTCCAAGAGGGACAATATGCAGCTGGTCAATCAGGAGAGGCTTTGGGGATGGTGGGAAATAGTGGCGTTTATTAAGTCTGCACATAGCAATCGAATCCCACAGGTAGTAGCTGACATATGCAGGTTTCAGTAGGTAGTAGGAATTTCCAGATTCCGCTTAGAACATCAGCTTCTCCTCTAGACTGAGTTGAAGACATGTGCCTCATTCACTTGCTCCTTTATCCTCTATCAGGTCAGTTACCAAGTGTTGTCAGTTTTTCTTTTGAAATGTCTTTGAACATTTTTGTATTTTAATAAAAGTTATTAAATAAAGAGTATGAAGATGGTCACATATAAATACATAAATAAATATGAATTAGTATGAAGTAAGTTTAACTGAATATAAAATAATAAATATATCTGGTCACATAGTGCCTAAGGCATTTGACTGTGCAGTGTAGTAAATTACTTAGTGTGGCTTGTCTATCCATAAGTCTTTGTAAACTCCAAGGTGGGAATTGCTATGAGCAACTGAGGAGCTCCTGATTGCTAAAGTTGTCCACCTGGAGTATTTCTGTTGGGAGTGGCACAAAACAATGTTCTGGGAGATTCCCACTGTTTCTCAGGTGCTTAGAGTTCTGATGCTATGATTGGCTAGTTTGACCACACTGCTGGGCTCAAAAGGAGCCCTCCTAGATGCAGAAATCTCTCTCTGACTGCTGGTTGAGGAAGACGTTCTGCTGAAAGAGACACACGCTCCTGAGAAACATGCTGCTGGGAAAAAGACGCAGGAGACACGCATTGCTGAGTGAGACGCCGAGGGACACGCACTGCTGGGAGAGAGACTGTGAGAGACTCTTGGCTGAGGGACAGTGGACTGGGAGAGAGACTGAGCGTTCTTCCTGAACTTGAATTGTAGCCTGGTGCTTCCCTAATAAACCCTGTAATCTGTGAGCTCTGTGTGGCTACTGCAGTGAATTATCGAACCCAGAGGAGAGGTGGTGGGTGCTTTGGGAGGAACGGTTGGTGAAAGGGCTGGAGGGAGGCAGCATGTCTGGCCTTGCAGGAATAGGCCTTGAGTTATTAATGGTGACTCTGTCTTCCTTTTGTGGGGTTAGAGGAGGTGGGAACATGTGGCCTCCTTGCCCTTTTTGCAGTTGGTGTCAGAAGCAGTGGGATTCGTTGCAGTGGTTCCAGACTCATAGAAGCATGAGACTTTGTAAAAGAAAGAAAGAAGGGACCTAGGAAGTAAAACTTTGGATTCTGAGATGGTTACTTTGTTTGGTGCTACCTCTTAAAGTAGATAATTGATCCAGAAGCTAGGGCTTTTGGTTACACCCAGCCAAAGGCCCAAGGTCATATGCATAAAATGGGACAGTAATCAAGGTGAAGAGATGAACCTGGAATGTCTTTAAAAGGATTGTGTTTTGGATTATGTGTTTACCTGAATATACTATGGCTATTGGATGTTCTCTTACCTGCTTGTACATTAGAAATGATTATGGGGTGTGGGTAACAGAGTGTGTGTAAGTCTGCCTTCAGCCAGTACTTGATTGGATATGTTAAAAGGGGAAATAGAATTTGCCCAAAAGAAACACAGGCTTTTGTTTTAAGCCCTGTGTGTAGAGAGTACTAGGAGCTTAGGTAGAAACCACCTGGGTCTACCTGAGTGGAAATGGGGGAAGTGCAGCAAAGAAGAAACGGGATGAGTTTGGTACTCTTTAACCTAGGCCACAGAGGCTGGAGATGAGAGGAAGGGCTGGCTGGTCTGAAGTGCCTGGAGTTGTGAGCCTATGGGCATTGAAATAGTCCCTGAGGACTGAAGATGTGAGAGAAGGTGCTGGCTGGTCTGAAGTGAAGGGAAGAGTGTGA
>NW_006921592.1:18468147-18478960 GCF_000298275.1 Orycteropus afer afer | reverse complement strand
CATTGCTGAGTGAGACACCAAGGGACATGTGCTGCTGGGAGAGAGACTGAGAGAAACTGTTGGCTGAGGGATGGTGGGCTGGGAGAGAGACTGAGCATTCTTCCTGAACTTGAATTGTAGCCTGGTGCTTCCCTAATAAACCCCGTAATCTGTGAGTTCTGTGTGGCCACTGCAGCGAATTATCAAACCCAGAGGAGAGGTGGTGCGTGTTTTGGGAGGAATGGTTGGTGAAAGGGCTGGAGGGAGGCAACATGTCTGGCCTTGCAGGAATAGGCTTTGGGTTGTTGATGGTGACTCTGTTTTCCTTTTGTGTGGGGTTAGAGGAGGTGGGAACATGTGGCCTCCTTGCCCTTTTTGCAGACTGCTAACCAGAAGGCTGACAGTTCAAACCCACCAGCCACTCCTCTGAAGGAAGGTTGGGCAATCTACTTCCATAGTGATACTGCCTCAGAAACCCAAGGAAGGGTCGCCATGAGTTGGATATGACTTGACAGCAGTGAGTTTGGTTTGGTATGAACATAAAAGCTCAAACATACCTTACTAGAGGTCGGAGGAACATGGAATTTTATAAACAGTTTAAATGATACCTATTTTTTTCTGTAAATTTATTTACCTTTTACTTAAAAAATAGTGTTGACTAAATTAATTCTTCCCTATCAATCCCTTCCTATCCATTTCTGCTGCCCTTACAGCCTTTGTCACCTAATGTGGAGAATAATGGAGCAGAGTCTCTGACTTCCGTCTTTCCCTTCTTTGTAGGTCATTCTATTGTTGGTGCTTGTCTTAGTTCTCTAGTGCTGCTATAACAGAAATATCACAAGTGGATGGTTTTAATGAACAGAAATTTATTCTCTCACAGTTTTGGGGACTCGAAGTTTGAATTCAGGGCACCAGCTCTAAGAGAAGCCTTTTTCTCTCTGTTGGCTCTGGAGAAAAGTCCTTGTCTCCTTTCAACATCTATGGGCCCAGCATTCTTTAGAGATTTCCAGGTATCTTGGCATCAATTTTCCCCTGGGCCTAGGAGTGTCTCAGTGCAGGGACCCTGGGTCCAAAGGATGCACTCCACGCCTGCCTCTTCTTTCTTGGCTGTAAGATAAAGTATGTGACTGAAGCAAAGGTGTTACTAGATTAAAATTGTAAAGGTGGAGACTGACTTGATTAAGGCTGTGACTTGAGTTACTGAAGGACGTGATTCACCCCATACTATTCCTGTCTCATTAACATGTAGAGGTTAAGATTTATAGCACCTCACAAAATGAAGAATAATTACATCACATCACAAAATGGAAGACAGTCACAAATTACTGGATCATGGTCTAGCCATGTTGACACATATTTTTGGGAGGCATCATTCAATCCATGACACTGCTCTTCACCTTATTGATTCTGATGTGTCTTTTCCTTAAAAGTATTCTATATATTTACTTTTTAATTTTGTATTGTTTGACCAAGTTTATTTCTTTTTTTTTTTTTGTAGAAAGGAGCAAGTTAGTACTCTGTATCAAAACATCAACCTCGTGGAGCCAAGATTAATTCAGCCATATGAACATGTTATAAAGAACTTTATCCGGGAGATCAGACTCCAGAGCACAGAAATGGAAAACCTGGCCATTGCAGTGAAGAGGTATTGACAGCATTCCTTTCTCAGTGGTACATGTTATTATTATCTGCCATCAAGTCGACTCCAACCTATGGTAACCTTTAGGACAACACAACAAAATGTTGCCCTGTCCTGCATCATCTTCACAGCTGTCTGCATGTTCAAGCCCATCATTGTGGCTGTTGTGTCAGTCCATCTCACTGAGGGTCTCCCTCGCCTTCACCAAACATGATGTCCTCTTCCAGCAATTGATCCCTCCTGATAACATGTCCAAAGTAACTAAACCACACAATAACCTGTTGTGATCTATGAAGTTTTTGTCGGCTGATTTTCAGAAGTAGATTGCTAGGCCTTTCTTCCTATTCTGTCTCAGTCTAGAAGCTCCAAGGAAACTTGTCCACCATGGCTGACCCTGCTATTATTTGAAATACTGGTAGCATAGCTTCCAGCATCACAGCAACACCCAGGCTGCCACAGTAGGACAGACAGACAGGTCTTGGAAGTTGTACATAGGACCCTTTAACTTGCTGTATGACCCGTGTGGCAAATGGTTGCAACTGCATCATTGCATTTTGGTGTGTTGTTGGGTGCCATCAAGTTGATTCCTACTCATAGCCGCCCCTTGTGACAGAGTGGAAGTGCCCTATACAGGTTCCTAAGCTGTAATCTTTATGGAAGCAGATCCTCAGGTCTTTGTCCTGCAGAGCCGTTGGGTAGGTTCAAACCACCAACCCTTTGATTAGCAGCCAAGCACTTAACTGCTGCACCACTAGGGTTCCTTGGTATAATATGACTTATTAAAACACAGGAAATATAGAGCTTTCTGAACTAAGCCAGCTTGAGGGAAGTTGAGTTAGGCGGGCGATAATTCATAGGTCAGCCAGAAATTAATCAGTAAGTCACTATTGTCCTATTATGTAAACTCTTCAAGGCCACTGACTAGATACATAACAATTCAGAAAGATTTGTTATATCGGACACTTAAACCACACAGGAAACTTTACATTCAGAGAGGTAAGCAGAACTCCATTGGAAGCTTAGCTTTGTCACCAACAGATTTGTGACCTTGGCCTGATTATTCAGTTTCCCTGAGCCTTATCTGCAAAATGAGGGTAAAAATATTCAAACCATCAGGGTGTTGAGACTATGCAGATAACATCCTGGGTGGGTTTCTTACACGGCACCTGCCACATAGTGGGTGTTCAGAAATGTTTCTTTCCCTCCCTCTAACCCTCCTCACCTTGCCTTCTTGGCTCAACTGAAAATCTTAAACACTGTTAAATCCCAGTATAACACAGACATTTTAAGCTGTAACTGGCTTACATAGGCTACCTCATTGGTTTTAACAGCAACCCTATGCAAAAGCAGCATTTTCGTCTGTTGCAATACAGACGGCAGTCTCTTGCCTCTCTGCTGGCTAGAAGGACCAAACTCCTTTAGCAAATAGGAAAGCGTGTTTTCAGGTCATGCTTTCTGGATGTTCTGCCACACAGGGCTTCCCACTGCTGTGGGCCCCTCCCCACAGCCGTGAGCATGCTCACATCTTGCTGGCCTCTAGAACTTTTCAAACATGGCCCATTGGATAGGACACTGTCTTTTCTGTGTGGGGGGCAGGCAAGGACTGCAGACTTCACTTTTCTTTAGTTCCTCTGTCTTTTTCCCTTCCCCTCAGCATGATGATAAAGCTATAAATTGACCATCTGGAGTAAATGAAGAGAATTAAAAATGTAGAAAGTAAAATGTTTTAAAATTTTAATGCTAAATGGGACTTATCTTAAAGCCCTAGAACCAAACCAAACCCACTGCCGTCAAGTCGATTCCGACTCATAGCAACCCCTGTTTGGTTTCCAAGGCAGTAAATCTTTTCCTTCCATGGAGTGGCTGGTGGGTTTGAACTGCCAACCTTCAGGTTAGCAGTCAAATGCCTTAGGCACTGTGCCATCAGACCTCCTTTATAGTCATAGAGACAGGCAGTATTTGAACTTTTCACAGGGCTTTTCTTCTGGACATTTTCAATTCCTGACTTTAATCTTTCTCCTCAAATTTGCATTCTAGAGGCTTCCAATAGGATAATAAGGGGAGGGGGTGGGGTCCTCAAATCTCTAGACATTTTATGCTGGGGCAAATATAGTGTCATTATGGGCTCTTCAATTAACAGAAAAAAAAAGGTATTTCCTCAGAGGTGAGGAAGGCAGAGACAACACATTCAGGAGTAGCCCTGGATGTGTGTGACTACTTGTTTAGAGGATATAGCCAGAAAAAATTGGTCAACACAAAGCAAAGGACACGGGAATGAGCTATTAACAGTCACAGAGTTGATCAATTTTTAAAAAAATTGCTATGGACATACATAATTCTTAGACTTCAAATAGCAGATATTTATAAGCAGAAATTAGCTGACTCTCCAAACATGGCTAACATAACCTGAGAAGGCTATAAAGAGAGGAGGAGGAAGTAAACAGGAGAAGAAAACAATAATGAGTTACTGGGCATTTTACTTTGGAGCCGCCCTGCCATATTTGCTTGGAGTTTTATGTGTACATCCAACCAATGCATGAACAAACTGTTAAAAAGGAGTAAATCAGTTGAAAGCAGGTAGGATGGTATAGGAGAAGCTATCAAACTGGAAGATGGGAGGTCTCTTATATAAGACCTGCTTTCTGACTTTTGTAAACAGAATGTCATTGGTCCAAGTGAAATGACTCTCAAAACCTCATGATTTCGGCTTTTGGGGGCTTATAATCTAGTTGGATAGGCAAGGAATATACATGTAAGAAATTAAATAATTACACATATAGCTGAGAAACAATAAAATAAAAAATATGTAAGGATTTGTTAAATCTGAAACACTGTATTGTGACAGACATCTCCATACTAGATAATTGCAAAATAAAATAATCCGGGAACCCTTCTCACTACAGTTTTCCATTTCTATCTTTCTGGCAAGTCAGGATGTGATTTAATTGATTGTTGTTGTTGTTATGTGCCGTTGAGTTGGACCCGACTCATAGCGACTCCTTCTTGGGTTTCTGAGGCAGTAGCACTATGGAAGTAGATTACCCAATCTTCCTTCCAAGGATTGGCTGGTGGGTTTGAACTGCCAGCTTTCTGGTTAGCAGTCAAGTGCCTTAGGCACAAACAAAGTCCAGAACTTTTTAAAAAGGTAACCTTACCTACAGAGCCCTTGGATGGGCATTTAATGTGCTTGACTGCTACCTAGAAGACTGGTAGGTTTGTATCCTTTCAGAGGCACACATAGGGTTGCCATGAGTCAGAATGGATTTGATGGCAATTGGTTGGTTGGAAAGTAGCAGTGCTTAAAGCATACAGCTCCTAACCAAAAGGTTGGGAGTTCAAACCTGCCAGCTGCTCCATGGGAGAAAGATGAGGCAGTCTGCTGCTATAAAGATTTACAGCCTTGGAAATCCTGTGGGGCAGTTCTACTCTGTCCTATAGGGTTGCTGTGGGTTGGACTTGACTCAATGGCAGTGGGTTTGGTTTTTGGGACTGGTTAGTATAATGTGGGGGATTGATATAGTAGTTGAGGCTTAGATCTCATCTTCACATTACAAGTCTAAAAGTATAATGAAAAGGCACACATCTCATTGGATTTCAGAGCCCAGGACAAGGCAGCCATGCAGCTGAGTGAGCTGGAAGAGGAAATGGATCAGAGGATTCAAGCCGCAGAGCACAAGACACGGAAAGATGTGAGTTTCTGGAGTTGGTTCGTTCATTAAGGAGATTTTATGGAGCCTGTTTTATGTTCTGGGCACTGCTCCAGGTGTAGAGGTGTGGGTACAGCCAGTCTAAGCTTTCTTGGGGGCTCTTAGCAAAATAATTTTTAGTGGTGGTGGCTTTTTTTTTTTTGGAGTAGGGTGCAGAGACAGATAATAAACATGAATCAGATGAATACAGAAAATGATTTCAGATAGTGATGAATGCAGTGGTAGAAATAAAGCAGCATTGTGTGATAGACAGTGGCTCGGGTGGAAGCTGCTTTAGGTTGGGAGGTCAGAGAGCTCTTTGAAGTGGTCACATAGGAGCTGAGATCTGATTGAAGGCAAAGCCAGGTTTCAGTAGAGAAAATGACTTGGCTTTTACATATCACCATCTTATAGCCCATATCTGCTGCCAACTTTCAGCCTAAATTTCAGTGAAATTAAAAGTTTATCTTCACACTTTGGTGTTTTCATAATGGAATATATCTTTGCCCATCTGTGGTGTAGTAAATTACTTACTGTGGCTTTTCTACCCATAAGTCTTTGTAAACTCCAAGGTGGATTTTCTATGAGCAACTGAGAAGCTCCTGATTGCTGAAGTTGTCCACCTGGAGTATTTCTGTTGGGAGTGGCACAAAACAATGTTCTGGGAGGTGCCCACTCTCTCTCAGGTGCTTAGAGTTCTGATGCTATGATTGGCTAGTTTGGCCACCCTGCCGGGCTCAAAAGGAGGTCTCCTGGAGGCAGAACTCTCTCTGACTGCTGGTTGAGGAAGACGTGCTGCTCAAAGAGACACGGGCTCCTGAGACACGAGTTGCTGGGAAAGAGACGCAAGAGACATTTATCGCTGAGTGAGACACCGAGGGACCAGCACTGCTGGGAAAGAGACTGTGAGAGACTGTTGGCTGAGGGACGGTGGGCTCGGAGAGAGACCGAACATTTTTCCTGAACTTGAATTGTAGCCTGTGGTGCTTCCCTAATAAACCCTGTAATCTGTGAGTTCTGTGTGGCCACTGCAGCGAATTATCGAACCCAGGAGAGAGGTGGTGGGTGCTTTGGGAGGAACAGTTGGTGAAAGGCCTGAAGGGAGGCAGCATGTCTGGCCTTGCAGGAATAGGCCTTGGGTTACTGCTGGTAATCCTGTCTTCCTCTTGTAGGGTTAGAGGAGGTCGGAAGATGTGGCCTCCTTGCCCTTTTTGCACCATCACTATGTCATTGTTAACTGCCATCAAAGCAGTCTCCTACTCATGCTGATCCCATGCACAGGAGAATGAAATGGTGCCTGGTTGGCATAGCTGTGCATTGCTGTGCTTCTGCTCCAGCTGTTTCCTGTACCTTGATGATAGTGGCCCCTCTCCTTTCTACTTTCTTGAATTCTGCAAATGTCAGAAAAAGTCTCACCTTCTCCTCAATGCCCACCCCTTGTCCTCCAACTTATATTTGCCTCTTCTTGACTTTGACTCCTGTTGTGTGTGTAGTGTACATTGCATTGTTTCATGGTTAGTGTTTTTAAAAAATATTTTAATAGCTTTTTTGAGGTATAATTGGCATACATTATGGATATAGCACTGGAAGCACTCGCTTGTTTCTGATAAGAAATTTGAAAGACAGCTACCTGGACAACCAAATGGAAGAGATCCATATTGTGCCAATTCCAAAGAAAGTTAATCCAACAGAATGTGGAAATTATCAAACATATCATTAATATTAGGTGCAAGAAGATGCATTACTAAAGATAATTAAAAAATGGTCACAGTAGTACATCCACTGGAAACTGCCAGAAATTCCAGCTGGAATAAGGGATATCATTGCTGATGTCAGAAAGATCTTGGCTTAAAGCAAAGGATACTGGAAAGAGGTATACCTGTGTTTTATTGATTATGCAAAGGCATTCAGCTGTGTTGATCATAACAAATTAGGGGTAATATTTTAAAGAATGAGAATTCCAGAACACTTAATTGTGCTTATGAGGAATCTGTGTATAGACCATTAGAGAGTCGTTCACACAGAACTGAAAGAAAGTTGTGTATCAGGGTTGTATCATTTCACCATACTTGTTCAGTCTGTTTGCTGAGCAAATAATCCCGGATGTTGGACTATAGGAAGAAGAATGTGGCACAAGATTGGAGGAAGGCTCATTAACAACCTGCAGTATGCAGATGATACAGCCTTGCTTGCTGAAAGTGAAGACTTGAAGTTCAAAGGCTGCAGCCTTCAGTATGGATTACACCTCAACATAAAGAAAACAAAAATTCTCACAACTGGACCAATAAGCAACATCATGATAAATGGAGAAAAGATTGTAGTCATCAGGGATTTCATTTTACTTGGGTCCACAATCAACACCCATGGAAGCAGCAGTCAAGAAATCAGACATTGTATTGCACTGGGTAAATCTGCTGCAAAAGAATTCTTTAAAGTGTTTGAGAGCAAAGATGTCACTTTGAACATGAAGGTACACCTAACCCAAGCCATGGTATTTTCAGTAGGCTCATATGCACGTGAGAGCTGTACAATGAATAAGGAAACCCACAGAAGAATTGATGTGTTTGAATTGTGGTGCTGGCTAAGAATACAGAATGTACCATGGACTGCTAGAAGAACGAACAAATCCATCTTGGAGGAAGTATAGACAGAATGCCTCTTAGAAGTGAGAATGGCCAAACTCCGTCTTTCGCAATTTGGTCACATTGTCAAAAGGGATCAGTTCCTGGAGAAGGATATCATGCTGGGTAAAGTCAAGGGTCAGCGAAAAAAGGGAAGCCCCTCAACAAGATGGTTTGGCACAGTGACTGCAACAGTGGGCTCAAGCATGGTAATGATTGTGAGGATGGGGCAGGACCTGGTGGTATTTTGTTATACATAGGGTCACAGTGAGTAAAAAGCAACTTGATGGCACCTAACAGCAGCAACAACAAACTGCACATATTTAAAGTGAATGAGTTTTTACATACGTATTTACCCATGAAACCATCACCACGATCAAGATAAACAACATACCCGTCAACCACAAACACTTCCTCATGCCTCTTTATTATACCTCCCCTCTTCTCTTCTTTTTCCCTTCTTGCCAGGCTACCACAGTTCTGTTTTCTGTCATTTATAGCTTAGGTTCAGTTTTTTAGATTTTTATATAAATGGAGTCATATAATATGTACTCTTCTTTGTCTAGCTTCTTTTACTCAAGCATAATTGTTTTGAGACTCATCTACGTGGTAACATATATCAGTGGTTCATTCTTTATCATTGCTGAGTAATATTCCATTGCATTTTACAATTACAACATTTTGCTTATCCTTTATCCATTCTTCTTTTGAAGGGCATTTGAATAGTTTTTGGCTATTACACCTAAAACTGGTATGACCAATTGTGCACAAGTGTTTGTATGGACATTTGCTTATATTTCTCGAGTAAATTCCTAGTTGGAAACAGTTGTTTTGTGTGTCAGTATATATTTACATATTATTCTTATGCCAAGAGACTGACAAACTATTGTACCAAGGTAAAATATTTGTACTATTGTACATTTTCTCCAGCACTACATGAGTGCTCAATACTGTTAAGTGTTCTAATAGAGATGTAGAGGAAATCTCATTGTGGTTTTAATTTACATTTCCCTGGCGTAGTCCCTAAGGCATTTGACTGCTAACCAGAAGGCTGGCAGTTCAAACCCACCAGCCACTCCTCTGAAAGGAAGGTTGGCCAATCTCCTGTAGTGATACTGTTTCAGAAACCCAAGGAAGGGTTGCTATGAGTCGGATCTGACTCAACGGCAGTGAGTTTGGTTTTGGTTTTAATGATTGATGATGTTGAGTATGTTTTCATGTGCTTACATCTCTGTATCTTTTTGGTCAAGTGTCTGTTTGAACTTTTTGCCCATTTTAAAAAGTGGGTTGTTTGTTTTCTTGTTATTGAGTTTTGAGAGTTCTTATAAATTCTGGATACTAGTCCTTTGTCAGGAGCTCTGGTGGCTTAGTGCCTAAGGCATTTGACTGCTAACCAGAAGGCTGGCAGTTCAAACCCACCAGCCACTCCTCAGAAGGAAGATTGGGCAATCTTCTTCTGTAAAGATACTGGCTGGGAAACCCAAGGAGGGGTCGCTATGAGTCGAATCGACTAGACAGCAGGGAGTTTTTTTTTTGGTTTGGAGTCCTTTATCAGATACTTAATTTATAAATATTTTCTCTCAGACTGTGACTTGTCTTTTCACTCTCCAAATAGTGTGTTTTGAAGACCAGACATTTTAAATTTTAAGTTCAGTTTACCAAATTCCTAGTGCTTTTGGTGTCCTATTTAACAGGTATTTCCCTAACCCAAAGCCACAGATATTTCCAATATTTCCTTCAGAGGTTTTATGATGATGATGATGATTTGGGTGAAAGTTTATAGAGCAAATTAATTTTCCATTCAGCAATTCATGCATATTTTGTTCCATGACATTGATTACAATCCCCACAATGCTCCCTTCCCTCTTCCTCTCCGTGCTTACCTTTTCTCTCTGTCCTCCTTTCCTAGGCATTCCTGCCCTCTGAGCTATCTCTCTGCACAAATACTACCCTTCTGAGCTCCTGTAATTAATTGTTCTAAGGAGTGTACTTACCCAGTGTAATTGTTCATCTCATAGGCCTGTCTATTGTTGGGCTGGAGGTTAAGCCAAGAGAGTGAGGTCAATTCCATGCCCTAAGGGTGACCAGGGACCATAGTTTTGGGGGTTTCACCAGTCTATATCAGACCAGTAAGCCTGGTCTTTTTTATAATTTTGAGTTTTGGTCCACATTTTTTCTCCCACTTTATATAGCATCTCCAATTTTGATCTCTCTCTGAGTGTTTGGCGGTGGTAGCTGGGCACCAGGATCAAGTAGGCTGAGGTTCCTGTGGTCCACTAGTCCCTTGGACTAATGGTTTCAATGCATCTTTGATTTTCTTCACTCTTCTTTGCTCAGGATGAGGAGAGACCAATTGTTACAACTTAGATGGATGTTCACAAGCTTTCAAAACCCCAGTTGCTACTTAACAAAGTAGGGTGTAGAACAATATTTTTGTGTAGTACGTTATGCCAGTTGGGCTTAATGTGCCCTGTAACTGTGATCCCAAGCCTGCAAGCCCAAGTGACCCACTCCCTCAAAGTGTTTGTCTGTGGCTAAGAAGTTATCATAAATTTGCCCCCTGTTAGCTCTGTTATATATAGGCATTCTTATAAAAAAACCAAACTCACTGCTGTTGAGTCCATTTGACTCATAGTGACCCCTCCTTGGGTTTCTGAGGCAATATCTCTACAGAAGTAGATTGCTCAGTCTTCCTTCCAAGTAGTGGCTTGTGGGTTTGAACTGCCAGCCTTCTGGTTGGCATTCTTATTGTTGTTGTTGTTGTTGTTGTTTGCCGTCGAGTCAGCCCTGACTCATAGCAACCTCTCCTTGGGTTTCCGAGGCAGTATCACTATGGAAGTAGGATTGCCCAACCTTCCTTCTGAGGAGTGGCTGGTGGGTATGAACCG
>NW_006921592.1:18460411-18464007 GCF_000298275.1 Orycteropus afer afer | reverse complement strand
TTGCATATTTGTCCAAATTCAGTTTATCAGTAGTATCTGTGTAGGTTAATTTCTGAGCTATCAATTTTGCTCCATTGATTGATTATCTATCTTCATACCAGTTTCACAGTCTTGATTCTCACTGATTTAAAACATGGCTTCAAACTGCTTCAAAATGGTTTGGATCAGTAATTGCCCTTGTAAATAAGGGCCCCATGTGTGTTGCATGGCAACCAGGTTTGTTGCCAATAGTATTTGAAGTAGGAAACAGACAGCTGTGCTCTGCTCAAAGATGGTGGCCTACTGTGCTACTTTGAATGAGTATTGCTTTCCAGAGTGTTGCCAATCTCCCACATCAGGCTCCTAAAAATTTCGGGGAGAAGGACTGTGGCAGGACTTTTGGAGAGCATCAGTATTTGTAGGTCTCTTTTATATTACTCATGGAGCCCTGGTGGTGCAGTAGTTAAGTGCTTGACTGCTAACAGAAAGGTTGGCAGTTCTAACTCACTTTGCATTCTATGGCAGAAAGATGTGGTAGTTTACTTCAATAAAGATTTATAGTCTTAGAAGCCCTATGGGAGAGTTCTATTCTGTCCTGTAGGATTGCTGTGAGTTGACATTGACAACTATGGCAATGGCTTTTTTTTTCTTTGAATATTGTTCATAGGTGGCCTTTATTAACTTGAGAAATTCCTTTTTCTCCTTGTTTGCATTTTTTATTTTTAATTCAGGAAAGGATGTTGAATTTTGTCAAATGTGTTTTCTGTGTTTATTATAACGTTCATATGGTTTTTCTTTTTCAGAATATTGATATGGTCAATTCCATATTAAATAAAAGTTAAGTCGGATGCACACTCATTATAAAACCAACTTGGTCATGATGTGTTATCATTTTTATATACCATTGGATTCAATTTGATAAATTTGTGTTTATTATTTTTGCATCCAAATTCATAAGAGACATTGGTTTGCAGTTTTCTTTTAAGGTCTTTGTCTAATTTTGGCACCAGGGTCATGTTAGTTTCATAGAGTGAGTCCCTCTTCCTATGTTTTCTGGAAGTTTCTAAAGAATTGGTCTGAACCACCACCATCTTTCACCCACAATACTGTAATAACCTTCTAACTGATCTGGGAATGAAGGAAGGTAATAATTTCCTTTACTAAGCTCTGAATCTTCCTTCTGAGGAGTGGGTGGTGGGTTTGAATTGCCAGCCTTCTGTTTAGCAGTCAAATGCCTTAGGCACTATGCCACCAAAGTTCCTTTTTTTTTTTTGGTTTAAGCTCTGAATAAAATATTTTTAATTATAGAAAATGCTGTGTTTAGGATTATGGCCATGCAAACAGTAAAGAGACTTTCTGAGTGACATCTAAGTTCATTTTGATGCCAGGAAGGCTGCCCAAGTTAGTGTCTAGTCTTCATCCACCTGTAAGATGGGCAATACTTGTTGCCTCACCTATAAAGCTAGAATGAAATTAAGAAACCTTCTATAGAAAAGGTTGTAATTAATGAAAATGGTAATAATTTTACATGATTAATTAATTTATATGGATTATTTAATTTTTAGAAGTCCCTGTGTGGTGCAAACAGTTACATGCTTGACTACTAGCTAAAAGGTTAGTGGTTCAAACCCACTCAGAGGCTCCTTGGGAGACAGGCCTGGCTCTCTGCTTCCAAAAGGTCACAGCCTTGAATACCCTATGGGGAAGTTCTACTCAGCAGACATGGGACTGCCATGAGTTGAAATCAACTTAACAGCAAATAACAACAACAGCATTTACTTTTCATGAATTACTTAATGTTTTAAGTAACTGGAAGGTTGGGCAATCTACTTCTGTAGTGATACTGCCTCGGAAACCCAAGAAGGGGTCACTGTGAGTTGGGTCTGAATCGACAGCACATAACAACAACAACAACAACAACAACAAGTGCTGCTATAACAGAAATACCACAAGTGCATGGCTTTAACAAACAGAAATGTATTCTCTCACAGTTTAGGAGTTTAGAAGTCCAAATTCAAGGTGCCAGCTCTAGGGGAAGTCTTTGTCTCTTTTGGCTCTGGCAGGATGGTCCTTGTCTCTTTTCAAATCTGTGGGCCTAGCATCTTTTGAAGGTCTCAATGTGTCTTGGTGTCAGTCTTCCTTTAGGTCTAGGAGGTTCTCAGCCCAGGGACCTTGGGTCCAAAGGATGTGCTCCACTCCTGCCTCTTCTTTCTTGGCTGTAGTGAGATCCTGCATTTTCTGCTCACTTCTCTTTCCTTTCATCTCTTGTAAGAGAAATGGTGATGTCTTTATATCAAATCAGGGCAGTGATCTGAGTAAGGATGTTGATCCCACCCTTAACCCCTTATAACTGATTGGCTGATCACATTAGATCACATCATGGAGGGTGATTACATCATTATAGAACTGCCAAATCAAATCATTACAGGACTGCCAAACCAATGAGAATCATGGCCTAGTCAAACTAAAAAAAGCCGAACTCACTGCTTTTGAATCTATTTGACTCATAGTGACCTCTCCTTGGGTTTCTGAGGTGATATATCTACAGAAGTAGATTGCTCAATCTTCCTTCTGAGGAGTGGCTGGTGGGTTTGAACCTCCAGGCTTCTGGTTAGCAGTCAAATGCCTTAGGCACATATTTTGGAAGATACATTCAATTCGTGATACTTAATTTGCATGAAATATTTAATTTATATAGATTATTTAATTTGCATGGATTATTTAATTTAGTCCTCAAAGTTATCCACTAAGAATATGGAGGCAGCAATAGATTAAGTAATTTGCCCAGGCTAGGTAACCAGTAAACTAGTAAGCAGACAGAGAGGTCTTTGAAGGAAGGCAAGTGTTCATGTGTGAGATCATGCTATCTCTTCAAAGAGGCCTACTAACCTCCTATCTAACTGGTTTACTGGTATATCTCCCTGTTTTAATCTTCTTAGCATCACTTCCTGCATTATCTTTATTTTCTGTTTCCCCCACTAGAAGGCATGAGAGTATCACTTTGTCCTTATTACTCCCTGCTCTATCCCTAGTTCCTGGAACTGTTCTTGGTGTATCATAGGCTACCAATGAATATTTATACAATGAACTTAAGTGTTTATTAACATAAAACTTTATTTTAGTGCCAGAGGTGTATGTATCTAGGGAAAATAGCACCTATGGGAAGCACTAATATTGCACCCCTGTCCAAACATTTGACACTTTCTGATAACTTTATCACAATTATCAGCTCAAAAATACAAGTCAAGCTTGTTAATCTTTTGATTAACTCCTCATGGCACTATACAAAAATTATGACTGTACCTTCCTCGCTTTCACTGAGAAAATTGGTCTATGATGTGCTCAAAGTCATTTTTTTTCAGTTTCAGAATTCTCTTTATACACTCAGCAGAGCAAGATCACATAGTCTTTCTTGACCCATGAGGCTCTCAAATATGAAAATATTAGTTTTAAATTGCTGAATGATCTCTCACAGCTGGTGATGGAAACTGAGATGGTTAATAGAAACTGCTCAGTGGTGCCCCCTTTTAAGTGGCACCCCACTTCAAATGGTGCCCAGGGTATTATCTGAAAAATGCTGTGGTCCAGCCCCGGAGCGGCACAGCCAGTAGCCGACA
>NW_006921592.1:18423777-18459731 GCF_000298275.1 Orycteropus afer afer | reverse complement strand
GTGCCTTTTTACTTGTCAACCCTGCGGCTCAGCCTCAGCAGCCAGCAGCTGTCTGAGTGAAGAAACGCCTCTAGCTCCAGTGGGCCGGGAGCAGGAGGCAGAGCTGGACCCCAAGGTTGAGGGGCTTTCACCCAGCCCCTTGAGCCTGGCACTTTGAACTTGGACTTAAAGCCTCCAAATTTTAAGAATAAACTGCTGTTTGTTAAGGCTGTCCCATTTGTGGTATATTCTTGTCAGAGTACCACTAGGTAACCAGAACAGTGTCTTAACTAAAAGTATGGAATCTTATTCTAACCATATGGACTCTTGGCCTAAAAAATCAAAAATGTTTATCCTCACAAAGGCATGTGCCACTCCCACCATATCTTTGGTACACATTGTTTAGTACAAAGCATAGGCTATAAAATCACAAATTTGTTAATAGAAAAAGAAAACTTTAGGATATTTGGGCTCATAGGAGGTTCTGCAGGCTGACCTTCTGAGGTGCCCTTCAGCCATTCTCTGCTCCAGGAGAACATGAAGAATCACCTTACATAAGAAGCAGCCTATTTGGAAGCATGGTGCATAGATATCTGCAGTTGATATGATTTGAATTCAGAGAAGACATAAGCTCTAAGTGAAAGGGTGAATCCACCCTGCAGTCCTAAGGGCTGATGATATGGTAGCATCCAGGCACGCCCTGAGAAAAATGAGTCATCTAGCAAAACAACCATCTAGAAAACCACTGAAAATATGAGAAACCAAATTAAACATCAAAACTTGAGACGATGGCTCACAAATAAAATCCTCTCATAATCATTTAATAAAATGTTTTAATGGATTTTGAGCTATAGTTAAACTTTGCTGGGTACAAATTTCCTGTATTCGTTTGATGCCACTCCCCTTCCCTTGTTTTTTTAAGTGGGAATTAAGTAGATACTTGCTTATTATGGTGGTGTAGTGGTCAAGGCATTTGGCTACTAACCAAAAGGTCAGTGGTTTGAACCCACCAGGTGCTCTGTGGAAGAAAGATGAGGTGTCTGTTTCTGTAAAGACTGACAGTCTTGGAAGCCTAATGGAGGTCACTATGAGTTGGAATTGGCGAGTTGGCAGTGAGTTTGGTTTTTGTTTTAGTGCAAACAGTTAAGTGCTTGGCTACTGACTCAAAGGCTGTAGTTCAGCCCCTCAGAAGAAAGGCTGGAAGTTCAGCCCCTCAGATCTGCTTCTGAAAAGTCACCGACTTGAAAACTCTAGAAATTGTTGCCCTGAGATAAACTTTAAATCTTAAACTAAAAATGTCCCCTGAAGTCTTCTTCAAATCAAATCATAGGTTCGTGTAAGTAGTAAAGATTGTCTTCTTTGATCATTGTGCTCTTTCAGATCTATCTGATATGAAACAAGGAGCTCTGGTGGCACAGTGGTTAGTAGCTGGTGGAGCAGTGGTTAGCAGTTGCAAACCAAAAGATCAGCAGTTCGAACTCACTAGCCACTCCACAGGAGAAAGATGAGGCAGTCTGCTTCTGTAAAGATTTACAGCTTTGGAAACACTCTGGGGCCGTTCTGCTTTGCCCTGTAGGGTTGCTATGAGTTGGGATGAACTTGATGACAATGGATTTGGGTATACGAAATCAGATTGACAATAGCAACACATAAGATTAGATAGGAAACTTAGAGGGCAGTGAGTTTATGTTAATGGTGGAGGAACAACTTGGAAAGGAGGATGAGAATGGTTTCGTAACTCAAAGTATATATTGAATGTCATTGAATTGTACATGTAGAAATTGTTGAATTGGTATATGTTCTACAACAAAAATGAATCATATTAAACAAAAATACAACTCTATGGAGTGTAGTTCTATAACATATGGGGTTGCCATGAGTCACGGTCTACTCAATTGCAACTATTTTTTGTTTGTTTTGCTTTCTTTGATACAGTTTTGCTTAGCATAGAATTTTTTTCTTTGGTGGATTCATCTTAAGCATGCCTCACTCAGCTGTGGGAGAGTAGATGCTTTCATTCTAATCTGTGCTATGGTGACTCCTGCATACAGTGGCCTTTTCCTCTTTGATGACTGCTGAGTAGGGAAGGCTGGACATTTGAGGGCCCATGCAGATTAAACACCAAAATCAAACCAGTTAACCTCAGATCAATTCTGACTCATAAAGCAGAGTAGAACTGTCCTATAGGGTTTCCAAGACTGTAATCTTTACAGAAGCAGACTGCCACATCTTTCTCCCTCAGAGAAGCTGCTGGGTTTCAACCACCGACTTTAAGGTTAGCAGCTGAATTCTTAACCACTGTACCACCAGGGGGGAGCTCTGGTGGTATAGTGTCTAAGGCATTTGATTGCTAACCAGAAGGCTGACAGTTCAAATCCACTAGCCACTCACCAGAAGGAAGATGGTAGGAATCTACTTCTGTAGTGTTACTGCCAGAGAAACCAAGGAGGGGTCGCTATGAGTTGGATCTGACCCGACGGCAGTGAGTTTGTTTTTTTGTTTTTTTGTTTTTTTTTTTTGGTGTCACCGGTGCTCCTTCAGTGCAGGTTGGTGGTTGGTAATTCCTGCCACTGAACCATGGTATCTGAGAGACGACAAGACAAGAACGTCTATGGCCCTCTTTTCAGATGGAATTGGATGAGTCAGCAAGAAACGGTAGGGGTCTGTGACTTCCAGAGGAGACATGAAAGAACATTCTCTCCTGGAAGAGAGCACAACTGCCCAAGTCCTCCAAGGACTTATTTCCACCTTTAGTTCTACTCTTCCTCTGCTTCAGTTTCCTCTCTTTCTCAGGACTTGACCACTAATGAAGACTTAGTCTGAATCTAGTGAAACCATTCCTGATAACTGTGGGCAGCACTCATCCCTCCCACATGTCAGCCACCCGTATTACTTAGGTATGCCATATCTTTTAATTACTTAGTGATCATTAAATTAACTGATCAGAGTAATAGCCTTAGATGTGTCACCCCAGGGCCATGTTTGTATGCAGGTTATGGAATGCTGAAGTGCTTCCACTTTCGTTGGTTTCAATTCCAGAACTCGAGTACATCTAAAGTTACTTGGTTTACTTCTACTGTCCCTCTTTATTCTCCCTGTGTAGGAGACTTGAGGCCAGTGCCTCAGGCATTTGGCTGCTAACCAGAAGGCTTGCGGTTCAAACCCACCAGCCACTCCTCAGAAGGAAGGTTGGGCAATCTACTTCCGTAGTGATATTGCCTCGGAAACCCAAGGAGGGGTCACTGTGAGTTGGATTTGACTTGACAGCAGTGCGTTTGGGTTTTTGGTTGGTTAGTTTGACACAAAAGATTTCTCTCCTATGGAATTTATTTTAAGAGGTATTGATATCAACCCTGTAAATATGGCACAAAATCTTCTTTTCCTCTAGGAGAAACGGAAAGCTGAAGAAGCCCTTAGTGACCTTCGACGTCAGTATGAAACAGAAGTAGGAGATCTGCAGGTGACGATAAAAAAACTTAAAAAGGTATGTATGTGGTAGCTGGATAGTTAGGAATAGCCTCAGTATCTCAAGGTGTCTAAGTCATTAATGAGTAAAAATATTTGGCATCATATATAAGTAGCAATTGAAATAAAGTTTCAGAGTCAAGTTGGACTCCTTGGAAAGATGTTTTTTTTTTTCTTTCACCCCAAAAGGCCCCTGAGTTCCCCTCTAGGGCTACCTACTATAATAAATATTTACAACACTTTGAACAATTTTACATCAAACCCCAGTTTTTTCCACAGTCATCACCAATCAAGTGCCCTCCAGTCCCACCTGTCCAGTATGCTGTCTGCCCCAGGACAGCAGGTCACTGTCTTTCTTGGTCACAGTTGTATCCTATCCTCTACTTTACTACCAAGTGCATGGCTTGTATTCAGTGAATATTTAATGAATGAAAAGAATATTCTTCTTCTATGTAGAAAGTTCCACATGTAGTGAACCCCTGATCAGCAGGAGGTGGGAGAGAACTTGTTGAAGTATGAACAAAGGCATGATTGGGTTTTGGCTGTGGCTCCAATTGGTTTCTAATGAGCACAATCCAGTTCACTCAGTGGTGTGCTGGTAGAATTTAACAATTGACTCTTGGTGGTGTAGGAAGAGAAGCCACAATTTATAGCATTTGCCAATTTCCACAGTGCAAGTACTCCCACCATTACCAATTTCAAGAGTTGGGGAGAGGTGCTTAAAATAACTCACCCAGCCAGTACACTCTGGTTTCATTCCTTGTACATAGGTTGTCTCCATAATCAGTGACATGAAGATGATAATTAGAAAAAATCATAACTGAAAGTGGCTTTGTAACTTTGGGCACATCACTTTGGTTTTCTGATTTTTCATCTGATAATCTTTGATGCTCTTTTCGGTGTTTATTGCTATTGAGATTAAGTAACATATAAGTGTATTTTTTATGTTACTGCAATTCAAACCTGTGGGATTATTACGAGTGCTTCATAATAGCCTTCTAGGAAATCATGCTCAATGTCAACCTTATATCTAACTTTCAAACATCATTAAACCATACAAGCTATATTTGTTTTACAGAATTTGAGTTGGCCAATTCCCTATTTATGTCAGAGCCATACATTCTCCTAATCACTGTCTTCACTTATTTTAGTGGCTTCCCAAATCTTAGACTAAGAGAATGTATGCAAGGACAGATACCACATGTTTCATCTTGATAGAGCATACAACAAGGACCAAATAGGCTTTACATTAATATACAAAGGCTACCGTAACAGAGTATTCCTAAATGGATGGCTTAAAATAAGAGAAATTTATTCTTTCATGGTTTTAGAGGATAGAACTCTGAAACCAAGGTGTTGACAAGGTTGGTTCCTTCTGGAGGGCTCTGAGGAAGAGTCTTTTTCATGCCTTTCTCCTACATTCAAGTGATTTCCCGCATTCCTTGGTGTTTCTGGCATCATCCCAGTCTCTACCTCTATTGTCACATGGCATTCTTTCCTGTCTCTGTCTCTGAGTTTCTTCTGTTCTTATAAGGACACCAGTCATACACTAGTATGACCTCATGTTAACTTATTACATCAGCAAAGACACTATCTCCAAATAAGTTCACATTCACAGGTACTGGGGGTTAGGACTTATCCTATCTTTTTTGAGGACACAAATCAACCAATAACAGGCCCAAAACAGAAAAGGAACCTGAGTCTGGAGTAATGAGACCTGAGTCCTTATCTAGACTGTGCCAGTTTCTTCCTGTAACACCTGGGGCAATTGACTTCATCCTTTAGATCTTTAGTTTCTTGTCTGTAAAATAGGATTCATAACTGTTCTGCCTAATCACAATAGCTGATAGTTTATTGTCTCTATGTTTATTAAGTATTTCTCCATAATTAAAAATATATAATTTTTAAACTTTCTCTGAGGTATGTATAAATGTCCTCCCTTCACAGATAATGATATTGAGTTCCCAGAAGGTCAAATAATTTGTTCAAAGTTACATGGCCAGTGAGTGATGATTTTGTCTTACTACACAGTTTGTGCTCTTTTTTTTTCATTTATACCAGACTTCCTGACTGCCTAATAGGGTTGTTGTGAGAGAAAAATAGAGATGATTTATGTAAGAGTATGTTAAAGCTATAAAGAATTATAAAAAAGGTTACACATTTTACTGTAATTGCCATTATCCTATATTAGTGATTCTAAGAAATTTATTTGTTTCCATAATTTATCTTCTCTGAAGTTGGAACATATCTTAGAATCAACAGCTGTTTCAGTATCAGTCAGCCACACAGTGGTCATTATAGGCATACCTCAGAGACACTGTGGGTTCGGTTGAGACCACCACAATAAAGTGACTACCACAATAAAGTGACTATCACAATAAAGTGAATCATGTGAATTTTTTGGTTTCCCAGTGCATATAAAAGTTAGGTTTTTGTAAATCTCTATGGAAGCAGAACACCCCATCTTTCTTCTGCAGAGCAGCTGGTGAGTTTGAACTATTGACCTTTTAGTTAGCAGCGAAATGCTTCAACCAGTACACCACTAGAGCTCCTTTTTTGTTTAAACTATACTATAGTCTATTAAGTGTGCAATAGCATTATGAAAAAGTTTGAAATACTGTGAGAATTAGCAAAATGTAACAGACATGAAGTAAACACATAGTGTTGGAAACGTAGCACTGATTTGCTTGATGCAGAGTTGCCACAAACCTTTAATTTGTGAAAAATGCAGTATCTGCAAGGTGAAATAAAGTGAAGCTCAATAAAAGGAGGTATTCCTTAATATAGCTGTGAAAAGCTTCAGTTGGTACTGTTGGCAGGAGGAAGAAAGTCCTTAGCAAAACACTTAGTAACAGCAAAATACTTAGATTTGATGAAATGTGGGCTGAAAAATCAATTCAATTCTGTTCAGTTTAACTCTGTTCCAACACCAACTACGTATTAGTTCTTCTTCTGATCCCAACCACCCAGGGTTAGGTCAGATTTTTTTACAGTGTAAAGGGCCAAGTCTGCCCACTACTTCAGAAACCAGGGCAAATGTCCTAGGGACCCTTGTGCTTCTGACCTGCTGGCTATAAATTCAGAGGGTCCCATACCCTCTCTGGTTCGATAACTGATTAGAACAGCTCACAGATTTAAGAAAGACTCTATACTTATAATTATAGTTCTATTGTAGCAAAAAGGATGTAAACCAAGGTCAGCATAAAGAAGAGTTGCCATTGTTTAGCAGGCACTGGATTTCTGTTAATGGTGGTAGAATAATTGGAAAAGAATAATGGTGATGGTTACACAGCATGATGAGTGTAATATATGTTACTGCGTTGTACATGTAAAAGTTTTGAGTCAATAAATGTTGTGCTATATAAATTTTTACTATAATAAAAAACAAAACAAAAAAGAATAAAACTGGGGTCCACAGGGGAAAAAAGGAAGAAAAATGCATAAGGTGACATCTGGGAAGCTCCCCAATGCAGTTTCTGTGTCCCCTTGATAAGTTACCCTTTTAGTGCATCAATTTCTGTCACCAACCAGGAAATTCACCTGAACTTAAGTGTCAGAGTTTATATATGTAGGCATGATTAATTGAATCATTGCCTACCTGGTTGAACTCAATCGCCAGGCCCCGCCTCTCCCCAGAGGTCAGGTGGATATCAATCATTTGGTGGGTGTTCTGAACCCCACACCCTGAGTCATCTCTTTAACATAAGCTATCAGATTTGTTCTGGAGTCCTTCATGAATAGGAAAGACATTCTAATTACTTAGGAAATTCCAAGGGTTTGGAAGTTACTTACCTAGACCCAAGGACAAAGACCAAATTCTTTGCAGAAAGTAACTTTTCACCCTACAATGAGATATATTTGATCAAAACATTAATTTTCAGTAAGTGGACACCTATAAATCCTCACAGTTCTCTGAGAATGTAAGCCATTTTTAGGAAAAGAATTTTTTCCCCTCCATGTTATAGATGCTTCTGAATCAGTTTAGTCTGAAAATACTCATGAATCAACCAGAGAGTAAAGTTCATGTACATATTTATGTAGTTTTGTATGTGAATGTCTCTGATTTCATATCATGCCTGAATTTTATTTATTTCAGTCATTTAATAAACATTTTATGAAGTCATGGTGAAAGAGGCATAGGTGAGCTGACACTACTCTTACAAAGCTTAAACTGTAGTAGGAGAGAGAAGATATTTATAAATAACTATAATACAGGATGAAAAGGAGCTCTGGTGGTGTAGTGGTTAGGCATTCGACTGCTTACCAAAAGGTTGGTGGTTCAAACCCATCAGCCACTCCATGGAAGAAAGATGAGGCAGTCTGCTTTGTAAAGATTTGCAGTCTTGGAAACCCAGTGGGGCTATAAATCGGAATACAGTGAGATGATACAGGATGGTTAATAGCTAAGTGCAGATCAATTCTAGGGAAATATAAAGCTCTAGACACATCTGTTACATAACCAAAAAAGCAAAGGTTGGATTACTTTATAGTCGAATGGCTTCCAAAATGGACTGTTTCAAAGAAAATTAATTTAAAAATAAAACCTCTTTTATAAATGTTTAAATTTCTTAAAACAAATTTTCAAATCTTTAGGGATTTTATGTAGTTTAATGATTTATAAAGTTGTAGTTTAATGATTTATGAAGTTGTATAAGGTTAAAAATTCAAGACTTAAAGAATTCCCATATCTTAGGACATTCCTAAGCTTAACCAGGTCAATTCAAAGTGGACTCATAAACATGTAACTTGTTATTTGTTCTTTCAGCTAGAAGAACAATCAAAACATGTAAGTCAAAAAGAAGATGTGGCTGCATTGAAAAAACAAATTTATGATTTATCAATGGTAAGAATCACCTTTTCCTTGACAGAAACACATTTTGTGTTAGATTACTCTTTTCTAAATATAATCATCCTATTATTTCAGTGTTCTAGGAATTGAAGTTTAAGAAGAAATTAATATTATAACTCGGGAGTCCTTAAAATGCCTTTCAGCTAAGGTATTATTTATGCAGGCTTCCCCCTGCCCCTTTTTTTTGTTAATGCTTTTATTTATTTACTTGTAATCAAAGTAATAATGACATGGAAATAATGAAATAATAGAAAACAACACTTCCATGAGAAAGAACAAAAGATATCGTCTCACAGTTTTAGAGGCTGGAAGTCTGACTTCAGGGTATTGGCCATGTTGCTTTCTTCTGAGAGATCTGAGAGAGGAACTATTTCATGCCTCTCTTCTAGCCTTTAGTGGCTTCCCAGCGGTCTTTGGTGTTCCTTTGCTGTTTATAGATGCTTCGTCACATAACACTTCCCCTGTTGTCTTTGTGTCAACCTACTGTGGTATAACCTCAAGTTCACTGATACAAAGAACCTGTTTCCAAGCAAGGTCACAATCACAGGTACAGGGGTTAGGATTTCATATGTATATTTTTGGGGGAGATACAGTTCAAACAGTAACAGATGTTATCTATTGACTTCCTCTTATGATGGATAAATATTTATGTTGCTGTCTCTTTCTCCTAATTTTTGATATTTATATAACTAGTTTCACTTTTCCTATTGGCTGCCCTTAAACTTTATACAACACAGTTAACCCTGCATTCTTGTCACATCAACTCTGATCTATATCCCTGGCTTTATAAGATGAAGATAAAATTGTCCTGCCTGCCTCCAACTTTCCCCTTTCTGTTCCTTTTCCTTCTTCTGCCAACCATATTTTCACTTTTTTATTGCCAAAATCGATAACCTAGATCTGTTCTGTTATCATTATTAAGTTTTCTTCATTTTGCCTTTAAATAGAGATATACTCACTGCCATCGGGTTGATTCCAACTCATAGCAACTCCATGTGGGTTTCCGAGGTGGCAGGTCTTTACAGAAGTAGATTGCCCCTTCTTCCTTCTGCAGAGCAGCTGGTCAGTAGTGACTAGTGGGTTTAAGCTGCCAACCTTCTGGTTAGTGGTCAAATGCCTTAGACACCATGCCACCACAGCTCCTTAGACAGAGATATAGATAGCTGATACTGAGTTAAGTCTGACTCATGAACTTATGTAATGGAACAAAATGTCGCCTTATTTGTTATCATCATAATCACTGGCACATTCAAGTCTATCATTGTGGCTACTGTACCAATCCATCTCTCTCTCTCTTGCTGGTCCTCTGTGTCATCAAATGTGATATTCTCTTCTAGCAATTGATCCCTCCTGATGATGTATCCAGAGCAAGCAAGTCAAACACTGTTCTATTTTGATCCATAATCAAAAATTTTTATGGATTTTGCCTTGAGGCTAATGCTAAAAGTTGAAAGCTAATAAAGAACATTTCTTTTATTACGACTCTAAATATTTTCACTGCAGAGCCAAGAAGAGAGCTAGGATTGCATTTCCTTCTCTTTTGTCATTATTCTCCAGCCACCCAAAAGACTAGGCAATCTACTTTTGTAGAGATACTGCCTCAGAAACCCAAGGAGGGGTCACTATGACTTGATGGCAACAAGAGAGAGACCCCAAAGAGAAGATTCTTGGCTTCACGGTCACTTCCAGATTTTGCCACATCTTAGTTGGCTTTCTCTTTGGATCATGATTCTTTTGTACAGTTACTTGTTTTTCTTTGATTTTCTGACAGAGATTTTGGTGTCTTGTAAAAAGAAACTCTACCATCTTCATAATATCATTCATTGATACAACTTCTTAATTATTCATCCCAGTGCATGAGATTTATTTCATTTTTCTCTTTGAAGATATAATTTTGGAGTGCACTAAGTTTCAGTTCTCATTGGAATGATTGTGTTTTAAACTTCCTACCTATATGTCATCCTGGCCTTTTTTTTTTTTTTTTTTAAATAAAAGGGATTCTTGGTTTAATTGCACCATCTGGCATATTACAGTTTTCTTCGTTTTTGGGTTTTAATCCTTAGCTTGTGATGGTACATCCTCAAAGAACTTTCTCAGAAATGATATGTTGAAGCTAAATTTTCTCAGTCTTTGCATCTCAGAATATGTGTATGTGCCCCTCACAAGTTACTGAAAGTTGTCTAGCTAAAAAAGCTTTTCTGGCATTCTTCTGGGATTGATTTATTTTGACCCTTCTAGCTGCTTTTATTTTTTTTTCTGTATACCTGGCATTTCTTGGTGATCTGTTCACTTTTTCAACTGAAAAATTAGCTTGAACATTTTAGGTAGCTGGTGTAAGTTTCTGTGCTGCTTATCTTTAGGCCTTGCCTTTTTGAGGGTGTCATCCTAGGAGCTCTGTCTATGGAGGTATCTGTCAGACTGTGAGACCTAATTACCAGAATGAATGGGGGAAAAAAATGCTGTCGAGACAATTCATGGCAGCCTCATGTGTGTCAGAGTAGAACTCTATTCCATAGGGTTTTCAATGGTTGAGGTTCTTTCGGGAGTAGATTGCCAGGCCTTCACTCTGAGGTGCCTCTGGGTATATTCAAACTGCCAACCTTTCTGTAGGAGCTCTGGTAGCATAGCGTCTAAGGCATTTGACTGCTAACCAGAAGGCTGGCAGTTCAAACTCACCAGCCACTCCTCGGAAGGAAGGTTGGGCAATCTACTTCCATAGTGATACTGCCTCGGAAACCCAAGGAGGGGTTGCTATGAATCAGATTTGACTCAACAGCAGTGAGTTTGATTTATTTTTTTGGTAACCTTTCTGTTAATAGCTGACCACTTAACTTTTTGTGCCACCCAGAAACACCAGAATGAGTGGAGTATGATTGTTTACAGAGAAGCTTTAGCTTTCCTTAATGTTCTCATTCAAAAAAGGAGCTGTTTCTTATTGCCTCTACAATTGACTCTAGCTATCTGGAGTTCTTTTTTGGGGTAAAAGAGATGAAAGGCTTGGGAGCATGCCTTAATGTACAGAACACTTTTAATTTCTATTTTCGGTTCATTTTCATTCTCAAATTGGGAATTCTGCCTGGCCAGTGGCCTCCTCCTTGTTCCACAGCAGAGCCCTAGGCAACCTTTTTGGGGTCTTCCTTTTTCCCACTTTCTTCCATTTGTCATCATTTTTCCATTCAGTTTCCGTTTTCCAGAAATCTTTAACATTGAACTCTTTTTACTGCTGACTGTCTCCTCTTCCCTGCTTTTAACTGTTATTGTTTCATTTCTTTGGTATCTGATGTTAATGTTTTCAGGAGGGAAAAAAAACAAACTCATGTGCTCAGTCCACTGTTTTGAACCAGAAGTCTCCAATGGTAGTCTTTATAAAAAAAATATAAAAGTATCCTCACCACAGTGGTTTCTTTTCAGTGAAAAACTTAACAGTCTTTAATGGTAGGACTCATTGTAGCACATAGTCATTCTATATGGTGATGTTGTTGTTGTTGTTACGTGCCATCGAGTCAGACCCGACTCATAGCGACCCCTCCTTGAGTTTCCGAGGCAGTATCACTACGGAAGTAGATTGCCCCATCTTCCTTCCGAGGAGTGGCTGGTAGGTTTGAACTGCCAGCCTTCTGGTTAGCAGTTAAGTGCCTTAGCCACTACGCTACCAGAGCTCCCCTATATGATGATTTGTTGTTGTTGTTATGTGCCGTCGAGTCAAACCCGACTCATAGCGACCCCTCCTTGGGTTTCCGAGGCAGTATCACTACGGAAGTAGGATTGCCCAACCTTCCTTCCGAGGAGTGGCTGGTGGGTTTGAACCGCCAGCCATCTGGTTAGCAGGCAAGTGTCTTAGCCACTATGCTACCAGGTACTATTAATTCTACAAAATGTTCATCAGTAGTTTTATAGCAATCATTAAGTTAAACAGGTGTTCAAATGTTTGGTCTGAGTTATTTTGCCAATGCCATGTTAAAATACATCATGATAAACTCTTGACTAGTGTAATTTGGTACAAATATCAAGTATAAAAAAAAAGCAAACATCTTTGAAGAGTTAGATTTTTGACGCTTTGTTTATGATTATCTCAAATTACATTGAAATAATCATTTGTTCTTGGGACATCAAGATTTAAAGGGTTGTGGAGGAGTGAGAAGTGATGTGTAGGAAGGCTACCCTACCCAGTACCTCGTTTCTCCACTTGGAAGAAGATCTGAATCTAACAACTACAATGTTCCTTTCCTCTAGGAAAATCAGAAAGTTAAGAAAGATCTTTTAGAAGCACAGACAAGCATAGCCTTTCTTCAGAGTGAATTAGATGCTTTGAAAAGTGATTATGCCGATCAAAGTCTGAATTCTGAAAGGTATGAAACTTTTCATTTGATGTTTTAGTTTGAGTGGAATGATTATTCACAATGATCCTTTATGCAAATGAGAGTAAAGGGTGATTTATTAACTTTGCTAATATGTTCTTCCTAAAGAGTTTACTTTCACTCTGGAATTTCCTAGTGCCTTCTGAGTTTAAAATTGTTTTAAAAACAAACAGACAAATTATTGAATGCTCAGTGCAGTGCATGGCTTAGTAAATGTTTGCATTAACTGGGAACAGAAGAATATACCTAATATGTTAAAAGTCAGTGCTAATTAAAGTGCTTTGAAGATAGGAATCCTTGTCATATAAGAAAGGAAAAAGTAGACTTCTTAGGTAAGCATTTTATTTTCCATGTTTTAGTTGTGCAATATGGTGTTAAAAATACAAGACCTAACACACACACACACGCACACATATGCACACAGGCATGCATATATATAACATATATATATATATAATATATATAACACAAAAAAAACAAACCCACTGCCATCGAGTTGATTCCAACTTATAGTGCCCTTTATGGAGCTCTGGTGGCATAGTGGTTAAAAGCATTTGGCTGCTCACCAAAAGGTTGGTGGTTCAAACCACCAGCCATTCTGTGGCAGAAAGATGCATCAGTCTGCTTTCATAAAGATGTTGTTATTTGGTGTTGAGTTGGATCTGACTCATAGTGACTCCTCCTTGGGTTTCCGAGGCAGTATTACTATGGAAATAGATTGCCCATCCTTCCTTCTGAGGAGTGGCTGGTGGGTTTGAACCACCAGCCATCTGGTTAACAGTCAAGTGCCTTAGACACTATGCTACCAGGGCTCCCCCCATAAAGATGTACAGCCTTGGAAATCCTATGTCAGTTCAACTCTGCCCTTCAGGGTTGCTGTGGGTCAGAATGAACTTGGTGGCAATGGGTTTGTTTGGTGCAAATATAAGATATGTGCATATATGTATGTGTGTGTGTATGGGTATATATGTATATATCTATATATGTATACACATGCCAAAACCAAGCCAAACTCATTGCCATTGAGTTGATTCTGACTCATAGTGACCTCCTTTGGGTTTCTGAGGCAGTAAATCTTTACAGAAGTAGACTGCCCAGTCTTCCTTCTGTGGAGTGGCTGGTGGGTTTGAACTGCCAACCTTCTGGTCAGCAGTCAAATGCCTTAGGCACAGCACCACCAGAGCTCCATATATGTGTGTGTGAGTGTGTGTGTGTGTATACATACACACTTCACAAGATATCTTGTTAATTGTTTGCAAGCTTTAGTCAGAGTTAAGATCCTATAAAGGAAAGCAGTGAACATGCTAGTTGTATTTTCAGGTCCCTGAACTAGTTGAATAATGAGTATAGCACATATAAAAGAGAAAAGATCTGGTCTCTGTTACTTGAGAATTTCAAGTTTAGTTGGAAAAAAAGGAAAAATGTCCCAGAGTTAAACCACAGAAGAGGTAAATTATGCCCCAAACTCCACCACTGGCAGTGCCCCTAGTTGGATTAATTGGCATGTGATCATAGAGAAAAATATTAATTTAGTTCATCAGAGATGAAGAACTTTATAAAAGAGGAGACACTTGAGCTCAGGTGAGTAGAGAGAGAGGTTTCAGTGCAGAAAGGTGAGAAGAGGCAGCAATGATGGTGACAACATCTGTAGCTACAGCAGGTAGCACTGCCCCCTAACAGGCACTGTCCTGAATACTTTACTTGTATTAATGCATTTAATTCACACAACATTCTCTGAGGTAGGGACTTGCCTTATCCTCAGGTTGAGGATGGGAAAAAGAGTCTGAGAGATGGAACAGGTGGGGCAATAAGCAAGGGCAAGAACATGGGGAAAAGTAAGACTAGTGTGCAGGACAGAAAGCAGAAGATGTTTTGAATAGAAAAGCAAAAGTGAAGGAAAAAAAAAAAAAAAAAACTACAGAGTAAGGGCCCAGAATTCTTGGCTAAGAAACTTGAATTCCTGTAGTCAATTGGGAAACTTTTAGCTTTACTGTTGAGCTAAGATTTGTGGTCACCAAAAAGACATGACTCACACTGGCTTGGGCAGAGAAAAGATAGAGAATGATCAGTTTCATAGGTGGGTGTTGGTTCCCCATGAGCAGCGGGTCTCACTTAGCACTGGCACAGGACTGGTGGTCTGCACACACCCCTCTTCTGGTGCTGCAGGGAAAGGACCCCTTCCTCCCTACCCCTGGAAGGGACTAAAACAGTGCAGGGTGCCAAATGCCACACACATTTAATCAGAAAGCAGTACAAAGAAGGTTTACTATGTACCTAGAACAGAGAAGGAATTTCCCTAATAAGGGAGAAGAAGAAGAAGAAGAAATGGACAGATGAGGCCCAGTATCCAACCTCTGTTATCAAGGAATGTTCAGGGCCAAGGCTCTGATGAGGTAGTCCAGGTGAGGGTTGGAAGGCCACGCAATAGACAACACTGCCAACATTTATAAGAGTGGATGTGGACAAGTTGTTCTGGATAGAACCTAGTATCCTAAGAGTTTTGGGAAGCAAAGAAAAAAGTTTATCTGCTTAGTAATGGGGCCGAGGTAGCATCGAGGCTGGTGGAAATTTTTCTCAGTAGACATTTTGAGAAGGAAGCCAGGGAGCCAGGGACTTCAGTAGTAAAGCAGCAGAGAGATTGCTGAGTGTGAGTGAATACTGAGTCAAGAAAGCTTGATTCTGTGGATTCCTCTGCAGTTCAGGGGTGAGGAGGAGAATGAGAGCAGGAGTGGGGGCAAAGTAGGGAAAGGCAAGGGAATCACAAGGAAGGAGAAAGAGGAATTAGAATAGGGCTTGGAATTAACAGAGATGGGCCAGAGATGAGGGAGTGTGTTGGGTTAAAGGGACCGTTACTGTGAGTGCATGAGGATTAGGGATTTAGGGGTCTCTGGATTTGGGTCAGTCATGGTGGGGATGGAAAAACTGGGAGTCCGGAGATGTGTTTGAAGAGGAAGAACATCATGTTGCAGATGTCAGAGGTAGGACAGAACCTTGCCTAAGGAAGCACAGCATAGCTGTGTGTAGGGTCCTGGAAGTAGAGGGATGTCTTGGCGGACTGCAACATAACACAGTACCTCAGTGAGATTGCTGCTGCCCCAGAGGAGTAGAGCAGGAACAAGGGTGAGATAGAAAGCCACAGTCGAAGGCACATGTCTTTGAAAAAGATGGGGAAAGGGTTGGGAGAGATAAGTGTACACAAGGTAGGCCTGTGCACCTGATTTTCATTCAAACATAAAATACGATTTTACAGGGATCTGGAAATAATCCGCGAATACACAGAAGATCGAAGTAGTCTTGAGAGGCAAATTGAAATACTCCAGTAAGTTTGCCTATAAAATTCTCATTAGATTTAAGTTTTACTTTTTTAAAAAATAATAAAGTACATGCCACATGTAATACAAGTTGCTTTGTTCTAAAGACTGGGTCGCAGGTCAGTATATGTCTCTTCTCACTGTAGTGCCTCCAGCACATCCATTTGGCTTTTTGATGCTTCTGATCCTACATAAACAGTTTGAATCCAGGGAAGAGAGTATAAATCTCTAACAGTCCTCACATGTCCAGTGACAGTGGCGAGTGCTTCTTCATTGTACCTCTGTGAAGGATTATGGCCCTGACTGCCTCAGGATTCTCTGAACACTGAACTTGTAGTGCATGTCACAGAGCCGTGTGTACAAAAGTATTCTTTCTTAATTGATTATGCTTCAGGAGATGTATGTTTTTTTTGTTAGTTTTACCCCCAAGTAGAAACATTATACTGCAACATCACCTTTGGAGTCCCTGGATGGTGCAAGCAGTTAAGGTACTCGAGTGCTAACCAAAAGGTTGGAGGTTCAAGTCCACCTGGAGGCACCTCAGAAGAAAGGCCTGGGGATCTAGTTCTGAAAAATCAGTCCTTGGAAACCCTATGGATCACGGTTCTGCCCTGACACACATGGGCTCACCATGTGTCAGAACTGACTAGATGGCAACTCGAAGTGTCAGCTTCACAAATAAATTGTGCTGATTCCATTCTTGGAGTACCTTACCCATAGTACGTCTACCTCCCATCTCTTCTTGTCGTATGGAGCACAGTATTTTCTCCTGCTGAGTCAAGTGTATATTACACCAAATGAAGTAAGGTCAGCCTGACAGATTTTTTTTTTTTCCACCATTATTTAATGGTGCTTAAGTCTCACATATGGCACTTATAGAGTTCATTCATGACATTAGTCTTATTAATTTATCTGTGCATTCACTCGACAGATTTTTTCACTCAGCACCTTTTATGGGTCACGTATGCCAGGAACTGAGGGCAGAGGGACAAGTAAGAGAAAAAAAAAATCCTTAGGGTCTAGTCTAAGGAAAGAAGATAGAAATGGATCAACAATTATAGAAATGAATGTAAAATACCAAACAAGAGAGGTGTAAGGCCAAGGAAGGGTTCATGTCCCAACCAGGAGGGCTAGGGGAGTGTTCCCAGATGAAGTGATGATTGAGCTGAGAGATGAAGGATAAGTAGACATTAGAGGGGGAAACAATAACTGCTCTGTAAGGCAGGGGCTCTGTGGTTATCCTCGTTTTATAGAAAAGGGAGCTGATTTTCAGAGGTGCAAATAGCTAACGCACTCAGCTGCTAACTCAAAGGTTGGAAGATCGAATTCACCCAGAGTCATCTCAGAACAAAGGCCTAGCAATCTACTTCCAAAAAATCAGCCACTGAGAGCCTTTGGAGTGCAGTCTGTTCTGACATGTATGGGGTTGACATGTATGGGGTTGCCATAAATTAAAATCAACTCCATAGCAACTGGTTGTTATTTTTCTTAACCCTGGCCTAAGTCGCATGGAAAATAAGTACCTGAGCTGGGATTTGAACCAGAGCTCGAAGGTCAACATCTGAACTGTTTACTGGTAAAATGGTGCCTGGTGGGAGAGCACTAGGTTATGAGTAGAATGTGGGATTAGACAGGAGAAAGAGGTATAATATAGCATTCACACAGCTGCTGGGTGTGTCAAGAAGGGGGTGGTGCCGGAGGCTGGGTCAGACATTTAGGGGACAGAGACATGAATGGAACTTGTTCAAATACCAGAGCTACATGAAGCAAGAATTAGTTCTATCACAAAACCAATTCATTAGTAAAATGTCCTGACAGCTTTAAAGAGAGACTACATGTTGATTAATGTGTCGTACTTCTAAGAGTAAATTATCAGTGCATGAGGGTCAAAGGGAAGGGGTAGAAAGCTTACAAAAGGCAGTAATTCTGCATTCTGAACTGTGTACCTACCTATTTATCACTCACTTCCTTATTTATTTATGTACTTATTTATTTATTTTTTCTATAGAACAGCTAACCGGAAACTGCATGACAGTAATGATGGCCTCAGAAGTGCCCTAGAGAACAGTTATAGCAAGTTCAACAGATCTTTGGTATGCAATATAACTTTATATAGATTTTATTCTTTCTAGTGGTAGAGCGAAATGCTCTGGTGGTATAGTGGTTAGAGCATTCAGCTTCTAACCCAAAGGTCTGTAGTTTAAACCTACCAACTACTTTGTGGGAGAAAGATGAAGCAGTCTGCTCCCGTAAAGATTTACAGCCTTGGAAACCCTATAAGGCAGTTTTACTCTGTCTCACAGGGTCACTATGAGTCAGAATGGACTTGATGGCAGTGGGTTTGGCTTTTGGTTAGTGGTAGAATATTTTGTAACCACAATGCAACCACTGCTGTGGAGTCGGATCTGACTCATAGTGACCCCTCCTTGGGTTTCTGAGGTGATATCACTACAGATGTAGATTGCCCAATCTTCCTTCCAAGGAGTGGCTGGTGAGTTTGAACCAACAGCCTTCTGGTTAGCAGTCAAGTGCCTTAGGCTCTACACTACCAGAGCTCCTACAGTATTTTGTAGATGATGAAAATCGTGTATTTTCATAGATGGGAACTTCATATAGAGCCTTACAATAAGCAGAAACTATTTCCATATAATAAGGGGAGGGACATTTTTTCCAAATTAAAAATAATATGCTACCCTTCTGCAGAAATGCCTAAATGTTAACCAACTCTTTTGTTGGGTGTTCTAGGAAATGAAAGAAAGACATGAAAGATTTGACCTTTGCCTTGTAAGAGATTATAATATGGTAGGGAATTAAGATATGTACAGTTGGTAATAATATAAGGAAAAGTGTAGGCAAAAATAAAATGCTGTCTAAGATGAGAGGAGGGTGAAGTGTTTTGGCATATCAAATATTCTTTGTCCTAGTTAGATGACCGGGAGCTCTGGTAGCATAGCGGCTAAGACACTTGCCTGCTAACCAGACGGCTGGCGGTTCAAACCCACCAGCCACTCCTCGGAAGGAAGGTTGGGCAATCCTACTTCCGTAGTCATACTGCCTCGGCAACCCAAGGAGGGGTTGCTATGAGTCGGGTTTGACTTGACGGCACATAACAACAACAACAACAGTTAGATGACCAGAGTGGGTCCTTGGATTTCAGACCCTCTGCAGAAACAAGCCAAGCCCCTGTTTGGAATTTTGAGGCTGCTTCCCAGACTACATTTGCCTTAAATCTTCTTTTCCTGCCTTTGGGCAACAGCTGCAAGCATGAGCTTTCAGGGCCATAACTCTGCATATGAAAGAGCCAGTCACTAAGCGAAATGGTGGTGGGAGAAGAGACAAGTGTGAGGAAGGTTGTGCTGCAGAGGCCTGTCAACTGGGAGGAACAAAAGTCTTTCTTTATGTAATATGCAGTAGAGTTTGGACTTAAGATACAATGAGGAGTGCATACTTACATTTAGTTATCTTTTTGCAATTTTTTCCTTGATTTTCATGTTGCTCATGTGGAATACTAAGGTTTTAGTATGTTTGAAGAAGTTAAATAGCGTGCTGCAGTTAAAACAATATTTGGAATTTTTTACTTGGAATAACGAGATTATTTATATATTACAGCGCATAAATAATGTCTCTCCAGGAAGTACAATTTCTAGAAGCAGTCCCAAATTTAATGGTCAGTCTCCTCAACCTCCGCGCTATGACAGGTATGTCAACGCCTACTTTCTTCTTGTTTGAATGCTGGATCCAATATAAAAGGCAAGTAAATTTTCTCAAAGATGAGGTAGAATATATAGTTTGGACACCAATTTCTTTCTTTTCTCTGTTATCTTACTTTAAAATTCTAAAGCATGAAATGAAGTATTAGAAGTAAAAATGTTTGAGAGAGGGCAAAGCTATTTCCTTAAGATGTTGTCATGACATGGTCTTAGTATGCTCAACCTTACCTCATCTCTAATCATTTCCTGGAAATAGACTCAGTAAGAGGTATTTCAGGGAAACTAGTGAAATCACCAAAAGCGAAACAAAATAAAAAAACACCTCAAAACAACCCAGGTGTCATTGAGTCGATTCTAACTCACAACTCTGTGTGTGTCAGGTTAGAACTGCGCTTTAAAGGGTTTTAAATGGCTGTATGCTCTCTCTCTCTCTCTCGGCTCATTTAATGTATGAGGAGTTGAGATCTTAGGATGGTTAAAAAACTATTATTATATTTATTATGAACACTTTGTTTTAACTGTGACGGCAGTCTATTTCATAAAATAAGCAGACAGCACACCAGTTAGAACTCTTGCTCCAGGATCTTGATAGACAGAAACCCACCCCACCCCATTTTCCAGCTCTGGGTCCTACGTATTCATCTAAGCAGAGAGAGAGCATGGATGCTCCCCAACGTTACCCACAGTTCCTAGAATACCAGCTGGTGAAGGTGTCCATCAATGGCTGTGCTCTTGGAGAATTAAGTCATCAGGCCTTTCTTCTGCAGTGCCTCTGGGTATATTCATATCACCAACCTTATAGTTAGTAGCCAAGCACGTAACTGCTTGTACCACCCAGGGATCCCATGGAATCCCAGTTGATGAATTAAAAAAAAAAGTATTTATATAGTACAATCTGGTTAAAAAATTACTGTGATGTATGGAGTTCAGACTAGTGTGATCTGTAAATATTTAACAGTTTAGCAAAATATTGTGTACGCTATATTGGAGGAAGAGAAGAGTTTGAAAACAAATAGAACTATTGCTAGTAGATGTTTATGAGCTACTGTAGGAAAGGAGTGCCCGAAGTCAGCATTCAGCGCTGCTTTTAATCAATGAAGTAAAATATTGGCACTATTATTACTTGAGACCTCCTAATAAAACCTTAAAGATTACATGTGTATAAATGTATGCACAGACACATATGTGTAGTATTGCTAGTTAAAAAGTTAATTTGGGAATATGTCAAAGTCTTTAGCCCAGACTGATAATCCTTCCTGGGAAGGTCATCAATTTGCTACTGAAATTTAAACATTTTGTTTTCATTTTGATGCAATCAAAAACATAGTAAAAACATAATAAAAGCATATTGTGACTTTAATTTTATGTTTTGTGATTTTATTAGATATTAACTCAAATTTATTTTTTATAAATGCGCTAACAAAAATATAACTTGCTTTGTATTTTTACATATTTAATCATAATAAAAATGTTCTTAGGGCATGCAGGAGTAGTTTACCTTTAAAAGAGTTTGATTCCTCAATTAAGGATTTCATTTCTTATTAGCTCCTTATAAAAAAATAGAAGTTCACACACACACACACACACACACACACACAAGCAGTGCTCTATCCAGTACAGAGAACATGGAGCTAAATTTAGTTTGGACTACATTGTAGTGAGAATGGTTTTCTTATGTTCCTTGCGGACTGACCTAAAGTCAGCTTCAGAAGAGGAGTTTCATAAATGTTGAGACAAAAAGCATATGTGCACAGACACACACACAAACATAAACAGCTAACCAGATTGAATTATGGTTTGAAACTTCCTACCCTAGGAGCATGACTTTTTAGTTAAGCAACATATTTAGGGAAGGTATAAGTGGTTAAATCACCTTTGCAAATACTTTTAAACATTTGCTAATGGCACAAAAACATTTTTGATCAGATTTTCATGGCTTATATTTATTTACATTGAGATCAGCTTTCAGTTCTGAGCATATCCATTTCTGATTACTTCTCCTATATGGAGACTCTGTGTACTGCCTGTCCTCCTCTCCAATGAGGTCATGTATGCAAAGTACCTAGGATAGTTTTCAACATGTAACAGGTGTTTAGTTAAGTCATAGCCATTGTTGTAAATTCAGTATGGGCTTAGTCTAATGAAAAGCAAATGGAAGAACAAAAGTAGATAGGAAGGGAAATGAGCACACAGTTTCTTTCAGCTTTTCTGTTTGCTCTTAATTTCTTCTTCATTTGTATAATCTTAGAGTTTCATCAGTGGAAAGATCCGGCAAAGTTAGGGGTTCTAGCCTTAGCCTAAGGCACCTCCCTGTGTAAATTTCCTTATGAGAATCTTTCCAAACTATGTGTCAACACATTAGTGGCAGAAAATTGATCTTATACATCCAACTATTCTAGTATCATACATTTCTAGGTGCCTGCCATTTTTCACTATGGTCAGTAGGAATTTGACTCCCAGAAAAGTTTGCCAGTTGGCCCTCATTCTGTTTTGTGTAACCTGAGAGCAAGCAATCTTTTTCTTCACGTGCCAGCTCTTCAAGTTTTGGAAGAGAGAAATCATTGAAATCACTCTACAGAGAGGAGGGTTTTGAGTCTCTCATAATCACAGTTGTTTCTCCCATCTCTGTTTCAGAATCTCTTTTAAGTGGAGATTTTATCTAGAGATAAACACATTGTTCAGATTATGACTGGTCACATTAAAGTACAAGTGTTCACTTGTTCTACATACATCTTTATTAATGCAACATGAGATTGCTTTAACATCTGATTGCTTTTTGTATCAGGAAATCAAACAATTAATTAAGAAATAGTGTTGTTTATTAAATGTTTGATTTGAATGCGTTTATCTTAACTGACTGCTGCATAGAATGGATGATATTGCTTTGAACATTTTATTTCCCCTGATGATTACTCAGGGAACACATTGTGATTCTTGACAAGAGTGAGAATTCAGGTCTTGATTTTACTGTTGTCTTACTGTGCTTACTG
This sequence comes from Orycteropus afer afer, assembly GCF_000298275.1. Classification (NCBI taxonomy): domain Eukaryota; kingdom Metazoa; phylum Chordata; class Mammalia; order Tubulidentata; family Orycteropodidae; genus Orycteropus; species Orycteropus afer. The sequence continues at coordinate 18,437,069 of NW_006921592.1, read as the reverse complement.
TGGAGGTGAGCCCTCAGGTTAGTTGGTCTTCTCCTTTATTTCCAGGTCATCCCGCTCTTCCTTTGTGGATGAGGACTGTGACTCTCTGGCCCTCTGTGACCCTATGCAGAGGATGAATTGTGACGTCGACAGCCTGCCTGAGAGCTGCTTTGACAGTGGCTTGTCTACCCTGAGAGATTCCAACGAGTATGACTCTGAAGTGGAATACAAACATCCAAAGGGCTTTCAGAGGTCACAGTGTGTGCAGGAGAGCTTTGGGGGTGATGCTTCAGACACAGACGTAAGCTCCAGAAATCACACTGCTGTCCTAGGTCTCAACTGTGATTAAATTCTAACACCCTGACTTTTGAGAAGCTCTGGTGGCACAGTGGTTAAGTGCTTGACTGTCAGTGAAAAGCAGGCAGTTCGAACCCACCAGCCACTCCACAGCAGAAAGATGTGACAGTCTGCTTCTATAAAGATTACAGCCTTTAAAACCTTATGGGGCAGAACCTTCTGTTCTGTAGGGTCTCTATGAGCAGGAATCAACTTGATAACAACAGGTTTTTTTTTTAATCTGTCATGGGAATCCATTTGAAATGTTACAAAGATGAAACATAGTCAATAGAATGTTCTTTTCTACAGTGAGTTAAGAAGATTAAGAGATTCTTATAGATTGCCATTTATAGACACTGTTCCGTCACAGTGTCAGCTGTAGATTCAGCTGCATATTTTGCTTCTTTCCTAATTCATGATATACATGGATTCCTGGGTGATGCAAATGGTTTGCACTTGACTATTAACCTAAAGGTTGGTGGTTTGAACCTACCTAATGGTGCAGTGTATTTCTTCCAATACCTGGCAACTTGCTTCCTTAAAGACTACAGCCAAGAGATCCATAGGAGCAGTTTTGCTTTGTAACATATGGGGTCACATAAGTCAGAATTGACTCGATGGCAGTGGTTTTGGTGTTTTTGGTTTTGGTATATGTGAGATGAAGTATTTTGGTTTTCAACTTTTTTTTTTTTTTTTTCAAATAGGTTCCTGAGATAAGGGATGAAGAGATGTATGGTTCCATCTTAGACTGGAAGCCTCAAGGGTCTGTGAGTGAAGGCAGCATCGTGAGTTCTTTAAGAAAGCCCATTTCAGCCCTTTCACCACAGGTAGGTAGTTTCTGAGGCATTTTTATTCACTCATCTTGTTAATTTTCTCGGCCATGTTCCTTACTAGGAAGAAAACTGGCACTACCTTTATCACCCACAGTGACTTTTTTTCCCCCTAGACAGACATGGTGGATGACAACCATAAATCTAGCTCCCAGAAGGCTTACAAGATTGTGCTCGCAGGGGACGCTGCAGTGGGGAAATCTAGTTTCCTCATGAGACTTTGCAAGAATGAATTTCGAGGAAATACAAGTGCCACCCTGGGTATGGTTTCTATTTCAGTTGATCACTGGAAAATGACTTGTTTAGTTTGCTTTTATTTTTTTTTAGGGATTACATACACAAATCTACAAAACTATCTATCTGTCTATATATGTATGCATGCACAGGTACACATGTATGTACATATGCCTTTATCTATTGAATAGTCCTCCTCTGTTTTGGCTAAGGCCCAACTTTAGGTAAGGAAGACTGACAAAAGACAGAGGTATCCACTTCACCAGTCAGAGCAACTAAACCAAACTTAGAACCCGAGAGGACAGATTCATTTATTCAGTAAATATTTTCTGAGCTCAGTTTATGAGCTGGGTACATTGTAGGCACTAAGAAACAAAGAAGACAAAATCCCAGCCTGAAGGAATTTACCAATGGAGGGAAATATACAAAACCAACAAGCAGAAAACAAACAGGCTTGGTGGGGAGGTAGTACACAGGTCAGACAAAACTTTTCTGATAAAATATCGTTTGATACTGATCATGTGATAGATATGGTGACCCGTGTGTCATTGTAGTAAAAAAATCATAGCCAGACGTATGCTCTCCTGCCCTCCCTCACAACAGGTTATGTGAATAATGCTTCTCAGAATAAGAAAAGAAGTAATATCCTGATTGGTAGTATCCAGTTTGTGAAACATTCAGTGAGATGGGTTGAAGATATGCAAATTATCATTTATTTTTCTGTTTCATCTAATGAATTCCTGTTTTGATAACCAGAAATATGAGATCACACTGATTACACTCTTCACAATGGGCTTCTTTATACATATATGGTTTTCTGATACACCCCTCAAGATAACGCAACCAAACATTCATTTCAGTTTGGGTTCAGTTGTTAGAGAGCATAACACATATACATATACATACACAAGCTGTTGTTGGGTCAGTCCCAACTCACGGTGACCCCATGTGTGTCAGAGTAGAACTGTGCTCCATGGAGTTTTCAGTGACAGGTTTTTCAGAAGTAGATTGCCAGGCCTTTCTTCTCAGGTGCCCCTGGGAGGACTTGAACTCCCATTTGTCCATAGATTAAATCCTTACCCACATCAGCAAGTCTGCAGATGGTGTGTCTGCTCTCCTGTGTGGTCTGACTTACAGTCTGTGGAAGTTACTCTTTTTGAAGGCAATCTTTAGTCCTCTTTACCTCACTGAAGGAGGTCTGGTGGGTCAGTCCTTACAGCATTTGACTTCTAACTAGAAGGCTGGTTCAAACCCATCAGTGCTCTGTGGAAGGAAGATGGGGCAATCTACTTCCATAAAGATTTACTGTCTTGGAAACCCAATAGAGATCACTATGAGTCTGAATTGACTCAATGGCAGTTAGTTTGGTTTTCTCTACCTCACTGAGCTTTTGTCTTACCTAGAGTAAAAGCCAATGGATGGTTCATGTTCTGTTCTCCATTCTTGTATTCCTTTTCAGGAGTTGATTTCCAAATGAAAACTCTCATTGTTGACGGAGAACGAACCGTCCTGCAGCTCTGGGACACAGCTGGTCAGGAGAGGCAAGTGATGTTCATCGTGTTTTGGGCTCTGCATAGGGTTACTTAGACTAGCCTTCTAGGACATTTGATTTTTTTATGTTCCTATGACAACAACAACAACATGATAATTTCAAGGGTACTTGAAATTTTCCATATCCCAGGCTTTCCTTCTTCATTTATGCATCAGTTATGGTGAGAGGAAGACCTTTTAAGCTTTCATTTGAACTGATGTTTTTTCAGGGAAAAGTGAATGCCTTTTCCTAACAAGAAAATTTAGGTGAAGCAACACTCTTGAATGCAAGGACAGTGTGAGATGCCACTTAGCGGTGGAACAATAAACATTTGGAAGAGACTTGTCAGCTTGCCTTGGCTCAAGGTCAGAACCACAAACTAATTAGCAGACTCATATCTCGTGGCGGTACATTATTTTGCATTCGTGGCCAATGACTGGAAGCATTAAGCATAAGTTTTCATTCATTTGTTCTACAAATAAGTATTGTACATATCTTTGTACCAGGCACCATTCAGAATGCTAAGATTCATCAGTGAACAGACAGAGATAGCTGTCCCTGTGGAGTTTATAAAGGAACATTGGTGGCATAGTGGGTGAGACATTTGGGTGCGAACCAGAAGGTCAGCAGTTTCAAACTCATTAGCTGCTCTGTGGGAGGAAGATGAGGCAATTTATTTTCTAAAGATTTACAACCTTAGAAACCCAGTGAGGGTCGCTGTGAGTTGGAATCAACTCTATAGCAGTGGGTTTGGGTTTTCTTCTTCTTTTTTTTTAATGGAGTTTCTATTCTCCACATGCTGGGAGTTTCAACGTTTAAAAAATATCTGTGATTAACATGATCCAGCTTAAATGTACCTATAAAATGTTGCATTTGGTTTTAAAATTAAGACATATATGTGGAGATATATTCTTTCCCCAGTGAAACCCTCCCACACCCCATGTATGTAAAGTTTCTAGCATGTGATGGTGTTCAACAAATACTAGTTTTTCTTCTATCCACCTTAGGAATCTCTGCCTACCATGGTGGTGGTGTTAGTTTCCATAAAGTTGATTCTGACTCATGATGACCCTATGCTCCATAGGATTTTCAGAGCTATGACCTTTTGAAAGCAGGTCACCAGGCCTATCTTCCAAGGTGACTCTGGATGGTTTTGAACTGCCATCCTCTTGGCTAGTATTTGAGTGCTTAACTGTTTGCACCACCAAGGGGCCCCTTTCTACCCCCCATACCTCTCCAAAATAATTTTGTTAGAATTTGCACCTCCTCTGTGTCCCCCATGTGGGCTCTAGTACCTTGTTGCTACGGTTGAAAGTTTTAGACATTGTGTTCCCAGCCTTGTCCTGGTTATATTTTGGGGTTTATAGACATTCTTGAGATTGTGTGGTAGAGAAAATGATTAGCTTTTCTAAATCAGTAGCTCAGATTCTCGTCTTGTTAATTTCCATTGGGCCATGCTGGTCCTTGGAGATGGCTCTTTCATAGTATTATGTTATAGAAGATGAGAAAAAAGTGAGCATACAAGAGAGCACCAAGCTGTCTGACTGATTAGAACCATTGCTTATTATGTGCTCTTTCATTTTCCAGATTCAGAAGTATTGCCAAGTCTTATTTCAGGAGGGCAGATGGTGTTTTGCTGCTGTATGATGTTACGTGTGAGAAAAGCTTTCTCAACGTGCGAGAATGGGTGGATATGATTGAGGTAAGAAATCAAAACACAGAAACCGAAAATTACACAGAGGAGTTATAGACCATCTTTGAAAATGTTATTGCTCCTCTTCTTCTGGGTGAACTTGATTAGAAACTGTTGATCCCATCTATCAGGAAGACCTGAATGTCAGAGACAGAGTTTCCGACGGCACTTGGCAGTCTTGGTCTCCTCCCTCAGTAGCTGTGCAAGATACCAGGAAGTGAAGGACACTACTAAAGAGAGCTTCCGAGAATAAAATCTCTAGGTTTTCTCACAGATAAAATCAGAACCCCATTAGAAGCAAGTGAAAATGCAGGTAATCTAAAACAAAGGTAGCTCTCACAAACAAGGAACAGCAGGGTGGGATGTGTGGCCATGACTCTGCAGGTGGATGTGTGTAGGTGTTTCTATGCCCATAGAAAGTGAAATACCACCTGATTATAAGCATGTGCTAGGTCCAAGTTCTGTAAGAGTTATGTTCTCAGTGTTTCTGTGGTTGTGATTTGGGATTTGTAGACATCCCAGAGTACCATTGAAATCCTGATTGGTATTTTAAACATGTGTGGTAACATCTGTGCTTTCTTTCAGTTATATGAAATGGCACCTTTCATCTAAGGAAATTTCATCTTTTATTTTCATAGTAAATAATTTTTTATTGTGGTGAAATATACATAACATAAATTTACCATTTTAACCATTTGTAAGTATACAATCCAGTGGCATTAAGTACATTCACAATGTTGTGTAACTGTCACTACTGTCTATTTCCAGAACTTTTTCATCCCTCCAAACAGAAGCCCATTAAACAGGAACTCCCTATTCCCTATTTTCTTCACCCCTGGTAACCATTGTTCTAATTTCTATCACTATGAATTTGCCTAAATATATCATATAGACAAGTATATGTTCTTTGGGCGTATGAATTATTTCACTTAGTGTTCTGTTTTTAAGGTTTACCCACATTGTAGCATGTATCAGAACTTCATTCCTTTTCCACTGGTCAATAATATTCCATTGTAGGTATATAGCACTTTGTTTATCTGTTCATCTGTTGGTGGGCATTTGGGTTGTTTCTACCTTTTGGCTATTGTGAATAATGTTACAGTGAATCTTGATGTACAAGTATCTGTTTGAGTCCCTGTTTTCAGTTATTTTAGGTGTACACCTAGGGGTGGAATTGTTGTGCATGTGGTAATTCATAGTTTAGCTTTTTGAGGAACCACCAGCCTGTTTTTCAAAGCAGTTACACCACTTTACATTCCCACCAGCAATGAAAGAGGGTCTCAATTTCTTCATATTTTTGCCAACAGTTGCAGTTTTCCAGTTTTGAAATAAAAATAGCTATCTTAGTCAATAGTTTTTTATAAGTAGGAAATGATTTTAACTACATTTAGTGTGCATCAAACAGTTATTAATCAACATAAAACTAAATTTCAAGCTATAGTTCTTTTCTCTCTTTTGAAAAAATAAAGAAACTAGTGGCTAATACAATTTTTCAAGTGAGTATCTATCTATAATTTTTAATAAGCATTAAAGTACAGTAGTAGCTAAACAGAACAGATGGTTGGTTGATCTCAAGTTACCCTCTGAATTATGCAGTTGGGCCTATTTCATACTGGAGAAAGCATAACCAATGTTCTCTTTCTGACTAAAGAAGTGATGTGAGACATGACTGATTACAATTGACAAGAAGATGTAGAAAATGCTAAATAATTATGCATTTTCTTCTACTGAAATATCATGGCTTAAATTATTATAAACACAGTGAAAGTGTTTTTACATTTGTATAACACTTTTATTTCACAAAATTTTCTATTTATGATATTCATCTCTGTAACATAACTGCAAAAGAAGTAAGAAATGTAGTGTTGTTCTCATCTATTTTTCATGAGAAACCTGAGGCATGGAAAGTATAAGGCACTTGCTTATTTGGTGGTTAGGGGGAGAATTGGGGCTAGAATGGGACTTGCTGATTCAATACTCATAGCTCCTTCTATAAATCTCCAAGATGAGCAACAGATTAATAAAAGGAGCTTTTGATGTTAAGAAAGGAATGACAGTGTGCCATTAGTGCGTAGAAGAGGGGCATCTACCCAAGGGAACAGATGAAGCTCCCTGGGGTAGAGCAGTGAGGCCAGAGAATAATCTATAGCAAAGCTTGTTTTTTATTGTTGAAAATTTTGGACTTCATCTTCCTTTTAAGTCTTTGGATTATGGTATAATTGCTCAAAAACAAAACAAAACAAACAACAAAAAAAACACAGAGGGCAAGGTCAGCCTCAGTGTTGAAATAATCCTTACACAGAACAACCAGCCATTTGCCATGCCAAAACTTGCTAAACAGCTACACATGGTAAGTAACCTTTTCAGCTTTTAATATCATGTCATAGGGTCTGAAAAGGCAGAATGCTTGAATTCATCATGGAGGAAGAATTGGATACCACTTGATATGTGACTTTCACATTGGAGAAAATGATAGACATGGTGAACCATCCCCATGGCTCAGCCTTACCAATTTGAGGAAATTCTATGGGGACAATTTATATGACTTCTATACAAATGACTATTAATTAGTCGTGTGATCATTGGAATAGGGCAGACAGTTATAACATCTTGTAATAAAATTATGGATCTCTGCTTTCATGGCCATTTATTGGCCTGTCATGAATAACTTACTGATTGAACATTTGGGTAAAGACTGAATGGAGAGACTTGGGATGTGAGATTCTTTCCAACATTTTACACATTCAGAAATATTTTCTGAGTAGAGTACCTGTTATATCCACTTATTGTTCTAGGTGCTTAGGATAGATCTATTAATGAAGCAGAGAGCCCTTTGCTCATGGAGTTTTTATTCTAGTAGGGAGAAACAGACAATAACCATAAAGAAAAAAAAAAAAAAACCAGGATAGAAATTGATAAATATTTTAGGGGAAAAAAAGAGAAAGAGGACAAAATAAGTAGGCTCAGGATGTGGCAGGGGGCTGCAGTTTTAACTAGTGCAGTCAGGGGATCCTCACTGAGAAAGCAGCATTGAAGTCAAGACTTGAGGTACCAGTCATTCAGGCTCTCACATCCTTGATTTCCTTAACTGCATATATGATTAATGGTTTCCTAATTGTGCCCCGTTGAACCCTGAGATCAACAAAGAACACAGGTAACACATTAATGGGTGGAACCTTTTTTTTACAGAAGGCTTTTTCTAGTTTTGGGGAAGGCCTTTTCATTCTCTTCTCCTCTTTCCTTTTACTACCTACCCTCTGGTGCCCTCCTTCGGGAGTCCCTGGGTGGTACAAATGGTTAAGCACTCCTCTGCTAACTGAAAGATTGTGCAGGGGAAGTCTAACCAGAGGTGCTTTGGAAAAAGACCTGATGATCTGCTCCCAAAGGATTGCAGCAATTGGCGACCCCAGGGAGCACAATTCTGTTCTGGAACACATGGAGTCACCATGGGTTGCAGTCAAGTTGACTGGAAATGGTTTGGTTTGGATTTGTTTTGGTACCCTCTGTCAGAGGAAAATTGTTTGAAGAGGTAAGAGGACATATAGAACTTCATTACTTTTAAGGCCAATTTCTTGGTCCCGTATAACACCTTATTGGATGAGCACCTGCTGTCTTTAGAGATGTTGTTGTTGTTGTTGTTATGTGCCTTCGAGTCAGCCCTGACTCACAGTGACCCCTCCTTGGGTTTCCGAGGCAGTATCACTGCGGAAGTAGGATTGCCCAACCTTCCTTCTGAGGAGTGGCTGGTGGGTTTGAACCGCCAGCCTTCTGGTCAGCAGTCAAGTGCCTTAGCCACTATGCTACCAGAGCTCCCGTCTTTAGAGATAGCGAAGAGTTATTTCCAGATACCTGTCAGGGCTGCTGCTTCTCTTGTTTAGAACCAGAAGCCTGTTTTTCAGTGGTAGTCAGGTTATCTTTAATTGGATCACATCCCGAGGAGGTGGGGTATGCCCTTATTAACCCTTTCATTTTACAGTAGGGAAACTGAAGCAGAAATGTGAAGAGCCAGAGCCAGTGGGAGGACCAGTGGTGTGAGGGATAGGCTCCCAAGTTTCGATCTGCCACTCACATCTTGCATGAGTGCTGGCAAAGTGCAAACGATTTACATATGCTGATTTGGGAGCTTCCTCCTTAGAATTTATTATTTGAATAATTGATAACTGACGCTCCATAAGCAATAATATTGATTTTAGCACCACCTTGTTTTTCTTTTGTTGCAAATCAGGTAGCACTGAGCGTGGAACTTTCAAATCTCCTTTTTGTCACAGTATGACTGCAGAATTACTTATGTGTTTTATGCCTAGGATAATGGAGTTACCTGGTAATCACCATTGTCTGAAGTGAAAGTTTCAGAAAGTAATGTGAGCCTCACAGCCAAATATAACTCTGTGGCTATGTGTCTTGAATTTGTATTGGTTTGTAGTGCCCTGTGTGCTAGAAATAAGAATTTAGAAAATACCTGTTTCCTTTGTCCTAGACAGGATTAATCTCAATGCCTTCTATCTTTCTCATTAACCTACACCAAACCAAACTCGCTGCTATCAAATCTATTTCAACTCGTAGCAACCCCTCCTTGGGTTTCTGAGGCGGTATCACTATGGAAGTAGATTGCCAAATTTTCCTTCCAAGGAGTGGCTGGTGGGTTTGAACCACCAGCTTTCTGGTTACCAGTCAAATGCCTTAGGCACCAGAGCTCTTTATTAACCTAAGGAGGAAGCATTATATAGTGGAAAGGGTTATGGAGTGAGGGGAACCAGGTTTGGAGCCTGGCTTCAAGACAACTATTTAACCTCTCTGAATTTGCTTTCTCATTTCTTAATGGGAAAAAAAAAAGATAGAAATTTTTAGGACTATTTTGAGTTTAAGATATTTATATACAGCATGTGGAATGCACAACATGCATTTGGAAAATGGTAGCTACTCTTGTTGTTCTTAGTATCATCCTCAGGGTTGATGTATGCACCCTTTTATCTTTTTTTTATGTGTGTGTGTGTGCCAGGATGCAACCCATGAAAGTATTCCTATCATGTTGGTAGGAAACAAAGCTGATCTTCGTGACGATGCTGCCACAGAGGGACAAAAATGTGTCCCAGGATACTTCGGAGAAAAGCTGGCCATGGTAAGAGTAAGGGTGGGGGCTTAACTCCATGACTCAACTTTCAGCCAAATGATAGACAGGCCTATAAGGTGAACAGTAACCCCAGGAGGGTATGCACAAGAACAGTCAAGCATTGGAGATCAAGAAGACAGCATTTGCCTGGGATAGAGCTAGGCATGCAGGAGAGCGTGGGAAGGAAGGACTGACTTCCTGGAAGGGGTGGGTACAGGGAGGATGTGGGAAGAATGCTGTTACAGTGTTACATGGAAAACCAATTTGCTTTGTAAACTTTCACCCAAATCATAATATAAATAAATAAAATATAAAGGTGGGCCCAGATTGGGAAAGATTTTAGGAGTTCATTGGTTTTGGAGTCAGTGCCTTTCATTTTTGTGTACCTTTTCTTAAGATGTCCTTTGACTCAGTCTCTACCTATTTGATGGGGCTTCTGTCCTCACACAGGCAGAACTCCCATTGAACCCCTCACCCCCCCACACACACATTATCATGAGTGTAGGTAGTTACCCCATGGATTAGACCCCTCATGAAGATAAAACATTTTTTTTCCCTCTGTTGAGTGTCATTGATAACAGGGAGTCAAAATTACCACTTTCCTCCATAATCTCACCTATTTCTTGATATCCATTTATAGTCTTGGAATCCAATTAAAGAAAATGAATGAGTGCCCTGTTTTGGAAAGAACGGACGGTTTAAGGCCAGAGGGTTACTCTGCCTAGAGACAAAGATGGTACAGTGTCTCACCTAGGTGGACGGGACTTGGGAGACAACTTTTTTCTCTAATATTTGTCCTTAGTTGGAAACGTCTAACATTATTTTTGTTATACATTTGTATAGTGGGTGAAGCTCATTACTGTCCAGCAGGTTATTCTAGCAGTGTTAATTTTTCCGTTAATATCATTGTGTCAGAATGCTACCTGTCCTTTTTAGGAGTTGTGTTACTTATACATGGATTCAGATGCACCTTGGGTCAATTAAGAAGTTATTACAGTGACAGTCTGATTGGATATTAGTATCATTGCTGTCTGTTGTCAGCCCCATGAAAGGAGTATTTTGTTCTATCTGACTATTTATCTGCTGGAGTTTTGGAGGGCTACAAAAGGTTAATGTTCTCAGCTGTTAACTGGAAGGTTGAAGGTTTGAGTCTACCCAGAAGCACCTCGGAAGAAAGGCCTGGTGATCTTCTGGAAAATCTGCCATTGAAAACCCTGTGAAACACAGTTCTAGTCTGATGCATATAGGGATGCTGTGAGTTGGAATCGACTCAGTGACAGCTGATTAGTTGGTTAGAAAACGTCTTTGGTTTCAGCAGCATTGGAGGTTGATAGATCCTGTTAGGAAATGTTGATAGCATGAAGGTGAAGGTGTGTTAGTTGCTGGCCTCAAGTATACATACCTTTAGTGGAAATTTAATCCTTGAGTGATTATCTTAGGCTATCATTTTTATCTATCTCAAATTATTTAACAGAAGAACATTTGATAGCATATATATGACTGTTAGAAATTATTCTTTTTTAAATAAAACATGAAAGTTTTGTTTCATAGTTTTATTTTTTAATGCCAAATAAAAATCCTTTGACTAGGAATTATTCCTGAAATGACTAATATCAAAGCTTTTATTGTTCATTTGTTTTTTAAGTATTGAAACTCTGAATCAAATTTTTCTGCTGTTAGTTATTCTTAGCATGCTTAACAACAAAATATTTTTATTTTATTTTATTGATTTTAAAAGGAAAAAATCCAGGAAACTCAACTAACGTCTTCATTTAATTGTGTCTATTTCTTTTCTCCAGACCTATGGGGCATTATTCTGTGAAACAAGTGCCAAAGATGGTTCGAATATAGTGGAAGCTGTTCTGCACCTTGCTCGGTAATGTTTTGCCTTTAATTTGAAAAACTAAATATTGGATAGAATTTTGATTTAGTTGGTACATATATAAAATTTCTTGACGATAATGTGCAGTTACAGTATACCCTGGGAAACACTCTTTCATTCATGGGAGTGATGGTGTTAGTTCCCATCAAGTTGGCTGTGATTCGTGGCAAACCCATGTACGACATACAGAATATTGCCTGGACCTGTGCCATTTTCATAATCATTGACATATTTGAGTCCATTGGTAATGGCTATTGTATAGTGCCTTCCAACCCTGGGGCCTTATTTTCCAACACTGTGTTGGACAATATTCTGTTGTGCTCCATGGGAACTTTATTGGCCAATTTTCAGAAGTAGATCATCAGGCCTTTCTTCCTCGTCTGTCTCAGTCTGGAAGCTCTGCTGAAACCTGTTTACCATAAGTGACTCTGATGATACTTGAAATAGTAGTGGTATAGTTCCCAGCATCATACCAACATGCAGGCCACCACTTTATGACAAAATGATAGCCAAGTGGAGATCATTCATGTAGGAGTAGTAAATAAACAAAGATGTTATAAAAATTTCTAATGCTACTTAATTCATTGTGGATATTGGCAGGAATATTTTTACTGCCAAACAAAGCAGGTGCATGTGAGGTGCCAGGTGCCATTGGCATTTCTGCAAATGTCACCACAAAGCTGATAGTTGACTTGTTTGAATCATTTCCAGGAACCAGATTTTAAATACAAGAGACAATTATGAATACAACTATCTATTATGACATTTTCCAGAATAAAGGAAAAAGAGAAAATCCAACAAAGCAAATTCTGTATCATGCCAGTTGGAAACACTTTGTCAAATTATTATCTAGGTTGTTATTGTTGTTGTTAAGTACCATTGAGTTGTCTCCAACTCATAGCGACCCTATGCACAGCAGAACAAAACACCCCCCGGTCCTGAGCCAGCTCCATGATTCTTGCTACACTTGAGCCCATAGCCGCTGCCACCATGTCAATCCTTCTCATTGAGGGCCTTCCCCTCTTTCGTCAACCCTCCACCTTACCAAGCATGACATCCTTCTCCAGGGAATGGGCCCTTCCGACAACATGACCAAAGTATGTGAAACGAAGTCTGGCCATTCTCATCTCCAAGGAGTGTTCTGGCTGCACTTCCTTCAGGACAGACCTGTTAGTTCTTTTAGCAGTCCACAGTACTTTCAGCATTTTTGCCAACACCACAGCTCAAAAGCATCAACTTTTCTTCAGTCTTCCTTATTCATTGTCCAGCTCTCACATGCATATGAAGTGATTGAAAATACCGTGGCTTGTGTCAGGCACACCTTAGTCCTCAAGGAGACGTCTTTGCTCTTCAGCACTTGAAAGAAGTCCTTTTCAGCCAACTTGCCCAGTGCTTTACGTCATCTGATGTCCTGACTGCTGCTTCCAATGACGTTGATTGTAGAATCAAGCAATGTGAAGTCTTTGACAATTTCAATCTTTTCTCCATTTATCGTAATGTTGCTTATAGGTCCAGTTGTGAGGATTTTTGTTTTCTTTATACTGAGATGTAATCCATACTGCAGACTGTATTCTTCAGTCTTCATCAGTAAGTACTTCAAGTCATCCTCACTTTCAGTAAGCAAAGTTGTGTCGTCAGCGTATCACAGGTTGTTAATGATTCTTCCTCCAATCCTGATGCCACGTCCTTCTTCATAT
>NW_006921592.1:18422844-18423379 GCF_000298275.1 Orycteropus afer afer | reverse complement strand
GATAATTTCCACATTCTGTGGGATCACCTTTCTTTGGAATGGGTACAAATATGGATCTTTTCCAGTAAGTTGGCCAGGTAGCTGTCTTCCAAATCTCTTGTCATAACCAAGTGAGTGCCTCCAGCAGGGCATCTGTATATTAAAACATCTCAATGGGTATTCCATCAATTCCTGGAGCCTTGTTCTTCGTCAATTCCCTCAGCGCAGCTTCAACATCTTCCCTCAATACCATTGGTTCTTGAACATATAGCACCTTCTGCAATGGATGAAGAGCTACCAGTTCTTTTTGGTACAGTGACTCTGTGTATTCCTTCTGTCTTCTTCCTGGGTCATTCAATATTTTGTCCATGGAATCTTTCAATATTGCAACTCGAGGCTGAAACTTTTTCCTCAGTTTTTTCAGCTTGAGAAATGCCGAGCATATTCTTCCCTTTTGATTTTCTAACTCCAGGTCTTTGCACATTTCATTATAATAATTGGCTTTGTGTACTTGAGCTGGTCTTTGAAATCTTCTGTTCAGCTCTTTTATCTTGTT
>NW_006921592.1:18416600-18420580 GCF_000298275.1 Orycteropus afer afer | reverse complement strand
TGACCTAAAGGGATTAAATAACACATAAAAACCCAAAATATACATTAACAAAAACCAAGTTAATGATCTTTATTTACAGACAGAGAAAAAACATCATTTTAGGTATGTAATTCTTTTGCTGATTATTTGTGAGTTAAGAATCTTAACTTTATTGGATAATTGACCTCTTCTGCTAATAGGCATTGAGAGTTTAAATTCTTTGCAGTATTTTTAAATACTGTTTTTTAAATTAATGATTTAGTGTTTGTAAAGCTTAATAAAATAAACCAAACCATACCCTGCGTCAATTTGATTCCGACTCAGAGTGACCCCCCATTGGGTTTCTGAGGTGGTAAATCTTTATGAAAGTAGATTGCCCAGTCTTCCTTCCATGGAATGGCTGGTGGGTTTGAACCACCAACCTTCTGGTTAGCAGTCAAATGCCTTAGGCACTGTGCCACCAGCACTCCTTGCTTAATAAAATAGAGTTCTCTTAATAGAATAATTAGACTAGGACCTTGAAGATTGTTTCTGTCACTTCAGAGAGATAAGGAAATGGATTGCAAGAATCTAGATGGTCAGCTTGGCATTATAATTTTTTTTTGTTGTTGTTAGCTGGCATTGAGTCGGCCCCAACTCATGGCTACCGCATAGTCAATAGAATAAATACTCCCCAGTCCTGTGCCATCCCCACGATTGGCTGTGGATCAGACATTTGTGATCCATAGGGTTTTCATTGGCTGTTTTTCTGGAAGTTGATCACCAGGCTTTTCTTCCTAGTCTGTCTTAGTCTGGAAATGCTGCTGAATCCTGTTTGGCATCATAGCACTACACAAGCTTCCACTGACAGCTGGTGGCCACTCGTGTGGTGCGTTGGGTAGAATCTAACCAGAGTCTTCTACATGGAAAGTAAGAAGTCTACTACTGAACAACCACTGCCTCCTGTTTTATTTTACTCACTGCCATTGAATCCATTATCACTCATAGCAACTCCCTTTAGGTTTCTGAGGCAGTAAATCTTTACAGAAGTAGGTTGCCCTATTTTCCTTCTGTGGAGCGGCTGGTGGGTTAAACCAACCTTCTGGTTAGTAGTCAGATGCCTTAGGCAACATGCCACCAGAGCTCCTTAAAAAAACCCTCTGCCATTGAGCAAATTCCAACTCATAGCGACCCCCACTGGGTTTCCAAAGCTGTAAATCTTTACAGAAGTAGATTGCCTCATCTTTGTGCCAGGGCAGAGCTAGTGGTGGGTTTGATGCACTGACCTTCAGGTTAGTAGCCAAATGCCTCACTTACTACATCACCAGACCTTCTTAGGCATCCCTAATTTGTAAAATAGAAGCTCTGGTGGTGCTGTATTTAAAGAAATAGGCTGTTAACCAAAAGTTAGCAGTTCAAACCCACCAGCCACACAGCAGGAGAAAGATGTAGCAGTCAGCTTCTGTAAAGATTTACAGCCTTGGAAACTCTCTGGAACAGGTCTACTCTGTCCTAAATAGTCTCTATGAGTTGGAATCAACTTGATAGCAGTGGGTTTTTAATCTGTAAAGTGAAGAAATGAGCCTAATAAAATTATCTCTAAGTTCCTTTCCATTTCTAGCTTTCTATGACTCTCTCTCTATAATAGCCTGGACCCCCACTGAATAACATCATGCTATTTAATGTGAAATTGTTGTATGGGACCATAGGAAAGTTAAGTGCCTCCAAAGTGCCCTGGTCACTCCCCCAGAGCAGAATCGATTCTCTTTATTATATCATAAAGATGGGAGAGGCTGTAAGCTGCCTGTGCCCTTTGCCCCATCTGCTCCAATGTGAGACACTGGGTCAGCCCATGCATGGGCCCTGTTTACAGTGTAGCTTAGGCACAGTCTGCATGTGTGTACTTAGCACACCTGCTGTACAAAGGCATTTTGATAATAGGGCACTGCAGCTGTGACAGGGACAGATAGATAGTACTTTTTTTTTTTTCTTAAGCTTTAGACAAAGACAAGGTTCTTGTGAATCACTTGTCAAGCAATTTTTTTAAAATTGTTTCTGTTACATTATGGACTGCATTGAAACCTCTAACTGACTTATATTGTTGTTGTTTGCCCTCGAGTCAGACCCAACTCATAGCGACCCCTCCTTGGGTTTCCAAGGTGGTATTACTACAGTAGATTGCCCAACCTTCCTTCCAAACTGACTTATATCGTTGTTGTTGACTTATATTAGTGACATGTTAAATATAAAACTTATAAATAAAGAAAATATATAAAGACTTTAATTTTGCTTTGTACTCTGCCTTCAGATTTGCTTCTCAAACTACCTAAGTTTTAAAATGGGAATATTAAAGTCTTCACAGATAAAATTACCAGTTTAAAAAGTTCTGCAGCCTCTAGACAATTCCATTTAATGTAAAACTAAGTTCTTGATTAAGTTCTCATAACATGATCCAAATGTAATCCTTCCCCACCACCATGTAATGTCATAAACCTTGAACTAGAAGAGTGTATGGGTTTATATTGTCTGAACTGAATGAAGATTTGAAGAGAGGCACAAATATTTAGTTATCAACCTGAATTGCTCTACTTTTTCTTGGAAAACCTCTCAGTCCTAGGAAAAGTTTCTCCTAGAACTGCCATTTCCCTATTGTGTTAATAGGACATATTTCACAACCATTGTCCCATTGGTAAGTAAATTTGCCATTACCAGACCACAGACTTTAAATATTTTGCAGTAGATTTAAGCATTTAATTGATCAGTGGCCTAAACTTTGAGGAAAAAACTCTCAGACTGATGTATCAGCTCAGCCAAAGAGCATCACGTGTAAGCTTGTTCATAAGATTGCTTCACTTAAAATGTGGTCATTAAGCATATGGTAGTTTTTGATTAGGTAACTTAGAATTTCCTCAGACTTAAGCCTGTTTTAGTTGTCTAGAATTATATCTATTGGATTTCCTTAACATGGGGCATGCCTGCATTTCTGGTGGGTTAAAGAAACTTGAAGACCAGATGAAGGATGTGGATATGGTGTTACTCCCTTCAGTATTTGTTTTCAGGTTCAGCAATGTCTGTATTATTATGAGTTTTCAATATGTGCACAGCCCTGTGCTAAGTTCAGTAGAGATATCAAGGAAATGTAAATAATATTTTTATATTAGAGGAAAGAAAAAGCATGGCCAGGTAGCCATCTGATATGCAGCTGATAGAGGCCATTAGAATGCCCAGAAGAAAGAGATGCAAGTTGTTGGTGAAGACTCGGTGCTGGACAGAGCAATTAAATTGTTGAGAGAAGACTGAGTTTGAATCATTATAGAAGAGCAGGGGAGGTTATTCTTGCCAAGTCCAGAATAAAGGCATTGGAGGTAAAATAAGTCAAAATAAGGAGTAAAAGATGTAAGTGAAGTAATAAAATAATGGACATTGTTTTGGTTCTCTAGTGCCACTCTAGCAGAAAATACCACAGATGTATGGCTTTAACAAATGGATTTATTCTCTTACAGTTTAGGAGGCTAGAAATCCCATTCAGTGTGCCAGCTCTATGGGCTGGGTTGAAAGCCCCTCGACCTTGGGCTTCAGTTCTGCCTCTTGTTCCCAGTCCACTGAAGGTAGAGGCTTCTCTTAACTCAGATAGCTGCTGGCTGCTGAGACTGACAAACCCAAGGTTGATGAGTAAAATGCTACAGTCTCAAAATTATCAAGCAACACAGCAGGCCACTAGTTCAAGTTGAGAAACAGTCCCAGGATTGGCAGGCACATGTCAGGCTGTTGAGTGAAGACTTGACTATACTCAGGGTCCAAGTGTGCCAAAAAGCTCAAGACCTTATTCAAAGCTGCTGCTTATATACTGGAAGCAGACCACATCCCTAAGGCAGCTATCAGCTGCTCACAGTAAATTAGACCATGGAGGTGATTACTAGTCTCATCATGGGCAATAACTACATCCAGCTGCCCAGCCACTCAAAACCAGGCCCAGCCAAGTTGACACATAACCTTAACTACCACAGAAGTAAAATAAGTTA
>NW_006921592.1:18410652-18415445 GCF_000298275.1 Orycteropus afer afer | reverse complement strand
TGAGATGTAGTCTGGCCATTCTCGCTTCCAAGGAGCATTCTGGCTGCACTTCTTCCAGGACAGATTTGTTAGTTCTTCTGGCAGTCCATGGCACTTTCAGTATTCTTTGCCAACACCACAACTCAAAAGCATCAACTCTTCTTTGTTCTTCCTTATTCACTGTCCAGTTTTCACATGCATATGAGGCGATTGAAAACACAATGGCTTGGGTTAGGTGCATCTTAGTCTTCAAAGAGACATCTTTGCTTTTCAGCACTTGAAAGAGGTTTTGCAGCAGATTTCCCCAGTGCTGTATGATGTCTAATGTTTTACTGCCCCTTCCAATGGTGGTGATTATGGATCTAAGTTTCCTACATGTGACTAATTCAACATATCTAAATCCTAATTTGTTTTTTTTTTCTTTAAAACTGATACTCATTCTATGTTCTCTTTCTTAGGAAACCGTATCAATGTTATGATTAAAAAATAGCAACTTGGCAAGAATCTTGGTTCCTTGGTCATTTCCTTCATTACCTATCTCTAGGGGGCTTTAGGGACCTGTTGATTCAGTGCTCTCCCTATATCTCTCTTTAATCCATCATTTATCTCTCTCTGTCTTTTTGTGTTGGCTCAGGCCTTAAAATTTCTTGCCTAATTTGGTTCAGGAAGAACCTAAGTTTCTGTTTCAGCATTTTCCCACCATAAGTGCACCCCCAGCCCTGTAATCAGGGTAATTTTATCAGTAACAATTCAATTAATTTTTACTTTATTCCTTACCACCTCACATTGGTGTCCTACATACAACATAAAATCCAAGCTCCTTAGTGCGTGGCTAACAGTCCTTCACAACCTGACCTTACAACCTTTCTGGTGTCTCTCTTATCTTCTTCCCCAAATGAATGATAATTTGAAAATAGCAATCTTTTATTTCCCCAATCATGGCCACTCTCTTATATGCCTCTTTGCTTGTGTGCATGCTGTTCTCAGCACCTGGAATGCGCCTTTTGTCATTAACTGAAAGTAAATTCCTGTTCTTTCAAGAGCTCCCTCCAATGCTAAAGTCTTCATGAAGTGCAGTCTGCCTGAATCTTCCCTGAACCCCAGAATGATTATGGGGCATCTTTTGTTTTCCTGCAACACTTTTTGCATGTCTCCTAGCAACTCTGCCAGGATCTTGTGATTATTTATTTAGACATCTGTCTCTCACATAAGTGCTCACCAGTCAAGGGCCCCATTGCCTGGCATAAGGTGGGCATTTACTAAATGACTAAATGACCCATATTTTTCATTTGGAAATTGCATTCATTTTCTATTGCTGCTTTAACAAATCACCACAAACTTAACACTTTAAACAACACAAATTTATTTTCTTACAGTTCTGTAGACCAGAAGTCCAATATGATCTTATTGGGCTCAGATCAAGATGTCAGTAGGGCTGCGTTCCTTTCTGGAGGCTCTAGGGGAGATCCCTTTCTTTGCCTTTTCCAGCTTCTAGTGATCACCCACATTCCATGGCTAGTGCCCCCTTTCTCTATGTTTAAAGCTAGAAATGGCAGATCTATGAGACTCATACATCCCATCAGCCATCTCAGCAGAAATAGAAATCAGCTGTAATCCTCCTGAATTAACTGATGAGGCACTATTTTGGAGTAGAAATGCACCCCTGCTGTCCCTACCTCACTCCCCACCACCATCTACTCTGTCCAAACAAGTTCCTGTGGTATGGTGGGACCTTGGACTGCTCTGTGCACAGACAGACTACACAATGAGATCGGACCAGTCTCCTGTAGGTTTCTTTGCTGAAAAGCAAAGATGTCTCTTTGAAGACTAAGATGCACCTAACCCAAGCCATTGTGTTTTCAATCGCCTCATATGCATGTGAAAACTGGACAGTGAAATAAGGAAGAACAAAGAAGAGTTGATGCTTTTGAGTTGTGGTGTTGGCAAAGAATACTGAAAGTGCCATGGACTGCCAGAAGAACTAACAAATTTAGCTAATATTTAATGAGTGCTTGCTTTGTGTTAGGCACTGTGCTAGGATACAGAAGATAGGCCACATTGCTGCTCTGGGGAGCTTGTATCTTCGAGCTAAAGTTGTATAATCATCTATCTGGAATGATGCATCCCAATTCTTTTCCTGAGTCTTTGTTTCCTCATCTGTGAAATGAGGATAATAATACTTGTTAGCTCTCAGGTAAGTGTTTGTGTTTGTGTGAAATACCAAACCAAAACCAAACTCACTGCTGTTGAGTTGGATCTGATTCATAGCGACCCCTTCTTGGGTTTCTGAGGCAGTATCACTATGGAAGTAGATTGCTAGATAAAGGAAAAATATAGCACCACATTTATTAGTTGGGCTTCAGCAAGAATTAGTTTGCCTTTTTTCTTTTTCTCTTTCTGAGATGTCTTCTTTCTAACTCAAAATGCAGTGGTTTTAAAAAATTTTGACACATTAGTACCTTCTGAAGTTGTGCTGACCAATTTGGTAGCCACTAGCCCCTTGAAATGTGGCTAATCCAAATGGAGATGTGCTGTATGTATTAAATATACACTTGGTTTTGAAGACCTACTACTAAAAATGTAAAATATCTTGTTGTAGTAGTATTTGTTAGGTGCCATTGAGTCGGCTCCAACTCGTAGCGACCCTATTATGTACAATGGAATGAAACACTGTCCGGTCCAGTGCTGGCCTCACAATCCTTGCTATACCTGAGCCCAACATTGCAGCCACTGTGTCAATCCATCACATTGAGGGTCTTCCCCTTTTTCATTGACCTCCCATTTTGCCAAGCATGATATCATTCTCCAGGGAATGGTCCCTTCTGACAGCATGACCAAAGTATGTGAGATGAAGTCTGGTAATAAAATCTTTTGGGGAATAATAATAAAATGGTTGCTATTGAGTTGTTTCCCACTTGTGGGATGGCCCACATGCATCAGATTAGAACTGTGCTTCTTACAGGGTTTCCATTGTCTGCTTTTTCAGAAATAGATCACCAGACCTTTCTTCTGAGGTGCCTCTAGGTGGACTCAACCCTCCAACCTTATGGTTAACAGCTGAGCATTTTATACCACCCTGGTTAACTCCTCTCATTAATAGTACTTTAGCTGATGATATGTTGAGATGGTAATGTTTTTGATATATTCCATTACATAAAATATTATTAAAATTAATTTAACTGGTTTCTTTTTACATTTTCTTTAATGTGGCTACCTGAAAATTTAAAATTCTGTATGTCGATCTCATTGTGTTTCTTTTGAACAGCATTGCTCTAGAGAATGTATTGTTATGCAGATTTCCATTACTTCAGTTATCTACTGTTGCATTAAAAACCATTGAGAAACTTGGTCATCTAAAACAACAACCATTTTGTTATATTGTGATAAGGCAAAAAGACCCCAGATTCAAACGTTTTCTATAGACACCCTTTTATTAAATCTGAGACAGAATAAAGATAAAACAAAGACAATCAATTATCCAGGTAGAGGGAAACCATCCACATGTACACAGTATAGAAAGCTGAATGGAGTCCACTGAGTCACATCCATGGGGCTAATTATATATGATTGAAAACAAAGGGAATTATCCCAAAATCATGATTGGTGGCAGATTGTTCATCACTGGTGCAGGCAGTTACAGGATTGGTTCTGGGTCTTGACCACCTGGCTATGTGGTGGTCCAGATTTGACTCTTGACTATGCAGCATGAGTCATAGGCACAAAGTGGCTACAGGACAATACCAGGACCCCAATCTTAATTTCAATTAGACAACAACACACTCAGGCAAGTTCTCTAGTTCTTTGTGTGAGCATAATCTACTTTCAACCACACTCTTCCTGAAGGCAAATTGCTTCTCCCTAGGTTTCTCGACGGCAAAGAACAACAACAACAGGTTTGTCCAAGAACTTGTCTATACATAGCCACGATGTTGGTTTAAAGATGAGAAAGAACTCAAATAGCATCTGGACTTATGTCAAGACTCAAAATGGAATTAGAGTTCCCACTGTAGGCCGTAGGAGCTCTGGTAGCATAGTGGCTAAAGCACTTGACTGCTAACCAGTAGGCTGGCAGTTCAAACCCACCAGCCACTCCTTGGAAGGAAGGTTGGTCAATCCTACTTCCGTAGTGATACTGCCTCGGAAACCCAAGGAGGGGTTGCTATGAGTCGGGGCCGACTCGATGGCACATAACAACAACAACAACAACTGTAGGCTGTAGCCTTCCACAACCCAAGTGGTTTAGAATTTAAGCTGTAATATAATATTTCACAATTGCTGGAGTTAGCTGGATCTTAGCTGGAAAGTTCTTGTACTCCTTTTGCTGGGGTTTCTCCTGCTGTTGCAGTCATATGGACTCTGTGGCTGGGGCTAAGGCTAGAGGTCTGGCACGTCTTTGTGGCCACTCTCCACATGGCATCTCCTCTTCTAGAGCCACCTGGCTGGCCTTTTCAGTGATGAACCTTGGACTTCTGAAACAAAGACTCAAGTCTCCACGGGGGAGGAGGAAGGTGATGCCATCAGGCTTCTTAACACTTGGGCTTGGAAGTCCCAGAACATTCTTTCCTTTTCACTCTATTGGCCAAAGGAGTCGCAGGTCTAGACCTTATCAAGGAGAAGTGGTGGTGGCACTCTGTGCACTGACAGGGTAGGACGGAATCATTTGGGTCATCTTAAGGACCAGCTGTTGCACACGTGTTCCACTCACAGGTTATCATTCTGTTTACCTAAGGTGGGGCTACAGGATCTACGCATTTCACAAGCATCTCAGGCATTGCCCTCTGAAGAACATTTCTTTAGGGAACGTTCATCAAATA
>NW_006921592.1:18407282-18408536 GCF_000298275.1 Orycteropus afer afer | reverse complement strand
TGCATGCATGCATGTATTTCTGGGTTCATACATGTGCATGTATATACACACATTACGTGTGTGTGTGTGTGCTGCTCAGAACATAGGTCCTGGAACTAGCCGTCATCGTTTGAATCTTAGCTCTGCCATTTCTTTGGCTGTATGACCTAAGGGAAATTTCTTAACCTTTTTGTGCCCCCATGTCCTTATATATAAAATGAGGTGCAAAAAACTCATGGTCTTTGTGAGGATTAAATAAGTCCACACCTGTAAAACATTTATAACAGTGTCTGGATTGCATGCGGCAAGTGTTCAGCATTACAGTTTTTATTTCTACAGAGGCATTTGAGGTTTAGTTTTGTTACTTCTCTCTTTTCAGGGAAGTGAAAAAAAGAACTGATGAAGATGACAGCAAATCCATTACCAACTTGACTGGGACGAATTCCAAAAAGTCAACACAGATGAAGAACTGTTGTAATGGTTAAACCCAAAACTCCCATGGTCTCTGAAGCCTTTATGTTCCACATGCTGACTTGGTGTGACTCATTTGACTTTTACATACGGTGGTGTATCCTTCAACCACTAGCATATGGAGAATTACAGTGTGGGAAATCTAGAACTGTGGTCGTGTCTCAGTGAGCAATTGGGCCCTCTGGTTAAATGTCATTGTCTTGTCCTTAGACAGTCTACAAAGTAAAGTTTAAATGTTTTTAAACTGGAAAAAAAATATCACGTGATCAGGTAAAAGAAACATGCTGACTTAAGTAGAGTCATGTGGTAACTCCGTTTGTTAGGTAACCTATGACAACATTTACTTAAAATACTTATTGCTGGAGTACTGGTTTTGCTACCTTGGCTGTTAACTAGCCTTAATCTTGGACAGGTCACCAGCCCACATTAGATCTGTTTCTTCCACTGTAAAATGAATGCCTTGGCTTTGCAAGCAAGGCTCTTCGTGCCTCTCAAACTCTTTAGGGTTTTAAACAGCAGGAAGAAGAACATGCTGTTGTTGTGGTTAGGTGCTGTCGAGTCGTCGCCGACTCATAGTGACCCTATGTACTGCAGAGGGAAACATTGCCCAGACCTGTGCCAGCCTCACAGTCTCTAAGCCCATCGTTTCAGCCACTGTGTCAATCCATCTTGTTGAGGGCCTTCCCCTTTTTCGCTGACCCCTCCACTTTACCAAGGATGATATCCTTTTCTAGGGAATGGTCCTTTCTGACAACATGACCAAAGTAGGTAAGACGAAGTTTGGCCATTCTAGCTTCCATGGAG
>NW_006921592.1:18401667-18406552 GCF_000298275.1 Orycteropus afer afer | reverse complement strand
TTGCCAATTGTAAGCCTTTACTCACACACAAAATAAATAATGAAAGAAATGTGCTTGATGTTGTGAAAATAATCTCTTTAAAATGGAATTGCCATTAAGAAAGGGAAGCCAGAGTACATTGTTGAACATGAGTGACCTATTGTCATTCAGGACGTTGTTGGTCTTGCTTTCATTTTGGAAACTGCAGAGCCTCCTAGACTTCCCTGCTAGAATGTCTCTAACTGCCAAAGGAGTCAATGCCTAGCCTCATGCTGGGACAGAGACACCTGGTTTCATTGACCTGAACCAATTAAATCATTCACAGAAGGAGATTTCACTTACCTTGGTATAGGTCCCAGCCCCAAGTAGCTTGCCAAAGAAGCTTAAATAATATCTGTTATTTATTGTTCTGTTGTCCAGTTCATTCTGGCTCATGGTGACCCCTTGTGTGTTGGGGTAGAATTGCACTCCAAAGGGTTTTCAATGGCTGGTTTTTCAGAAGTAGAGATCACCATGCCTGTTTTTCAGGGTGCTGCTCAGTGGGTTTGAACCACCAACATTTTTGTCTAGGATCCTTATTTATTATAGTATATAAGGTAAACATTCTCTTCCTGTTGAACGAAAACAACTCTGTGGAGAATTCTTTTTCTTGTTTATGATTTCTGTGATCAAACCTTACATTCTCCAAGTTTCACTTTTTTGTAGTGAACCATGATCCAGACATGTTACACAAAAACATTGCAGATAGCCACAACATCATTTAGCTTTTAAAAGTGTGTCTTCTCTCTTTATGGAGGACATCTAGAATTTTCACTGGAAATTTGAGCCTATCCTTACCAGTTCCATCATGAATACTTGGTTCATACAAGAAAAGAGTGCTTTTTATGGTCCCAGAAACAGGATTGTATTTTTTACCGTAAAGGATCAATTACTTGTGTGAGTTGTCAAAATAAACAGGAAACTGGGGGATGATTGTTTTTGTGGCATGGTGAGACAAAGTTTTGCCACTGCTGTTTGCCTCAATAGTATCTCTTAAGTCCAGGTTCAAGTGGAGCTGATATAATATGTATTGATATTGGGATGCATATTAGCTGTTTGGTACAATTGTACAAAGCTGTCTTAGTATACATGCTATCTTGTTACCTTTATTTATTTCCTCCCAACATGTCCCTTTATATTTGTTTTATCTGTAAATAAGAGTATATGTTTGATATAGAAGTATTATTTTGGTCTTTGCCTCTAGATTGGGCCAGTACACCCAAATTTATTGGAGATTACGTAGGTGCCTTTGATGGACAAAACAATTATCTTTAACTGTTTGAACAATAGTTGGCCACATGGCAACATAATCTCAATTAGAGACTGAAAGCTCTGGTTAGCTCTTATTTATGGAAAAGCTACTTAAATCTTTTTCAGCTACATTGCTGGGAGATCATTACCAACATTTTGATTTTATGATGTTCTCAAATTTAGAATGTGTTTTTGGCTAGAACAAAAGTATTTAATGCTTTTAACTTAGACTTCGTTTGATATATTTACAGATATAAGTAATTCACCTTGCCTCTATTTCTCTTTTGAGAGCTATTAAAATTACGATCGTGCTATACTCCTGTTTTATGTGTTCTGACACATTGGATACTATTTTAACTTCATTGTGGAAAAGAATGTTGGATAAAGAGACATTTTTCACTCTTAACTTTTAGTCTCATGCATTTTCTTAATTTATTTTTCCACTTGCTGTTTTTGTGACATATGTGACATTCGATTGTTTAATACTAAATGTGATTTGCATAAACCCAAGTTGCACAACCCTCCTGCTGAAGATAAAATTGAGGTTAAAGATAAAGATTTATTTTCCTATTTGTACAGTGATCAGCTTCAGAGTGATGGTTTTGTGGGCTTTTATTGTATATGTGTGTAGGAAATTTCATATGTATATATAAGTAGGCCTCTGAGTATTGAGCAATTGTTTTATGATTTTGATTTATATGGTTTACATTTTCATAGTACAGGTCATATTTCGTTTATACTGTTTATTTCTCTTCAAACCATTAATAATTATACTATAAAGTGTAATTTTTATAGCAATGCAAATATCTAAGGAACTACAAATATTTTCTGCATTGTAAATTCAATAAAGCATGCTTCCTTTGGCCTTTTGGGTGTTTCCTTCAGCTTTATTGCAGGTATCCCTGAAGTAATTTCGATTCTAGGATGTGTCTGCATTAAACTGTATTTCTAAATCACTTGTTTTTCTGGCCTTGACAAGCTGGCTGGTGGGAACAAAGAATGGCAGATGCCTTGAGAAAATGATCCTGATGTTGAAGGCTAAGGCCCAGCCATACCCTCTTAGCCAAGAGGGTAGCAGGGTAGCAGTTTGGGGCATGACAGAGGGCAATAGGGAGGCTTTGGTAGAGAAATTCAAGATCTGCTCTGTCCATCCTGGTAATCTCTCATGGATTAGATCCTTTCTCTAACACTCTGCCTGCTCTCCCTGAACACACACACTATCTAGCTAACCCCTATTCATCCTCCCATTTTAACTTAAACATCCTCCAGGAAGTTTTAGTTGACAAGATCACCAAAGAGACCATTTCCTCATCAGCTGGGGAAAATGGAGCCATTGATATTTTCAGCTATGATGCAACTGGGAAAACGTGTGTTCCCACAGGTTTCTCCACCAGCTATTAGGTTAATGTGCAGTCTGTGCCTCTTATACTCTTAAAGCTTTTTGGATTTCTGTAAACAGATATGGCCCTTGGAGGAGTTGACAACTCCTGAGATTTTAGACTCAATGGGAGGGATTTCAGTAGGCGTACTGAGCACTCCCTAGATAAAGATGCCTACCTGTCTGCCTGTGTGGAGCATTCAGATAAACACTTGGCACTAACCAAAAGGTTAAAGGTGGGCAGTTCAAACCCACCCAGAGTCCCCTTGGAAGAAAGGCCTGGCAATTGGCTTCTGAAGGATCATAGCCTTGAAAACCCTGGAGTAGATCTGTTCTGCACACATGGAATCACCATGAGTTGGAATTGACTCAACACAACTGGTTTGTTTTTTTTAAGCTGTCCACCTGATGGTATCTCCAAATGATCAGTTAGAGTTGTGGTGAGCTCATATTCCAGCAAGGTACAGATTGTTGTTGTTGTTGTGTGCCGTCGAGTCGGCCCCGACTCATAGCGACCCCTCCTTGGGTTTCCGAGGCAGTATCACTACGGAAGTAGGATTGCCCAACCTTCCTTCCGGGGAGTGGCTGGTGGGTTTGAACCACTAGCCTTCTGGTTAGCCGTCAAGTGCTTTAGCCACTATGCTACCAGGTACAGATAGGATATGTAATTTTTTTTTTTTTCAAACTTTTTATTGTGATTGGGGTGCAAATTTACAAAGCAGATTTGTTTCATTCACAACAGTTAATGCACATTTGGTTTCATGGCCCCAAATACAAGCCCTCAACTATAAAAAGCTCTCCTCCCATCTCCTCCATGTGACCATCCCTTCCTTGTTCCATTCTTATCTAAGCATTCTTGTCTAACTTTCCCTTTATGCAAATGCTGCCCTTCTAATGTCTTATGGTTTATTTATCTAGAGAATGCATCTTCCTAGGGGAGGTAGCTGCATCTCCCAGAGGTAGCTTTTCTGTTTGTAGGTCTTTCTTATGTTTGGCTGAGTGAGAATCTATGGACGTGAGTCCAGTTCCAGGCCCAAAGGGGCCATAGTCTTGGGGGTTCCACCTCTCTCTATCTGACCAATAATTCTGGTCATTTTTGTGTTTTTGAATTTTGTTCCACATTTTTCCTCCTGTTCTATCCAAGAGCTCCAATTTTGATCCCTTTCCAAGTGGTTGGCATTAGTAGCTGGGCACCATCTAGTTCTTTTGGTCTCAGGGTCGTGAAGGCTAAGGTCCCCATACTCCATCATATCCTTGGATTTATTGTTTCCAAATGATTTTTATTTTCTTCATTCTTTGCTCCATATGAGGGGAGGCCAATAGTTGCATCTTAGCTACCCAATAGCTTTTACGACCCTAGTAGCTACTCACCAAAGTAGGATGTAGAGCATAATTTTTATGTACTGTTGTGTTGTTGTTGTTAAGTGCCATCAAGTCAGCTTTGACTCTTAGCAGCCCTGTGTATAACAGAACAAAACACTGCCTGGTCCTGTGCTAACCTCACAATGATTGCTATACCTGAGCCCATTGTTTCAGCCACTGTGTCAATACATCTCATTGAGGGTCTTCCCCTTTTTCACTGATCCTCCTCTTTAGCAAGCATGATATCCTTCTCCAGGGAATGGTCCCTTCAGACAACATGACCAAAGTGGTTGAAAGGAAGTCCAGCCATTCTCACTTCCAAGGAGCGTTCTGGCTGCCCTTCCTCCAGGACAGATTTGTTAGTTCTTCTAGCAGTCCATGGAACTTTCAGTATTTTTCACCAACACTGCTACTCAAAAACATCAACTTTTCTTTGGTCTTTGTGTCCAGTTCTCACATGCATATGTGGTGATTGAAAATACCATGGCTTGGGCTAGACACACCTTAGTCTTTAAAGAGACATCTTTGCTCATCAGCACTTTAAAGAGATATTTTGCAGCAGATTTGCCCAGTGCAATACATTGTCTGATTTCTTTTTTTTTTTTAATGCATTTTATTGAAATATAATTTATGTACAGCGAAATACACAAAACTAAAGTGACATGGGTCGATGCATTTTTTTTTTTTTTGCAGTGTTCCCTCCCCCTCCTCCCACCCCTGGCAACCAACAAAGAAAGTTTCCCTCCATATATAAATCTTTCCTTGACCCTCCACAGCAATGAACTAATACTATATTTGTCCTTCTGTGATTGACTTATTTTACTCAGCATACTGTCCTCCAAGTTCATCCATATTATGCAGTGTTTTGCAGACTCT
>NW_006921592.1:18381287-18398932 GCF_000298275.1 Orycteropus afer afer | reverse complement strand
GTTCAGTATCTTATCGATTACTGAAAATTTAGTATTAATCTTCTGGATTTCTGTGTGCAGATTTTGTATCATTTCTAATTTTTCATTTTATTTTGTCATTTTGTTCTTGTATTGTCTTTTGAAATTGTTCTAGGCTTTTCTTTGTGTTTTCCTTGATCTGCATCTCAATTCATTGAAGATACCTAAATATAATTCTTTTGAATTCCTTATCAGGGAGTTCCAATGCTGTGTCTTCCTCAGAGATGTGATTTGGGTCTGTATCCTGGTCCCTTGTTTCTCTTGCTTCTTTATGTGGACTGTGATGCTCTGTTGTCTCTGAGGCATTGTGATGTTTTTCTGTTTATATTTAATTGGTGATTTTATGTTGGAGCGACTTGCCCACGATTTTCGTTTTCTTTGTATTTGTTATTTATGCAAGCAGGGTACAGTGCTGTGCTCCTCTATTCACTAGTTGACAGCACTTATACACTCACCACCTGTCTCATTTCCTGTTGTCAACCTGTCATATATACTTGCCAACCTTGGCAAACAGAGCCTGTTCTTAGGTCCCTGGAATCTTAATGAGAATGCTATCATTTTAAAATCCAAAATGGTTGCCAGTTGTAAACATTCAAAATGGCTGCACCCTTGGTCACTTTAAATATCTAAAGTGGCTGCCGCCTGTAAACAATCAAAATGGCTGCATCCTCTGAACAGTGGAAAGTCAACAGCTCAGGTTGTCTCCCTTCTTGCTGTTTCCCTTCCTAGTCAGAGGCCACCAGTGCAGTCATCCTTGCAGCCCTTGGTGACCAAGGCTGGTCTTTAGGTCAATTCTCCCATCCCAACACCGCTTGGAAATATTCAGACTGTTAGTCCCATCAAAGTAGCTGACAGTCTGCAGCTCTGACCATCTCTGTACTCACTGTTTTCATTCAAGTTTTTCCACTGCTTGGTGCTTAATCCACTTCTGTATAGCTCCTTTCAAAGCTCAGGACTCCAGGACTATCTTCTGTATCTCTGTCAGTTGGTTTTTCTTTTCTTTGTTGAATAGGGCCTATTTCGCTTGTCTGCCTACTCCTCCATCTTACTGGAAGTCCTGTTGTCTGATTTCTTAACTGCTGTTTCCACTGGTGTTGGTTTTGTCTCCGAGTAATATGAGATCTTTGACAGCTTTAATCTTTTCTGCATTTATCATGATGTTGTTTATTGGCCCAGTTGTGAGGATTTTTGTTTTCTTTATGTTGAGGTGTAATCCATACTGCAGACTATAGTCTTTAATCTTTATCAGTAAGTGCTTCAAGTCATCTTCACTTTCAGCAAGCATGGTTGTGTCATCTGCATATTGCAGGCTATTAATGAGTCTTCCTCCAATCTGATGCTGTGTTCTTCATATAGTTCAGCTTCTCAGATTATTTGCTCAGCATACAGATTGAACAAGTATGGTGAAAGAATACAACACTGACACACTCCCTTCCTGATTTTGAACCATGCTGTATCCCTTGTTCTGTTCAAATGACATATCATGGTCCATGTGCACATTTCTCATGAGCACAATGAAGTGTTCTGGAATTCCTATTCTTCTCAATGTTGTCTGTAATTTGTTATGATCCACACAGTTGAATGCTTTTGCATAGTCAGTAAAACACAGTGTACTATGTTGTGGCAATTGAGCATTTTGTCCCCTGAGACTATGGTCTTGATGCCCGCAGACCTGGTGACTGCCTCCCTCAGAGTGTTTCGCTATCTCTGAGAAGCTACTCCAACCTTGTCCCCTGTTACTTCTGTGCTGTATATGGATACTTTTGTAGCACAAGTACATATGTAAGATTATCTTCAGCCAAATCTGTCTTTGGGCTTGGGTACATTCCAGGTACATGTTTGCCTACCCACACCTGGTCTTCTCACCTGTTTATTCATTTACCCACAGCCTAGAGTTTGCTGCCACTGGTAATGCAGTATTGTGCATGTAATAATATTTGTTTCTGTTGTCTCTATGTTTTGTTTACATTTCTGTGTCCTCTTTTTCCTGTTGTCATTGTGCTGGTCACACACTTCTGCTATATTGCCTTTCCCTTTACCCAAATCAACATGTGACTCTAAACTATCAGAAATTTTCTCTACCCTTTCCCCCCTACCCCTGGTAATCAACAAAGTAAATTTCTTCTCCTGTGCAAACCTTTCCTTGACCTTTTATAATAATAGATCCATGCAATTTTGTCCTTCTGTGATCGACTTATTCCACCAAGCTTAATGTCCTCTAAATTCATCCATGTTATGAGGTAATTCGTGGATTCTTCATTATTCTTTAGTGTTGCATAGTATTCTGTTGTGTGAATGTACCATAGTTTGGCTATCCATTCATCTGTTGATGGGCACTTAGGTTGCTTCCATCTCTTTGCTGTAGTGAATTATTCTGTGATGAACATGGGTGTGCATATGAAAGATATGCATTTCTTATTGTAGATGGGGAACAGAATATTTCCTAAGTGTTACTGTCTCAGATAAGTTTTGTATGTGTTTTCTCATGTTGTCCCTGCAATAACTCCTGTTTTAACAGATGAAGAAACAAACTTAGCAAAATTGAGTGGCTTAGCTCAGTTGATTGAGGGACTAAATGCTGAGCTGGAATTCAAACCTAAGTCTATTTGAGTCTGTCTGCTGTTATAAAATAGTCAAAGCACTGAGAAATTAAAGTGTAGAGTTTATTCAAGTAGTTATTCTATATTTATTTAGAGGACCGTTCTGAGTCTAAAAAAACTCCAAATGGCTCAATATAGGCTAGTTGCTATGGAATTTATAAAGATAAGAGGAAAGAGAAGAATAGAAAAGCAACCATTGGCTGATCTTAACATGATTGAATGAACCTTGTGCCTCCTTACTGAGATTGGCAGACATCAGATTAGGAGGAGGTGGTCTGTGGCCTGGCAGAGGTGGGTAGGGCATTCCTTTGCACAAATCTTTAGGTGCAGGTTTTAAAATGATAAAAGGTACCTCCTCAGGAAGCAGGGGAAATTGACTCAAGTTACGTTCTTTGCATTAGATAAACTCTGAGCTAGTTTATGGTTAACAAATATCTGTCACAAAGGGGTTTGCAAAGATTTAATCATACTCAAGCTAGAAGGAACATTCTTTCTGAGCTGTTCTTCACCTTTATCCTTAAAGCCGGAAAAAACAAGTTAACAATACAAAGTAGTTTAGCAGTTCCTGGTGAGGAAAAAAAAAAACAAGTTAATAGTTTTGCAGTGTTTTGAGTCAGGCTTTTATTACTAATTTTGGGCTCGTGAGTAAGAGAAACCCTTTGAAATCTAAGTAAGTTGTCTATTTTTCATTTTATTTCTTACTACCATAGCACCTTGCCTCAAACAATGCACGTCTGAAAGATCATCCAAATTTATTAATTCAAAATGCTCTTTGAGAAGAAAACATCTCAGGACTTAATGTGTACCTAATATGAACATAATGTGTACCTAAAATAAACATAATACGTACATAAAAGTTGTTACAGGAAACATCTTTCCTTTCTATTATCCTGATTTACTGACCTGAAGTGCCTTGAAGGGGTAGATGGTATAATGTGAAGAATGTTCTGTTTCATATTCTAGATAGCCATCTATGGAGTAAAGAATTGAACTTTCCCCAAAGAATTTGTAATTTCCCCATTGATCAAAGTGTCTGTTATTTAAGAGGGCTCCAGACCTGACAGGTTATGCTAATAAGGTGACTCAGGTGGGGGCTGGCTAGGCCAGAAAGACTACCTTGTGACCTCAGGGAGGGGAAGGACATAATTCAATCAACCATGCCTATGCATTGAGCCCACTCTTCCTCCAATAAAGTCTTTGGACACAGAAACTCCATGAGCTTCTGGGTTATGAAAGACATCAACAATGGGTAGATGACATGCCCTTTTTGGGACATGGGAGCTCTGCATCAAGGTCCCTCTTAGACCTCACGTTCTGTGTCTCCTTTGTATATTGGTCCTGAGTTGTATTTTTTTTGCCCTAATAAAACTAATTGTAATATAGGGATTTCCATGAGTTCCAGAAATTGTTCTAGCAAATTATGAAACCTGAGCGAGTAATGAGAGCAAGTCAGAAGTTACAGGCCTGTGGACCCCTGAGCTTACAGCTGATATCCTGAACAGGTAGAGGTACCCCTAGCATTTATCACTAGTGGATCAAAAATGATGGTACCATGGGGACCTCCAAATTTACAGCTGGCATCTGAAGTCTTGGGAAGACTTAGCAGTCTGAAGAACTGTGTACTTTCACTTGTGAGAGCCTAGCTTCAGGTGGTTAGGGTCAGAGGAAGAAATGATGCTTGTGCAGTTAGTGTCACAGCAGCAGTTGGGAACTGAATTGAATTGATTTGATTATCAATACAATTTGAGGTCAGAGAAGTGAGAACTGGGAGTTGTATCTTTCCATGTACTACCTGACTGGCTTTTCCCTGTGGCAAACTGGAACTCCTGTATACCTACTCCTTATCGACAATCTTGTTATCTGACATTTAGCATTTATAACAATAGTGAAAACCCCTACTATCCAACTATTCTGCACATTAACAATATGTGTCTGGCAGTTACCAATGCCCAGGGTGCAAGGAGAGAGTAATGCTGGCTGTGATCGTTAAGGTTATGTGTCAACTTGGCTGGACTATCATTCTCAGTGGTTTGTCAGTTATATAATGTAATTTGGAAGTTTGCAATGATGTATCATTGTCCCTTTTGTAATCTGATGTGATCATCTTCCATTTTCACATGACAACCTGTTCTTTGGAACCTACCATGTCCATAAGTGAAAAGTAGATGTAATCCTTATTGTGTTAGAATGTCTGTGGTCTGGGTAGAGTTTTTATCCCTCAGTCTTGGGTACTGGAAGCTCTCATAATCTCCCTAAGAAACAATTCTTGGGATTGTTATTCAGCTGGATAGTGGACAGAAAGAACATTCACCTCTCCATGGACTTAGTGCAATGAGCACATCCAGGGTTGAATTACGGAACACCAGAGCTAATAGGGAGTTTATAGATTATCCATTCTAAAAACTTTTCCTTTTTAAATTGATGAGATAACTGGTATTCAAGGATGGTCTGTGAGGTCTTGTTGCTGGACTGAGAGCTCAGGTCTCCTGCCTTCAGGCCAACAATTCAAGACACTTCTTCCTGCTTTATAGGACTAGAAACTGAAAGTGTTGGCTGACTTGCGCCCTCTCTCTCCCTTTCTCCTCTCCCTCCTTCTGTCTTTGCCTGCCTCCCTTTTTCCTTCCCCCTTCCTTTCTTTATGTTAGATACAGAGGTGGGGGCATGAGGGACATGATGCTCTGCTTCCAGGCAAGAAAGAAGAAAGGCATGTGACTGCTCACTAGTGACACCCCTGTCAAGCATAGAAGGAACCTTTTCTTCATAAACTATCAAGTAAATAAGATCCTAACTGAAGCTACTGGAGATAGTTAATGGAGAGCACTGACCATCAGGCTATTATTATTTTTTTAAAAGCAGCCTAATAGGGATAACAAAAGAAACAAAAAGCACCGAACACACTGCCGTTGAGTTGGATCCGACTCATAGCAACCTCTCCTTGGGTTTCCAAGTGGTATTACTACGGAAGTAGATTGCCCCACCTTCCTTCTGAGGAGTGGCTGGTGGGAATAGGCTTAGAGACTTAGGAAATTAATCATCAGTCTCAGGGGAATAGTACTGTTCATATGAATTAGATATATAAAGGAATACAAATCATGTAATGACTTCTTAGTACATAAATTCAGAAATCTAGTTGAGATGGCTTTTTCCCCCTTTGATATTATACCTCAAGTCTTAGGAAAAATCTTTCCTTCTCCTTTACTCTCTTTCTCCCTCCCTTCCTTCCTTTTGTAAAGTATGCACTCACTCATTTAGTTATTTTTCCTTAAGTCATAAAACACTCCCAGAATTCCTGCTGCAGACAGGAGCTTCGAGTTGTGTGTGCATGTACATGTATGTGTGTGTGTGTGTTTGTGTAGGAGGAGGAGGAGGCCCAAACAACTAGATAAGACATGAACTGTAGCCTCCAGGAACTCAGAGTCTAGTAGTTTAGGAGTCATGACAATTCTTCCATTCTACCTACCTACAGGTATCTGCACTTTTCAGAACAGAAATAAAAGAAAATGACATATATGGTCACATCTGTGCACTACACTTTTGGTGCAGGAATGAATCACATGAGAAAGTTCCAGGGAATGTTCATGAGTCTTTAGAGTCAGGCAGTAATTGATATTGGCCTCAGAGAATTGACTTGGCTTTTTTTTTTTTTTTGGTTTAACTAAGATGAGGGGGATTAAAGAAATCAAATAAAAGAAGGTAAGAAAGTTCTATCTGAAAATACTTTCAGCTGATTCAAAAGCAAAATGAGATGCACAGGTAATCAGTTCCTTGAAGACCTGAATCACACTTTCCCTTTAAAAACTACTTTGTCATCACCCCTTCCCACCTTCTTAGCATATACATAATCTAGTTTCCATGGAGTCAATTCCAACTCCGGGCAATCCCATTGGGTCAGGAGAGCTATTCTCCATAGGGTTTTCAATGGCTGAGTTTTGGAAGTGCCTCACCAGGCCTTTCTTCTAAGTAAGTTCTAGGTGGACTTACTCTTCCAATCTTTTGGTTAGCAGTTGCATTAACCATTTGCACCACCCAGGGACTTCCTCATGAACATCCACTAAACTAAACCCATTGCTATCAAGTCAATTCTGACTCATAGCAACACTAAAGGACAGAGTAGAACTGTCCCATAGTGTTTCCAAGGCTGTAAATCTTTATGGATGTAGACTGAAAGCATCTTTCTCCCATCGAGTAGCTGCTGGGTTCCAACTGCCAACCTTTCTGTGAGCACCCTAGCACTTTAACCACTGTGACAATTCTTATTGGACAAGTTTGAATTAAGTTGTATTAATTTCTCCTGATCATATTTTATAGATAAGTATTGAGGTGGTAAAGAGGGAGGAAGGGAAACACAATGGTCCCACCTTTTGTGCCCATGAATTCACCCAGGCTGGCCTTGATCCCTGAGGTCTATTTCAAATCCTTTCCTGGTATGAACTTTGGAGAAGATGGGGAGAAGGAAGATGAAGAAAAGAGTAGAAAGCCTTGGGGGA
Source organism: Orycteropus afer afer (assembly GCF_000298275.1). Lineage (NCBI taxonomy): Eukaryota > Metazoa > Chordata > Mammalia > Tubulidentata > Orycteropodidae > Orycteropus > Orycteropus afer. The sequence continues at coordinate 18,391,827 of NW_006921592.1, read as the reverse complement.
AGAGGGGAGAGCAGCAAGGATCAGTAAGAGCAAGATGAGATGTATTGTGGCCAATCAGGTGGTGGTGGTCAATCCGGGTCAGCCCAGCAGACACTTGCAGTTAGGCTTTCATGATAAAGGTTGATTTGAACTCTTTCTAACCTAGATTGTTCAAAATAGCTCAGAAGCAGTTCCACGTTTAAAATAATCTGCCACTGATGAATAATTTCAAATCTAACAACCCTTAATTTTGAAGATTTCATATGTCTGATGGAAATACTTGGTGAATAGGAGGCAGAATGATATAGTAAAAGGCACCAAACACCTGGATCAGCAATATGAGATATCTGTGTCTCTCAAGCTCTTTCTTTCCATTAGTGTACCCCAAGGAAAGTTCAAGGAGCTCTGGTGCCATAGTGGGTAAAGCATTTGACTGCTAACCAGAAGGTCAGCAGTTCAAACCCACTAGCTCCTTTACTGGAGGAAGAGGATGCAATCTACTTCCATAAGGAGTTATGACCTTGGAAACCCAAAGGGGGTCGCTGTGAGCCAGGATCGACTCTAAGGTAGTGTTTATTTTTTATTTTTTTTATTGTGCTTTGGGTGCAAATTTACAGAGCAGAATTTGTTTACATTCAACAATTCGTGTACATTTGATTTCACGCCCCAATTACCATCCCCAACCCTAGCCCACTCTCCTCCCCTCCCTTCCCTGTGACCCCCACCCCCACTCCATGCCTTTCTTAACTATGCACTCCTGTCTGTCCAGCTTTCCTTCCATGTGAATGCTGCCCCTCTGGTGCCCCATGGCCAATTGCTCCAAGGGGTGTGTCACCATAGACTAGGTGGGTACCTCATCCTGAGTTGATTGTTTTGCATGTAAGAAATCTGTAAAACTGTTGGGCTGATGACCAGTCCTTGGGAGTAAGTCCTATCCTAGGCCTGAAGGGTATCCCAGGGCCGTAGTCTTAGGGGTCCCACCAGACTCCATCTGATAAGTAATTCTGGTCATTATTGATTGGGCTTTTGGATTTTGTTCCACATTTTCCCTCTCACTCTATCCAGGATCTCCAGTTTTGTTCTCTTCCCAAGTGGTTGGCATTGGTAGCTGGGCACCATCTAGTTCTTCTGGTCTCGAGATCCATCATGTCCTTGGACTAATTGTTTTCAAATGCTTTTGATTTTCTTCACTCTTCTATGCTTCAGGTTTTGAATTTTTTTAAGGAGTTTTTTAAGGTACTCTGGTGATGCAGTAGTTAAAGCATTTGTCTACTAACCAAAAGGTTGGTGGTTCAGACCCATGAGCTGCTCCATGGGAGAAAGATGTGGCAGTCTGCTTCTGTAAAGATTTACAACCTTGGAAACCCTATGAGGCAGTTATACTCTGTCCTATAGGGTCACTGTGAGTCTGAGTTAAGGGCAACAACTTTGGTTTTTGGTTTTTGGTTTTTAGGGATCCCATACTAATTAATGCTACTATTATACTTAATATTGTATACTTGTTTACATATGCCTATTTGTGCTTTATCCATCAAAAAAAGTAAGATCCCTTCTCCTCCAAGAAGCAATTTCTCTTCCTTGGGGGCAATATTGCCCTCATTGTGAATTTATGGTCTAGAAGAAAACTGAGTCTACAATTCAGGAATTCTTGAGTTGGAGCAGAGAACGGTCATTATATTCATCATGGGCTCAGAAATCACACAGACCTTACCTTAAAGTTCACTTTGGCCACATCCTAAATCTGTGACCTTGGTCAATTTACATAATTTATATTGTGTTTTCATCTATCTTAGTGGGAACTTAGATTAAAAGGAAAAGTAAGTTGCATGCTTTATATGTTGTTTGACAGCATTGTCAGTGCTGACAATGGAAGAAGTTCTTCCTACTTCTCTGCTTCCTGGCCACCCACACAGACCACCAAAATGACATAGTTTATGTGACAGTAAGTCAAGGAGCTTTATACATGTGAACTTCTAATTTGCAGAAGATTTTCCTCCTTGAAGCATCTTTTCCATTAAGAGCCTCCTGACCTGTTCTCTAAAGGTATTTGCTTGGAGGACGGGTCATGTAGAAGCACTACCTCCCTCCATCTGCCTGCTTTTATCTCAGGGGAGAGAGCAGCAGGCTACCCTCTGCTTCCCACGAAGACTGGAACAGATGAAGCCGGAATGTGAGGGCCTTTCCCGGGAACTAAAAAAACAAATGAGAGAAATCTAAAAATATAATCTTTTAGAAACTTTTGAGATTTGTTCTATGTACCTATTACCTATTTTTAAGAATAAACACAAGGAAAGAAGAAAGCTTAGCTAAGTAAAATACTTGTGATCTCCATTGGTGGCAAGGGTGACCCTACCTGTCCACCTACTCTAATATTCTTGGCTCATCTCTTGTTTTCTGACCACTTGGATCCTCACCTTGGCTCTTTAACATGGTTCTTAATTCCCACCACAAGTCTCCTTCATTCTGACAGCCCACTGTAGACGTCAGAAGTTTTTCTAAGCTATGGCATGTGCCATGGGTACCACTTGAAGGGGGGACTACTGAGTAGTTTCCATTAACCATCACAGTTTCCACCAAGACCTGTGAGAGATCACTCAGAAAGTTAAAACTAATATTATTACATTTGAAAGCCTCCATAGGTCAAGGCAAATTGTGTGATCTTGCTGTGCTGAGTGTAGAAAGAGAAGAAACTGAAAAAAATGTGACTCTGAGCACATCATAGACCAATTTTTCGTGTAGTGCCGTGATGTGTTAAGTAAAAGATTAATGAGCTTGGCCTGCATTTTTTACCTCATATGTGGTAAAGTTATCTAAATGGAGGGTGTCAGATGTTTGGACAGGGGTGCAATTTCAGTGCTTGCCATAGTCACTATTTTCTGTAGGCACACCTCTGGCCGACAGGCTTCTTTGGCACTCTCTCTTGGATATGATGGTGGGAATGCTCTCTGGATCCTTGGAGCTCAGCTTGTTGCAAGTCAATTCCTGGCAGGCCAGCCAGGTCACCAGACTGCATGCACCTCCTAGCCTCAAGCTCTACTTCAGTCTATGTAGAGTCTGGTCTTCATAGTCATTCATTATATGGGTGTTCAAGTGGGGCTGCTTGGGCAACATTTACCTTGACTGGCCCAGGAGATCTTGTGTCCTTTATTCATTTATTTCTGTATTTGTTTTTTTGGTTTGTTGCTTCATTCATTCATTTGTTCATTTATTCATTAATTCCTTCTGAAAGAGAGAAACAGAGATGTGATCCAATGAGATTAATATTAGAAGTATACCTTGGGATTTCATATTCCTTTACTTTCCTTTTCCCCAATCCCATGCATAATTTAGATTTTATTATATCCTGATAGCATAAGCCTTAATAATTAAATATATTGCTAACTGAACATGTTGTATGAATACTGGCAACTTCTGGAAATTACAATGAAATGACCTTCCTTTCACCCTCACCCTCCTGGAAAGATCTACTGGATACAACAATGACATTTGCAGATAGGCCTTATTTCCCTTGGCTGATTTTTTTTTTTTTTTTAAACTAGTAAAATCTTTATTACTGATGCTTTTCAATGTTCCAATTCTCCCAGAGGGCATCTTGTTGAGAGCAATGAGTGGGGAGTAGGCAATCGACCACTTTCTATATTTAAGCACCAGAGATCTTGGGTGAGGTTAGAAGTGCTGCCAGGAACCCTATCAATATTGAATATATCTCTGGCTTGATTAAGCTATGGAAATACCCTCATTGATCCTATTCAAATATTTATTGAGCATCTGCCTGAGACACGGCATACTAATTGACCTCATAAAAGCCATCTTTGGCCAAGGTTAGGAGGGGAAGGTTCACACAAACATTGGGTGGGAAAAGGAAATTCCTTATGGGTGTGATGGACTCCAACAGAAAGATCAGGAGAAAAAGCTATTAGGTCCTAGAACTCTGGAAAAGGTCTATGGCCCATGTTATCAGCTAGGTGATCTTACCTGAATGGGCAAACAGGCAGTAAAGGAAGACTAGAAAGTGGTAGCAAACATGGGCAGTGACTTTCACTAAATTGTAACACCATCTTGAACAATCAGATAAGAAAAGGTGTTACAGTTTCTGGGGTTGTTTTCCTATGGGAATGTTCTTTTATAAGGCAGTTTGTTGTTTCAGGAGCCCTGGTGGCACAGTGTTGGCAGTTCAAACCCTTCGGCCACTCTGGAAGAAAGATATGATAGACTGCTTCCGTAGAAACTACAGCTCTGTAAATCCTATGGGGCAGTTCTAGTCTGTCCCACAGAGTTGCTATGCGTCGGAATTGACTCGACGGCGGTGGGTTTGGTTTGGGTTTGATTTGTTGTTGTTAGTTGCCATCAAGTTGACTCTGATTCATGGCAGCCTCATGTATTTTAGAGTAAAGCTGTGTTCCCTATGGTTTTCAGTGGCTGTGATCTTTTGGAAGTAGATCTCCAGGCCTTTCTTCTGAGGTGCCTCGAGGTGATTCTAACCTCCAACCTTTCAGTTAGTGGCTGAGTGGTGTTCAACAATTTCAACCATCCAGGGACTCTGTCTCTAAGTTTACTTAATCTCTCTGCATCCCACTGTCCCCATTTGTAAAATGGGGATATGATAGTATCCACCACACAGGATTTTTGTGAAGATTTAATGAGAAAAGGTCTACTATGGTGCTGGAATCGTGATACATATTAAAAAATGTAGTTATTTCAATTATGGCAAGTTTTGTCCGTCTGGAAATGACCATGTATTACAATAAATGGACTTAGTAATTTGCTGTCTCTTGACTTTTGTACCTGTATGGGTAATGATATATTTGTTTTGCAACTCTTTTTTTTTTTTTTTTAAATCTGTTCTTTCCACATCAATTTAATCCCAGATAGCTGATTCAAGTGATGGTGGCCATTTGACATGTAGTACCCAGGATGCATTGCTAGTGTATATGTGCTTCTAAAGGTCAAAGAGGAGCCTATCATTATTGGCTTAAAATATCACCAACATGTCACAGTTGAAATCCTGAGCTCTTGAATGACTTGTCTCAGGTTTTTGCCCACCATAGTAAAATGGACTAAATCATTATCTTTTCCAAAGCCCGCTTATATAATCTTTGTTCTTAACTTATGCTTTCACTGTATTAGTAATTTTGAAATAACTTCTCTATGAAACACAAGTTCCTCATGTTTATTTGAAATGCTTTGCATTTGTGAACCTAAATAGCTGCTTAAGATGAAAGTTAAAATCCTTGCCAAAAATAACAACAACAAAACACTTCTGAGTTTGCCCCCAAAATAAGGACAATTACCAGTAACACACCTGTCAAATTCTATCATTTGCAGAACTTAAGTATTCAACAAGTTGTTATTGACCTTGTCTTTTTTAACCATGTCTATAATACCTCTTGTCTTTGGAGTTGAGCCTGAGTAATTTTTGTATTTTTGTAGTCAAATTGTAGTTCCAACCATATGGAGCTATCCAGACTTTTGTAATGATCTGTTTTCAAATGATTTTCTGTTAATTCCATTCAAGCTGTAAATCAAATCTAACCTATTGTGGTGTAGTAAATTACACAGTGTGGCTTTTCTACCCATAAGTCTTTGTAAACTTCATGGTGAAATTTGCTGTGACCAACTGAGTAGCTCCTGGTTGTTAAAGTTATCCATCTGGGGTATTTCTGTTGGGAGCAGCATGAAGTAATTTTCTGGGAAGTTTGCTCTCTCTCAGATGTGTAGAACTCTGATGTTGGGATTGATTGGTGTGGGCCAATCTGGCAGGCTCAAAAGGAGCCCTCCTAGAGGCAGAAGGAGTCTCTCTTACTGCAGGCTGAGAAAGATGTGTTGCTGAGAGAAATGCACTTCTGAGAGATGCAAGAGACACATGCTGCTGAGAGAGAGACATGAGAGACATGTGCTACTGAGAGAGCAATGTACTACTGAGACTGCTGGCTGCTGAGTGAGATGGCCAGCTGTGAGAGACTGAGTGCATTTCTGAACTTGAAAGGTAGTCTGGTGCTTCCCTAAACCAAAAAAAACAAAACAAAAAAAACCCCAAAAAAACCCAAACTCACTGCCATGGAGTTGATTTCGACTCATAGCAACCTTTCCTTGGGTCTCCAAGGTGATATCACTATAGAAGTAGATTGCCCAACCTTCCTTCTGAGGAGTGGGTTTGAACCACCAGCCTTCTGGTTAGCAGTCAAATGCCTTAGGCACCGGGTAACCAGAGCTCCTAATAAACCCCATAATCTCTGAGTTCTGTGTGGCCACTGCAGCTAATTATCAAACCCAGCAGATAGTGAAAGGGCTGGAGGGAGGCAGCATGTCTGGTCTCACAGGAGTAGGCCTTGGGCTACTGATGGTGATTCTGTCTTCTTCTTGTGGGATTAGAGGAGATCAGTAGATGTGGTCTCCTATGGGAATGTGCTGTGTAGAGGAAAAAGCGCTTTCCACATGTTCTTCTGAACCTTAAAGGACCTCTCACTTTAAAACAAATATTTACACTGAATACATCTATAGTCATAATTAATTTTGTCATAATACATTTTGTTTAATGAAGGAATCATTTTAATTCTTTTACCCAGCCCCATCCCAGCCAGCCACTCATTGGAAGGAAGACTGGGCAATGTACTTCTGTAGTGATACCACCTCGGAAAACCAAGGAGGGGTCGCTATGAGTCAGATCTGACTCTACAGTAGTTGAGTTGTTTTTTTTGGTTTTGTGCTATGGAATAAAGAACAGTGGCCTCTGTTTTCTGAATAGCAATAGGCTAGTTCTTCAGCTGTACCTCTAGGTGGCAGTGCAGTCCAAGACAACATTCTCTGTTCTCAGTACCTCCCCTCCCCCGTTTCAGGCTGAAGGCACAGGTTGGATTGGCATGCAGGGAAAATAATCATTAAAAATAAATGCAATCAAAAGAAGTAGGTTATTATAGTAGCACACTGGAACTGCTTTCGTTAGAAGTCTGTCAGCCTCCCATTAGAAATGTTGTTTGTGAGGAGTTTGCCACTCAGCTGTGAAAATTTGCTAGAGGTTAAAAGTGACATATTTGAGGTCTCAGCCTTGTAGACTATTCCTAAGAAGTTTGATTTCAGATGGTTGGGTGGCTTTGAAGTACCGTAAGAAGACACACAGACGAATTTGTTTGGCTTAAGACAGTTCACAACTGTTTTTATAACACTGAAACGCACTATGACCCAATGATACATTATGTTTCATTGGCCATATCAGAGTGCACACCCTTGTTATGATTTCAAGGTTAAAATTCTGAAAAACAATGTTGTGTGAACATTCTGGTTACCTAGTGCCACTCTGACAAGAATATACCACAAATGGGATGGCTTGAACAAACAAGAGTTTATTCTCTTACAGTTTAGAGGCTTTAAGTCCCAGTTCAAAATGCCAGGCTCTAGGGCCTGAATGAAAGCCCCTCAAGCATGGGCTTCAGCTCTGCCTCCTGCTTCTGGCCCACTGATGTTGTTGTTGTTGTGTGCCGTCGAGTCAGACCCGACTCATAGCGACCTTTCCTTGGGTTTCCCAGGCAGTACAGCTGCTGTCTGCTGAGACTGACAAGCCCAAGGTTGACAAGTAAAAAAATACACAGTCCTGATGTTACCAAATCCATTGAAAGTCCCAAGATTGGCAGAACATGGCAGGCTGCTGGACAACGACACAGCTACATGCAGTGTTCAAGCGTGCCATAAGCTGGAGACCATTCCCAAAGCTGCTGCTTATATATGGAAGCAGACCACATCCCTAAAGCGGCTACTCAGTTGCTTGTGGTAGATCCCACCATGGATTTGATTGTCAGTCTCATTGAGGGGAATAACTACCACCAGCTGCCCAGCCACTCAACCAGTCCCAGCCAAGTTGACACACAACCTTAACTACCACAGTGAGTAAGAGAAATATGATTAGAAATGACTGCATTGTAAAAAAGTTAAATAAGTTTAACAACAACTTCCTCTCTCCACTTCAGCTGAGGCCACCAATCCTTTCCCCCACCTTTACTTCTGAGGCCCTGGTTTTCTTGGTAAATTGAATAATTGCTTTTGGTGTTTATTAGTAGCTTGTGTAAGTAGGAGGAGTCCCTGAGTGATGCAAATGGTTAAAGCACTGACTGCCAGCGAGAAGGTTGGTGGTTCAAGTCCACCTGGTTGTGCTTAGGAAGAAAGGCCTTGCAATCTAGTTCTGAAAAAGCAGTCATTAAAAAACCGATGGAGCACCATTCTACTGTGACACACGTGGAGTTGCTATGAGTCTGAATCAGCTTGACGGTAACTGGTTTCTGTTTTTTTTTGACAAGTCAGAATGGTCTGTGTTATGCTGTGGTAACAAATGGCTTCTAAATCAGAGTGACTTAACACCACCAAAATTTATTTCTCACAGCACATGTCTAATGTGGGGCTGCAAGAGACTCTACTTCACTCCAGCTCTGCCATCTTTTAACTATACCACCACAAAATGTGCTCCTGGGCCTTCTCTTCTATTCTTTGTCCTGTAATTAATATGCATCATTTCGGCCCTGGTCCATGGCTCACAACTAGTCACATCACCCTACTTAACTTCAGGGAATTGGGAAATGCTTGGCAAACACCATAGCCTCTGTCATAAGTCACTTTTAGCTGGACATTTTATATGATTCTATTGGGGGTGCTATCTAGTTTACTTTTTAATCATCAACATCAAATACATGTTAATTCCTCACAAATGAGATTTAATTGACTACCTAGATAAATTCCCTGGCCTTCATCAGGGCTCAAGTCCACACTGATTGTTCTGTGAAGCCATTTTCTCCTTTTCTGGGAAAAACTAACTGCTCCTTTGTGTTTTTGGAGCATTTTGTTAATGTCGACGTTTTTGCCTTTGTCACAGCCCAATTTTTTGTCATGCCCAATCGTCTATTCTTCTTGATGGCAGTTATTCATTTTAATTCATCTTTGTATTGCCGGTTTCTATCTGTTTTTATTCATGCTTTGTATTGCTTGAAAAGATGTGGATAAAAAAATGAATGGATGGAAAAAGTTTATACTGTAGAAAATAATGATAAACAGTATTTTTGAGCTCTATGTACTCAGAAGGCTTATTTATTTCTTTATATTGTGGTGAAATATATGTAACACACATAGATGCCTTATCTCCTTTAGTCCTATGGGAATTCTATGAGGTTGATAGATGAACATTTTACAGAAGTCAAATAACTTTCTCCAATTTCTGAGCCAGAAAGGGTTGGAGCTAAGATTTGCATTTTAGGTTTTGAAAGCTGAGGTGTGTCTTTGAGGCATTAGACTAGTTAGTGCCTTCTATCTTGCTTTATATGTTTGGAAAACAAAACAAAAATAGAGATTGAAAATACAACTTTGAGTGGAAAAGCAAGTAAGTTCATGATGACAAGTTGTATCAACTTGGAGTAAAACCCTCCCTGGATGACAAAAGAGACCCATATTCTAAATCTGGTTCCAATTCCACAGCTTATCAGTTGTATGACTTTGGGCAAGACTTTTTCTTTGCTTCACCTCACTTTCCAGATCTGTAAAATTAGAGTTAAGGCTACATCATTAATTTTTATTTTTATTGTACATAAAATGGAGATCCTGTTAAAGTGCAAATTTTGATTCAACGGGTCCAGGTGATCTGAGACTACAATCCTGGTCAGCCCCAGGTGATGCTGCTTGTGTTGGTCCATGAAACACATTTTGAAACCCAGGAGGTAGATGATTGCTAAGACGTCCTGTTATCTGATTGTGTGAACGTTTAGAAAATCTGGATTGAACTACTTCATAATTCAAGTAATTGGCACAAAAACATCAAGCAATTGCTCTGGTTGTCCTAATGCACAGATACTTTTTCACTCATCCCAACATTCATATTCCCTTCTGCCAGCTATAAATCCAGAGTTTCCCTGAAGAGTCTACCCACATCATATACTTCACTTGAAGCTGAGGAAAGAATATGTGACTGAGATTTAGGTCTCAGTCAGTTAGTGCTTACAATTTACTGGCCACACAATTAGGTCAGGGAATGCCATGTGATAGATTTAAAGTCAGTGAAATATAATGAAATATGTTACTGGGAATCCAGAGACAGAGGCAGAGACCTCATCCTGCTGGACTTGAATTCAAAATAATTAGTGCTGTCTTAGCCATCTTACCCTCTGACCATGAGGACAGCATTGTACCAACATGGAGGAAATGGATCCAAGACATGGAGTGAGAGAATTAAAGTCCTGGGGCAATATTTTAGCTTTACTTGTGAAAGTGACTGAATAGGCTCAATTATACACAGTTACATACATTTATTAATGTGTGCGTGTGTCTGTGTGTGTGTGTGTGACTACCCAAGTGTAAATGTAAGATGTAAATTCTTGCCTTTGATTGCTGAGCTATATCTCTCAACCATTATGCTCTAGTGTTTTGTATCTTGATTTGTATGTTGTAGGTTCAATGACCTCCCAGGTAAGAGCCTCGGCCTCAGGACTGGGGTTCAGCATTGGAGAATGGGAAGAAGGGATGATACACACAAGACAATACATGGCTGGAAACAGTTGCCATTGAGTTGAATTTGACTCATGGGGACCCA
>NW_006921592.1:18379108-18380353 GCF_000298275.1 Orycteropus afer afer | reverse complement strand
TGTTTATGAGAAATCCTCTTTCCTTACCCCTCCCTAAAACATGGTTGCTTCAGCATATTCAGAAATCCATGTTGCCATGATTGTTTTTGTCTTGCTTCAGTAACTCCAGAGCATTTATCCGTGTAATAGCATGGCCTTCCGCTCCACTGCTTATACAGCCCTCACGCTCCAATGAATTTGCTTGATGGGATCAGACAAAATGCTGCTTAGTGTATTTTATGTATTTAAATGAATATTTATAGCAAACAAAGGAGATAGACATTTTAAAAAAGATATAATCATTTTGAGGCAAATGGCTAATTAAGTTTTTAACATACATAATAACTTATGTTCCATATACCCTTCATTTGCCAGTAGGATAGTGTGTTGTGCCATATTTTAATAAGCATTGGATATTGACATGTGGGTTTATTCATAAACCAAAATGCATCTGAAAATATGATCTCAAGCTCCTATCTTTGATTAATATTTCTGCTATAGTCATTCATGTGTACAAAGATGTCAGTAGAAGGATGTTCTGGATAGAAAATATGTGATTGGGGAAAATCAGCCAAAATAAAACTATCAAACCAAATCCCAAAAAGAAATCCACTACCACTGAATCAATCCCAACTCATAGTGACCCTACAGGACAGAATAGGACTGCCCCATAAGGTTTCCAAGGGTGTAAATATTTACAGAGGCAGATTGCTACATTTTTCTCTCTTGGAGTGGTTGGTGAGTTTGAACTACTGACCTTTTGGTTAGCAGCCGACTATTTTAAGAACTGCCCCACCAGGGCTCCTGTGGTAGTTAAAATTATGCGTCAACTTGGTTGGGCCTGGTTTTGAGTGGCTGGGCAGCTGGATGTAGTTATTCCCCATGAGGAGACAGGTAATCAGCTCCATGGTGGAATCTACTGGAGCAGCTGAGTAGCTGTCTTAGGGATGTGGTCTGCTTCTAGTGTGTAAGAAGACGTTTTGGGGATGCTCTGTAGCTTTTGGCACACTTGAATCCAGCATGTAGCCAAGTTGTTGTTTAGTGACTGCCATGTTGTCTGCTGATCTTGGGACTGTTAATGGACTTGAATCGCTGGTCTGCTGTTTGTTTTGATAATTTTGGGACTGTGCCATTTTATTTGTTGACCTTGGGCTTGTTCTCCTTAGCGGCCAGCAGCTGCCTGAATGAAGAGACACCTCTAGCTCCAGTGGGCTAGGAGTAAAAGGAGTAAAAGAGCTGAAGGAAGCCAAGGGTAGAGGGGTTTTC
>NW_006921592.1:18376684-18378038 GCF_000298275.1 Orycteropus afer afer | reverse complement strand
TACTTGATTCCTTGACGATCTTCTCCTGACATCTATCTCCCCCCAGTTTGTGCTTCTTCTGTGTCTAAACAGGTCTTTTTGTAACTCAGAATTGATTAAGTTTAGGATGCCCCCAGCACTGACATTGTTTCATTTATGCAAAGAAAGTCCTATAGCTACAGGAGTGGGGTTAGGATTACAACATCTTTCAATACAAAACAACCTGTATCTTCATTGATTGCATTTTATTACTATCCTATGTGACTGGAAACAAAGAAGGATGAGTAGTTGGAAAATATGGTCTCAATGATAGAAACAACACTGGAGATCATATGATGGAATTCTGCAAGAACAACAATTTATTGGAAATACCTCTTTTCAACAACATGAATGATGACTCTACCTGTAGAATTCACTGGATGGAATACACAGGAGTCAATTTGACTACATCCATGAAAAGAAATGATGGAGAAACCCAATATCATCGGGCCAGGGACTGACTGTGAAACAGACTATCAGTAGCTCATACACAAGTTCAAATTGAACCTGAAGAAAATGAAAACAATTTCTCAAGAGCCTTGAGTATATCCCACCATAATTTAGAGACCACTTCAAGAATAGACTTAATGCAATGAACACTAATGATGAAGACCAGAAGAGTTGTGGGATGACATCAAGGACATCATATATGAAGAAAACAAAGTCATTAAAAAGACAAGAAAGAAATATAAGACCAAAGTGGATATCCAAAGAGACTGAAGTTTGCTCTTGAATGTAGAGTAGCAAAAGCAAATGGAAGAAATGATGAAGATTTTAAAATGTGAATTGAGGAGACCAAGTATTATAATGAAATGTTCAAAGACCTAGAGTTAGAAAGCCAAAAGGGAAGAACATGCTTGACATTTCTCAAGCTGAAAGAACTGAAGAAAAAAACTCAAGATCAAGTTGCAATATGGAAACATTCTATGGGGAAGAGGCCATCCACTTCTAAAAGAATTGGCCAGGGAAAAGCTTACGAATAGCATAGAAACTCTGTCTGATTCATTACTAGGCAATTTTATGAATAGTCTGGAAACATTGTCCAATGCAGTGTAGGAGCACAAGCCCCTTAGTCGGAAGGCTCTCAAAATATGACTGGGAAAGGGCTGCATCATCAGAGTAGAACCAACCTTACTGATACAGATAATGTAAAGCTTTCAAGACCTCCATTTGCTGACGTGGCACGACTCAAACTGAGGAGAAACAGCTGCAAATGTCCGTTAATAACCGGAACATGGAATGTATGAGGTATGAATCTAGGAAAATTGGAAGTTGTCAAAAATGAAATGGAACCCATAAAGATTGATATCCTAGGCATTGTTGTTGTTTGTTGTTA
>NW_006921592.1:18374274-18375943 GCF_000298275.1 Orycteropus afer afer | reverse complement strand
TTGGCCATTTTGAATCAGACACACATATGACCTACTATGCCAGAAATGACAAATTGAAGAGGAATGGCATGGCATTCATCATCACAAAGGATGTTTCAAGATCTGTCCTGAAGTACAATGTTGTCACTGATAGGATAATATCCATCTGCCTACAAGGAAGACCCATTAATACTACTATTATTCAAATTCATGCACCAACCACCAAAGCCAAAGATGAGGAAATTGAAGATTTTTAATCAACTTCTGCATTCTGAAATTGACCAAACATGCAATCAAGATGTGTTGATTATCACTGGTGACTGGAATGGAAAAGTTGGAAACAAAGAAGAATCACCAGTATTTGGAAAATTTGGCCTCGGAGATAGAAATAGTGCTGGAGATCGCATGATAGAATTTTGCAAGACCAATGACTTATTCATTGCAAATACCTTTTTTTTCAATGACACAAATGGCAGCTATACACATGGACTTCACTAGATGGAATACACAGGAATCAGATTGACTACATCTGTGGCAAGAGGCAATGGAAAAGCTCAATATCTTCAGCCAAAACCAGATCATGACCTGATTGTGGAACAGACCATCAAGTGCTCATATGCAAATTCAAGTTGAAGTTTGTGTTAGGCCGGGTTCTCTAGAGAAGCAAAACCAGTAAACTTATATATACATGTAATACATCCGATACCATCATGGGAATAACCCACATCACAACTGCTTAAACCACACAGAATTGTGGTCCAACCAAGTTGACACACAATTCCAACTATCACAAAGTTGATGACAATTAAAACAAGTCCACAAGAGCTGAAATATGGCCATGAATATATCTCCTGAATTTAGAGACCATCTAAAGAATAGATTTGATGCATTGAACACCAATGACCGAAAACCAGAAGAATTGTGGGATGACATCAAGAATATCGTCCATGAAGAAAGCAAGAGGTCATTAGAAAGATGAGAAAAGAAGAAAAGACCAAAATGGATGTCAGAAGAGACTGTGAAACTTGCCCTTGAGCAGAGAGCAGCTAAAGCAAAGGAAGAAATGACAAGATAAAAGAGCTGAACAGAAGATTTCAAAGAGCAGCTTGAGCAGACAAAGTCACTTACTATAATGAAATGTATAAAGACCTGGAGTTAGGAAACCAAAAGGGAACAATACACTTGGCATTTCTCAAGCTGAAAGGACTGAGGAAAAAATTTAAGCCTCAAGTTGCAGTATTGAAAGATTCTATGGGCAAAATATTGAATGATGCAGGAAGCATCAAAAGAAGATAGAGGGAATATACAAAGTCACTGTAGCAAAAAGAACTGGTTGATCTTCATTCATTTCAGGAGGTGGCATATGTTAAAGAACCAATGGTACTGAAGGAAGAACTCAGAGCCACACTGAAGGAATTGGTGAAGAATAAGGCTCCAGGAATTTACAGAATACCCATTGAGATGTTTCAACAAATAGATGCCCTGTTGGAAGCACTCACTTGGTTATGCCAAGAGATTTGGAGGACAGCTATCTGGCCAACTGGCTGGAAGAGATCCATATTTGTACCCATTCCAAAGAAAGGTGATCCCACAGAATATGGAAATTATCAAAAAGTATCATTATTATCTCATGCAAGTAAAATCTTGCTGAAGATAATTAAAAAATGGTTACAGCAGTATATTGAGAGAG
>NW_006921592.1:18361854-18373109 GCF_000298275.1 Orycteropus afer afer | reverse complement strand
GTCGCTATGAGTAGGAGATGACTCGATGGCACCTAACAACAACAACAACAACAATGGGGAAAAATTGAGTGATGCAGGAAGCATCAAAAGTAGGTGGAAGTAATACACAGAGTTACTGTACCAAAAAGAATTGGCTGATGTTCTAACATTTCAGGAGGCAGCATGTGAATAAGAACCAATGGTACTAAAGGAAGAATTCCAAGCTGCACTGATGGCATTAGAAAGAAGGCTCCAGGAATTGACAGGATACCCATGAAGATGTTTCAACAAATGGATTTAACACTGGAAGTGCTCATCTGTCTATTTCAAGTAATTTTGGAATATAGTTATCTGGCCAAATGACTGAAAGTGATCCATATTCATGCCAATTCCAAAGAAAAGTGATCCAATGGAATGCAAAAATTATTAAACAATATCTTTAATATCACCTGCAAGCAAAATTTTGCTGAGGATAGTAAAAAAATCGTTGTGAGGTGGAGACATGATGGCATCCTGGTGACCCACTCCACCCAATCCCTCTACAACAGAGACCTGGAAAAACCAAGTGAAAAAGATATAGATGATGATCCTAGAACTCTGAACAACAAATGAGAGATAAAGAATTAGACTGAGCACTGATTAGAAAGGGATGTGGAACAAGGACAATGACTAGGACAAGAAAAGAAGCTGGGGTCTGAAGAGGCATGAGCATTTGGAGACACAGAAAACATCATACACGGACAAGTGGAAACTAACTTCATAGAATCCATGCTGGACAGAGACACAGTGTAGGTAGATCTGGAGGCAATCAAGGTGAGCAAAATATGTACTGGATCTGGGAGAGGAAATTGCAGGGAAATGGGTATGATTCCCAGTGACATAGATGACCACAAAGGAGGAGGGAGCCAGGGAAGGGGGATGAAACAACTCACCGCAAGTGAACATTAGTCATTTGGGTTGAGAGCCCATGACAGGTGGAAGACCTGTGGGGTTGGAGACACTTGATTCTGGGAAGCCCCCACTTGATTGAGTCTTGGCAGGAACTGGATAATGGCTGTACATACCCACAAGAGCACCAGGCCTATGCCAGTGAATTGTCAAGAAAGAAGTGTTTTCTCTGCTTTCCTTACTATACCTTCCCAGTAACCAGAGGTGAGTCCCTTTTCCACCCCTACCAACAACACATAACAACAACAACAACAACCAACCTAGAGGCCAGAGATAGCCCCCTGGTCATCCCCCACCTGATTGGTTCCTTGGGCCACCTGTTCCCACTAGTAGCCAAACACTCACTGCACTGTACCCCAAGTAGACAGAGCTATTGTCTACAGCTCTGCCTGCCTGAGCTTGTGTCATTTACAAGTCTTGCTCTCACCGAATGCAAGATGCATGACCCTGTGGGCTCCTCTGTTGGAGGCACTTATGCATACCAGGCTCCTTCCCCCTCTGTGGGCACATGCTCCAATGGATCACGCTAAAGCTGCCTGCTGCATCTGTTGCTGGCTGACCATAGTTGCACCAGCCCTCCCTTTTATTTTATTTTGATTTCTATAAAGAATTAACACTGTACTTGGCACAGAGTAGGCACGCAATAAACGGTAGTCGTCATTTTCACCAGAGTCGATCCAACCTCCCTGGCAAACAATTAACTGTGGCACAGAGACACCAGCCCTCCCTTTTATTTTTTTCCATTTTTTAAAAAAATTTCTCCTCCTTCCTCTTCTTCTTTAATTTTTACTTATCTTTCTTTTCACCCACTCCTCTCCCCCTTTTTATCCCCAAAGGGAGGCTGATGTTAATTCCCCACTAGTTAGCCACACCAAAGAGCTCTGGTGGCATAGTGCCTAAGGCATTTGACTATTAACCAGAGGTTGCCAGTTCAAACCCACTAGGAAGATGGGGCAATCTACTTCTGTAAAGATTTACTGCTTGGTAAACACAATGAGGGTCACTGTGAGTAAAATCGACTTGATGGTAGTGGCTTTTGGTTTTGGAGTCAGCCACACCCACTACACCTACTACCTACCACATTATCCAATGGGCCAGTAGCACCACCCACTCCTGCATCACTGGATCAATGGTGGATAGTGGACAACACCTGCTCATTCCACCCATAGCACCTCTTCATGACCAACAGAGACTCACACTCAAATTACCACCAGTTACTCCACCTACCCAGAGATGGATAGGGAGCACCCCAGGGCTGCCAAACTAGTAATCAAAGAAGCGCATCCACCCCACCTTCCAGGATATATCAAAACAAAGCAAAACAAAAAAAAAAAAATCAGGGAGAAACAAACCAACACATAATCAACACGCGAAAACAACAACTCCAAAATGTCTCCGAGACATCAGACAACTTCAATTCAAACAAAGATAGTGCAAGCAAGTGATATGCCGATGATGCCACACTCCTTGCTGAAAGTGAGGAGGATTTAAAGCACTTACTGAGGAAGATCAAAGACTACAGCCTTCAATATGGATTATACCTCAACATGAAGAAAACAAAAATCCTCACAAATGGACCAACAAGCAACATCATGATGTATAGAGAAAAGATTGAAGTTGTCAAGGGTTTCATTTTACTTAGACCCATAATCAGTGCCCAGGGAAATAGCAGTCAAGAAATTAAATGACATATTACAGTGGGAAAACCTGCTGCAAAAGACCTCTTTAAAGAGCTAAAGAACAAATATGTCACTTTGAGAACTAAGTTGTGTCTGATACAAGCCATGGTATTTTAAATCACCTCATATGCATGTGAAAGCTAAACAATGAATATGGATGATCGAAGACAAATTGAAGCCTTGAATTACGGTGTTGGTGAAAAATTCACATATACCATGGACTGCTAGAAGAACAAACAAATCTGTCTTGGATCAGGCAAGATTTTGCATAATTACAAAGGATGTAGCCAGAATGATCCTTAGAACTGACAATGGTGAGACTTTGTCTCACTTACTTCATCATGCTTGGTAACGTCAAATGATAAAGAAGATGATTTTAAATGAGATGAATTGACACAGTGCCTGCAACAATGGGCTCAAACACACCAATGATTGTGATGATGGTACAGCATCAGGCAATGTTCTGTTCTGTTATACATAAGGTCGCTATAAGTTTGAATTGACTCAACAGCACCTAACAATAGATACTTCTGGTTCTGATCAGGGGACACGAACTAATCATGATTCTTCTTAGTAGCTCTCTGAGGGAGGGAACTCTTGTTTCAATACCTTCATTTTCCAGATGAAGGAACATGGGCACCAAGAAGGTGCTGGGCCCAAGATCATACATTAGGTCAGTGGTAAAGCTGTTAGCCATCAAGAACAAATTGGAGGGTTTTGTCTCAGATTTTGTTCTTTCTTTTCTGTGTTAAAGACAAGTTCTGAAACTCCAGGACATTTACCATTGATTCACAGACCCTAGAACTTAGGAATTGCAAGAAGTCTACTTTTGTGAAAAAAAAAGAAAAAATTATTTAAAAAATAAGTTCATAACAGGATATTAACAGGATAATTCCTCAACAATCAGGCAAGAGTTTGCATAATTGCAAAGGATGTAGCACTTACAAAATGCCTGTGCACAACCCCCTTTCTATGAGAAAAGTATAGAAATACTCATCATTCATTTGCTTTTTTCACATGAAAATGTGCAAAGGGCTCATAGGATGTTTTAGATTTTCTGTGTCTCAGACTTATGTAATGTAGCAATGAAGTTGTTTTTATTGGATCATTCTGTGCATACGAATATTTCAATTATGTGTTCAAAATCTAAATTAAATCATCCATTAATTCAATGGGAGAGAGTCAGATAAGGTGAATTGCATTATTTGGGCTCTCCTGACACACTCACACCCTTGATGATCCTGTTGGGAATCTTAATTCATCAAATACAGTGATGAGAATTCACTAGCAGGATTCTCTCTCTCTCTTTAGGTTTTTTTTGGGACTTTATATAGGTGTGAAAGTAATTCTGGTCACATGCTTCCTTGTGAAACACACACTAAAACTGAAAAACAAACCTGTTGCCACTCAGTTCATTCTGACTCATGGTGAGCCCATGTGTTACAGAGTAGAGCTACTCCACAGGTTTTTTTTCTGTTGTAATCTTTATAGGAGCAGATCACCAGGTCTTTACTCCATGGTACTGCTGCTAGGTGGGATCAGATTGTCAATGTTTAGGTTAGTAGTAGAACACAAACTGCTTACGCCACCTCATAGACAGGATGAAGTAAAGCTCCCACATTCTACCAGGAAGAAACTTGGTGATCAGAGAGATGGATTGAACTTTGCACCAGTCACCATCTTACTTGTCTCCGGGAGTTAATGTCAACTTTCTGAAAAATGAAAACTGACCCAGGGAAGTGGCAAGCACACCTTCAGGATAATAAGGCAAGGGAGAGTTATTCAGGCATTGGGTTAAAGTTGTGCTTAAAAGAATGATTCTAAATGTTACTCCATAGGTTAGGTGTAGGTAAGAGAGGGCAGTCCTCAGATGCACCATACTACATACCCATTAGAAAATAATGACTTATATTAGATACCACTTGTGTTTGCCTCTGGGTTCCTTAGGGAAAAACCTTTCCTCAGTAATGCTGGTGGAGAGAGAAGCAAGAGTAAATCAAACACTTAACTGGAAGGACAATTCACTCCTCCTCCCATGTTGAGCCTACAGAAGATTCCACTGCTATCAGCTGAAGCCAAAGGCAGCACAAATAGAGGTCTCCAAAGGGGTTGGTCTGAACCTGTCTTTTGGTGGGTGAAAGGCAAGGTGGGGTTAGTTTGGAGTGTCCTGAGAGAGAGCTGGAGACACCTATGAGGAAGGACTTAGAGAGAGAGCTGCAGGGAAGGATTGAAGTAGAAGTGGAAAGTTAGACACAAGGTAAACAGTGCCCTTTATCAGGGGCTGTGTTGTGTAGTAAATTGCATAGTGCGGCTTTTCTAGCCATAAGGCTTTGTAAATTCTATGGTGGAATTTGCCATGAGCAACTGAGTAGCTGCTGATTGTTAAAGTTATCCACCTGGGGTATTTCTGTTGCATGTAGCACCAAGTTATTTTCTGGGAAGTTCACTCTCTCTCAGGTGTATAGAATTCTGATATTGGGATTGGTTAGTTTGGTCACTTTACCAGGCTCAAAAAAGGAGCCCTCCTAGAGGCAGAAGGAGTCATTCTGACTGCTGGATGAGAAGGACATGCTGCTGAGAGAAACACACTCATGAGAGACACATGCTGCTGAGAAAGAGACACAGAGAGACACACACTGCTGGGAGAGAGACTGAGAGAGACTGTTGGCTGAGAGATGGCTGGCTGAGAGAGACTTTGTGTTGTTCTTGAACTTGAATTGTAGCCTGGTGCTTTCCTAATAAACCCCATAATTTGTGAATTCTGTGTGGCCACTGCAGCGAATTATCGAACCCAGCAGAAAGTTGGTGGGTGCTGTGGGAGGAACGGTTAGTGTCAGGGTTGATGAAAGGGCTGGAGGGAGGTGGCATATCTGGCCTTGTAGAGATAGGCCTTGGGCTACTGATGGATTTTGTAATTTTTGGATTAGATTTTGTCTTCCTCTTGTGGGGTTAGAGGAGGTCAGAAGATGCAATTTCCTTTCCCCCTCGGCAGGCTGTAAGAGGGAAGATTTCTAGGCAGAGAAACTAGTAAAAATCAAGATAGGAAAATGTACATGTGAGGGATGACAATGGCTTCTTGTGACTAGGAAGATGGTTGTTATAGACTAACTTGTGTTCTCACAAAAGATGTATTGAAGTCCTAATCCCTATACCTGTGGATATGATCCTGATTGGAAGTAGGGCTCTTCTATTGTTATGTCAATGAGATCTGAGCAGATCAACCTGAGTAGGTTGAGTCCTAAACCTAGTCACTTCTGAGTTATGAAATGAGCAAAATAGGAACAGAGATACACACATGAAGGCAGATGTGGGGGAAGACAGATGCCATGAGAACACCCATCTAAAGCAAAGGAACACAGATCGTCCATGTTTTGTTGTTGTTAGGTACAGTCACTGAACCATCGTTACAAGAAACTAAGAAAGAGGCCTGTAGAAGGAATTCACATGACTGAGATCCTGATTTGGGTCCTCCAAAGAAATTTCTGTTCTTTAAAGTCATTCACTTGCGGTATTCTGTTATGGCAGCACTAGGTAATTAAGGCAGTTGTAGACAGTGTGGTGGGATGACTCTAGAAAGGTAAATGGAAGTCATATTGCAAAACAAGTTTGGCGGTCTGGTCTTGAAAACTAGATTCTAATAACAATTACCTAGAACCATTTAGA
The DNA here is from genome assembly GCF_000298275.1 of Orycteropus afer afer. Classification (NCBI taxonomy): domain Eukaryota; kingdom Metazoa; phylum Chordata; class Mammalia; order Tubulidentata; family Orycteropodidae; genus Orycteropus; species Orycteropus afer. The sequence continues at coordinate 18,366,840 of NW_006921592.1, read as the reverse complement.
GTGACTCATTTACCTTTGGCTAGTATTATATATCACATTATTAGATGATATAATAAAATTATGATAAAATCATGAATACGAATACAGAGGTGGACACATTTTCCTTTTGGCAGCTTCAGGTTGTCTGAATAAAATTGTCTGCATAGCATTGTTCACAAATCTTTTCTTACTAGTTATTTACACTCATTAGAGGTAGGTAGTTTACAGGTGATAAAATGGAGGGCCAGAGGAGTTCTGGCATTCCCAAAGTTGCAGGGAAAATCAGTGGTGAAGCTAGAACAGTGCAAAAAGGGCATGGGGGCAACATCCTCTGACCTTTTCAACTTCACAGCTACAGCTCAAAGCTGATCCCCAGAAGCTAGAAGTCAAACATGCCGCCATTCTCCAAGCTTTTTACCAATTCTAACGCCAACCATTTCTCGCATAGCACTCACTACTTCTGTGCTGAGTTTGATAATTTGTTGCAATGGCCACACAGAACTCATAATACTCACAATTATGGGGTTTATTAGGAAAGAAACATGTTATAATTCAAGTTCAAGAACATGTTCAGGATACAGTTGTTCAATCCTGAACATGTTCAGTATATAGTCTCCCCTCGGCCATGCCCTCAGACACACCTCTCTTTGGCCCTCGACCTCTACCCTTGGCCACTGCCCTGCTCAGGCAAGTGCCACAAAACTCTTTTAGGTCTATGGATAGGTGCATCCTACTCTGCCAGCAAACCGCCAGCCCAAGGCACTCAGCTTTCTTGCTCTGTGGGTCAGCAAGCTCACAGCTCTATCTCATGCTGGTCTCTTATTTCTGCTGCCTCTCAGCCTCCTCAGCACAGGAATCTCAGGTCCAAGGATGTGAACCCCTCCTGGCTTTTCTCTCTTGATGGCAATGAGATCCTCCCTTCTGCTTCTGGGAAGGCTCATTTTAAGCCTAGTGGAAAGGCAAAACGGACCAATCCCCATGTTACTTTGCATACATCTTATTTGCACACTTCTGCCCCCCACGAGGGTGCCATGTACCTTATTTACATTATTAGCATGCTAACCCATCCCACTGGTGAGCCACAAATTCCTTACACTTGCATAGTTCCGGCCAGTCATCTGATGGGAGTCATAAAGACCATGGCTAGAAGAGCCATACCAAGTAATTCACTATATCACAGACAGGCTCTTAGACTCCTCAGCCCCAGTCTAATACTCTTTTCCATCAAACTATACTTCCAAATATTACTTTAGCCAGTAAAATTTCATTGACAAATATTTTTCTCCTTCTTCACTCCTTTCAGAGACATAAAAAGAAAACATAGATCAGTTGAGACAGGGTCACCTGACACTAACAAGAAAAATCTTTGGATGATTTCCACATGCCCCCATATTCTCCATAGGATATGTTTCCTTTCTCTCTTCTTGTCCTCTCTCTCAGTGGTGTTAATGGTTAACATGCTCAGCTGCTAACAGAAAGGTTAGAGGTTCAAGTCTACACAGAAGCACCTCAGAAGAAAGACCTTGTGACCTACTTCTGAAAGAGCATAGCTATTGAAAGCCCTGTGGATCATAGTTCTACTCTGACAAACACGGGGTTGCCGTGAGTCAGAGTTGACTTGATGGCAACCAGTTTGTTTCGTTTTTTTCCCTCCATCTCCTACCTCCTAGCCCCATGGGCCAATCCTCTCCAGTTTACAGACAATTCCTGAGCCCAAGACAATAGTGCATCTTGTGAAAGGTCTAGATTCTATTTGTTTTATCCTTCAAAAAGGAAGTAATCATAGAAAACAAGAGTATTTCTTTTCATTTAGGGTCTAGCTTGTCACATCTAGCTCAAGAAGCACTGGTTGAAATTATTTTTTGTATCTTATTTGGGCCCTTCAAAAAAAAAATTAGACATTGTTTTGAAACATCATTGAATTTGATTTTTTTTTTTTTTTTAGTGGAGAGTTGTCATTAATTTATGCAATTTTCAGTACTAGCAATCAAGCTGCTTCATGTCTGAATTCACACTGTAGGGTGAATTCTTTTTTGAGTATCATAAGTGCAGGATTCCAAAATACATAGTGACAGATACTTTGCTCCTCTATTTTCTATTTTCCAGGAGAATTTGTTATTTTAAAAAGGAAGACTGCAGTGTAATCTATTTCATTCTGTTTTGATGGTAACCTTCCCTAGTACAATATATCAATCTTGAACAATACAGATGCTCCCTTCCCCAAAAAATGCATAAAGCTTTCAAGCTCAAAGATTCTAGAAGACAGCTGACAAAGCCTTAACTTTAGTGAACATGATGCTATAATTAAGGAAACATGGACTTTGGAGGTAATCACTAGTTCTTCCGTAAGAACACCTAGCCTGAGATTTTGCACCTACTATGTTTCCTTCTCAGTGACAATGTTGGGAGGCTTGCATGTAATTGAAATTGTCCTCTTTGAAGAATTGATGTGTTAAGTGATCATGTCATCTCATGATGAGTTAGTAAATGGAGAGATGAAGAGAATTTACACACTGGAATGAAGTTGAAGTAAACAGAAAATCATATGGTAAATTCTGTACTACTCTGCAAGTCTGTGCTGTAGAATTAAAGCATCTAGTGGTTGCCTCTTGGTGCATTAATTTAGAATAATGCTTCTAGATGTTGTAGTTAGAACATAAATGGATTCCAATCATACTCCATGGACTCAGCCATTTGGGTTGGAAAACCATGTGTACACAGAGCTATGTCTAAGGTAAGGCAGGTATGGCATGTACCCTGAATGCTACTTGAAGGAAGGTAGCACCAAGCAATTTCTATTAAAGCCATTGCAGTTTCTATTGCCAATTGTGAGAGATCACTCAGGAAGTTAAAACTAATACTTTTGTATTTGAGAGCCTCCATAGGTTAAGGCAGACTGTGTGATCTGCTCTGCTGAGGGTAGAAAGAGAAGAAACTGAAAAACATGACTTTGAGCACGTTATAGACCAATTTTCATGAGTGAAAGCAAGGAAGGTGTGGTTGTAATTTTCAAGTAGTATCATAATGTGTTATGTAAAGGATTAATGAGATTCACTTGTATTTTTGAGTTGAAATTATGACAACCTTATTTGCTAAAATGAAGATGACTTGAAGCATTTACTGATGAAGATTAAAGACTACAGTCTGCAATATGGCTTGTTGTTGTTGTTATGTGCCATTGAGTCAGACCCGACTCATAGCGACCCCTCCTTAGGTTTCCAAGGCAGTATCACTATGGAAGTAGATTGCCCTACCTTCCTTCCGAGGAGTGGCTGGTGGGTTTGACCTGCCAGTCTTCCTGTTAGCAGTCAAGTGCCTTAGGCACTATGCTACCAGAGCTCCTGCAGTATGGATTACACCTCAACATAAAGAAAACAAAAATTGTCACAGCAGGACCAAGACACAGCATTACAATAAATAGAGAAAAGATTGAAGTTGTCAAAGATTTCATATTATTTGTTTCCACAATTAACACCAGTTAAAGCAACAGTCAAAAAATCAGATTGGGCAAATCTGATGCAAAAGACCTCTTTAAAGTGCTGAAGAGCAAAGACGTCTCTTTGAAAATTAAGGTGCACCTAACCCAAGCCATGTTATTTTCAATTGCCTAAGGAGCTCTGGTAGCATAGTGCCTAAGGCACTTGACTGCTAACCAGAAGGCTGGTGGTTCAAACCCACCAGCCATTCCTCGGAAGGAAGGTTGGGCAATTCTACTTCTGTAGTGATACTGCCTCGGAAACCCAAGGAGGGGTCGCTATGAGTCGGGGCCGACTCGATGGCAAATAACCACAACAACAACAATATGCATGTGAAAGCTGGACAAGGAATAAGGAAGACTGAAGAAGGGTTGATGCTTTTGAGTTGTGGTGTTGGCAAAGAATATTGAAAGTATCACGGGCTGTCAGAAGAACTAACAAATCTGTCCTGGAAGAAGTTCAGTTGGAATGCTCCTTGGAAGGAAGAATGGCCAGACTTCCTCTTACCTACTTTGGTCATGTCAGAAGAGACCATTCCCTGGGGAAGGATATCATGCTTGGTAAAGTGGAGGGCCAACGAAAAAGGGAAAGGCCCTCAACAAGATGGATTGACACAGTGGCTGCAATGATGGGCTCAGGTATAGCAGGGATCATGAGGCTGTCACAGGACCAGGCAGTGTTTCATTCTTATCGTACACATATTTGATGGGGTCACTATGAGTCAGAGCCAACTCGATGGTCCCTAACAACAACAACATTATGTTAAAGCTATTTAAAAGATGGGTGTCAGATGTTTGAACAGGGATGCAATTTCAGTGCTTGTCATAGGTGCTATTTTCTGTAGCTACACCTCTGTGTGTAAATATGCATGTATTTTGTGGGGTAGAGGTGTAAAGTATATCAGTCAGCTGTTTCTGCAATGATGCTGAATTTTTGGCCACCCTAAGACTTGTGAACAGGTTGGCTGCACATTCACTAGGCTGGCCTATGCACTCCAGACTCCAGGCTGTGGTCCAGGTTGGGTTTAGGTCTTCTCCATGAGTTCCTCATTCTCTTTGGACCAGCAGCTAACCAGAGATTGCTTTTCATATAGCAAATGACAGGAATGCAAGAGAGCAAGTAGAAATATGTGAGAGCATGGAACTCTCACACTTTTATACCCACGATCTATTGGCAAGTCACACAGTTAAGCTCAACATGAATGGAGCAGGGTAGGGATCTATACACATAGTATAATTCTACTATTATACATAATAATTCTAATTATACAAAGTATAATTTTATATATCCTTGTAAATAATTACAAATAAAGATCCAAGCAAAGCCAGCAATCTCTATTTCTGCAAGCTACTTGAGTGGTTCTTATGATTCCCATTTTTGAGGAGATTTGGACTACATTTTGTTTATTTTTGTAGTTTCCATATCCCCAGGTTTTCAAATAACAATAAATGTTGAGCTCTGGTAGCATAGTGGCTAAGGCACTTGACTGCTAACCAGAAGGCTGGCGGTTCAAACCCACCAGCCACTCCTC
>NW_006921592.1:18350850-18361754 GCF_000298275.1 Orycteropus afer afer | reverse complement strand
GAAACCCAAGGAGGGGTCGCTATGAGTCGGCGCCGACTCGATGGCAAACAACAACAACAACAACATCGATATTGAATTCACTCCAAATGAAGTTTGCAAAAAATGCGGTAAGGAGAGCGTTTGCTCTCCGAAGGATCCTGTTTGTTTCTTTGGAATTTACATCCGTGAATATAATTGAGGCAGAGAAAAATTTAAAATGTTCTATAATTTTGTTACTAAATGCTTTTTGGAAAATATTTAGGCCTCTTCATTGTAGAAGATCCCATATCACCAATAAGTCCTCAGTCATGGAGTAGAAGGGAAGCTGCCACTTCCTTCACCTAGAACCCTTCACTCCCCTCTGACTCCTAGTCAGTACATGAGCAGAAAGGCTACACCTGCCTCTCTTAGCTGAAGTCTGAGTCATGTATTATCCAGATCCAGTGTGTGTTTTAGGAGAGCTACTCTCAGCTTCACTTTTGTATGGGCCTAGAGTTGTGTTCATTTCTCTAGGAAAGAATTTAAGCATGATGTGCATTTAAAATTAAATTCAAATGTGAGAATATGTGAATATACAATCTCTTTGTCTGAAGGAGCACTTAGAAGTTAACTTCCTTTAGTGAATTTTCACACATAATCTAAAGGAAAGGAAATAAAACAAAATGACAGGATTAAAAATATGTCTCTACTTCCTTTCTGTCTAGTTAGCATGTGACCCCACATTCCCTACTCTATAATATTCCATTCACTTTGTTTCTTAGTTCAGTGTGCTTTTACTGAGCCCATTTCATATTTAAGGTAGTGTGTTGTCCACACGGCCAATTGAAATATATATTGTGAAAAGTGAGTGTTTTTGAAATAGGAGCTGTCCACTTAATCTTGGAAGCATGGTTATTGAGTCTATACATAAGCTACCATCCCAGTGATCTCCTTTAATGTTTAAGATCTAAGAAGAGTACCTTAATACACATTATTAATATCAAGTCCCAAAACATATTTCTCCCATGTGGGAGATTGGGTTCAATTTCCAGCCAGTGAACTCATGTGCAGCTACCACCCATCCATAAACGGAGGCTTGTGTGTTGTTATGTAGCTGAACAGGTTTCAGTGGAGCTTCTCAACTAAGATGGACTAGAAAGAAAGGCCTAGAGATCAACTTCTGAAAATCAGCTGATGGAACAACCCTACGGACCACAATAGTCCTATCTGCAACCATTATGTATATGGCACAGGATCAGGCAGAATTTAGTTCCATGTGCATGTGGGGGCAGGGGGGTTTGGCCTGAGTCAGTGGCTACCAATAACAGTTCATAAATATTTGTGAAATTTGGAATGATTTGGATTTCAATATCTAGATACAGAAATAGAAAAGTGATGGAGACAATTCCCCACCTAGCCCTCTGCACTAGGGAAAGAGGACAATCTTTGCCTTTCAGCCTGGAGCATGATGTAAAGGAGCACAATGGGCCACAGGGCTGTCCTACCATCTTCAAGGTATTTGTCACTCTGGGTTTTCTGAAAGACTAAGCACTTGAGTAGGAATTATCTCATAGAGAGCACAGCCACAGCATCAGTGTTGAGAGGAGCTGTCCTCCAATAATTTTACCCACACCTGATATTTAGCAGCTACCAAAGTGGAAGAACAATGAAACATGTTTTGGGAACCCAGGCAAGACATCTGTGAGGATGCCTAGAAAGTAGTGAAGAAGTCTTAGTATGTATATGGATAGAAAGGCTAAACCAACCAACCAAACATTTGCCTTTGAATAGATTCCAACTCATGGCTGTCTTATGTGTGTTGGAGTGCTCCATAGGGCTTAAGTGCTGCAATAATATAAGATGGAGCTATAAATCAGCAAATGTTTGCTTACAACATTTTTAGACTTTGATTTATGCCCATAAACAGGTGAAATCTAAGGCAACTCAAGTCACTCAAAAACTGACTGATGTATTTGTCCAAGTAGATATGTTAAATTAAGCTTCCTGGCCTCATCTAAATAGTTCTCCTCTGAATATATGGTAAAGGAGAACAATCAGTCCCTTGGAAGAAGCCCCTACCTGTTACTTCTCTGTCTTACCTTGTTTGCAGTTCTTTGTTCTGATAATTCCCCAGCTTACTAGCACCCATGCTCCTGCTCTCCTCCCTGGCACAAGCTTTTTCCAAGGATGATGGGTATCATTTCTAGCTCATTCATTGACTTCTTCACCAACACACCTATTATCAGACCTCAGGAATGGGGAGATCTTTTTTTTTTCCCCCTGCCTGGTGGGAACTGAGTAAGGTGACCAGAGCTCATCCAGTAACATTTCATGGGGAGGGTGTGTGTGTGTTATGTCTACTTTCAGTGTACAAGGTTCTGTACCATGTTCTTTTAAAACTTTTATTGTAAAAATATATAAAAACACAACATTTGCCTAAACAACATTTTTCAAGTATACAATTTAGTGATATAATTACATAAATCATGTTTTGCAACCATCACCCATAATCATTGCCAAATTTCTCATCACCATAAACAACTACTCACTGCTTCCTAAACAACAACTCCCCCTTTCCCTGTTCCTTCCACCCCTGAAAACCACAAATAAACTGTGGTTTCTATACATTTGTCTATTCTTGTTATTTAATATAAGGAGATCATCCAATATTTGTCCTTTTGTGATTGACTTATTCCACTCAATGTAATGTTTTCAAGGTTCATCCATGTTGTAGCATGTATCAGGACTTCATTTCTCTTTATAGCTGATTTATATTTCATTGTATGTATCTACCACATTTTATTTATCCGTTTATTTCTTGATGGATATTTGTGTTGTTTCTACCTTTTGGCTATTGTGAATAATGTTGCAATGAACATTGGTGGACATGTGTCTGTTTGCCTGGCTGCTTTCAGGTCTCTTATGTATATATGTAGGAGTGAAATTGTGGGGTCATGTGGAATGCTATGTTTAACTTTTTGAGGAACTGTCAAACAGTTTTCCACAATGGCTATACTATTTCACATTCCCACCAGAAATGAATAAATGGACACTGTTCTTCAAGTGTGGCAATACAAGGCATTGCCTGAAAATTGGAATCTGGCCAGCTCCCTGGTTTAGAAGACCCTAAGATGTCACTTTAATAACTAAGATGCACCTGTCTCAAGCCATGGTCTTTTCAATCACCTCATATGCATGAAAAACAAAAAACAAAACAAAACAAAACAACAACTCACTGCCGTTGAGTTGATTCTGTCTTATAGTGGCCTCCTTCAGTTTTCCAAGGTGATAAATCTTTATGGAGATAGATTGCCAACTCTTCCTTCCACAGAGTGGATGGTGGGTTTGAACTGCCAACCCTCTTGTTAGCAGTCAAATGCCTTATGCACTATGCGACCAGAGCTCCTTATGCATGAGCAAGGAAAACAGAAAAAGAATTGATGCCTTTGAATTGTGGGGTTGTCAAAGCGTATTGAATATACCATGGACTAGCAGAAAAATGAACAAATCAGACATTCTGATTTATAATCTGATTTATAATTAGAATGCACCTTAGAAGTGAGAATGGCAAGACTTTGTCCTCTTACTTTGAACATGTCATCAGGAAAGACTAATTGCTAGAAAAGGACATCATGTTTATTAAAATAGAGGGTCAATAAAAATGAGGGGATCCCACAATGAGATCTATGAACACAGTGGCCACAACAATGGATTCAACATAGCAACAATCATGCGGATGGTGCAAGACCAGGCAACATTTCGTTCTGTTGTACATAAGGTCACCATGAATTGGACCTCACTCAATGGCAACAATAACTAAATCATAAATCATCCACAATCTTTAAAGCAGCCCTGTAAGAATGTGTTAGGTACAGGTGTAACACTTTCTAACATTTTTTGGGCAAGGTACTTATGAACATTTTTACTAGATTGATAGATATATCATGATGCCACTTTACAACTGAATTTCAATCACTGACCCATACTTCTGCAATATCAAGTTTATAACTTCCTGCCCACAGATTAGACTGAGTTGCAGATGCTTTCCAAATCATGCAAAAAGAATGAGCTAACTGCCTACAGGTTTTTAGAGAACGTAATAAAAAAATGAACTTGTTAAACAGCATCAATGCTAAAACAGTTACCCTGGAAGGACACAAAATTTTCAAGACTTTGCTTACCTACTCCTTGAGACAAAGGTGCCTCAGTGACTGAAATTTGAACTTCTCTGATCTGCTTAATACTGACAAGGTTATTCTAAGGGCTTTGAGCTCTCAAACACGAGCAGCATTTCATTACCCAGGATTTCAAGATAACTTTTGAAATGCCAAGGGTTGTCCTGCTGTTCCTAGGCTTAGTGAAATATAGCTGGTCCAGCAGGTCTGAGGACCTTACCTTTGAATGTGGTGCACTGTGAATGTGAAATGCTGTCTTTATAGCCAGCGTATTTGAAATGGCCTTTCTATTCTTAATTAGTGGGTGCTTTCTGTGCTGCCAACTACCTGGGTCTGACGTGAAGGAGAATTGGCTGGTCGCAGGGGGCACTGGGAGACCCATTATCACTCACAGTGTGTTAGAAATGAAAGATTGAAGCAAAGATGATTAAAGCCACAGCAACTGCATTCCCAAATGAACTTCAGGAGAAAAAACAGTTTAGTGTGAATGTGGCAAGTCTTCGTGTTGTAGTAATGAAATTAAAGGCAATGCCAAGTAATATAAACCATTGCTGAATCTTTCTTTTATTTAAAACAAGGAGTAGGAATTTGTCAGGTGCAGTAATTACTTTGGTACTTCACTGATGAAAGTTCTCTTGGGCAAAGCCCTCTTCTCATCTATTTTCCATTTTCTCCTGGTTTCTACTTTCAGCTGCTAGAGAAGAATACATACAAGCTGTGGAGAGAGCAATTTCACGGCCTGTTTATGGATTAAATATTTCTAAGGATAACAGTGGTGGTAGGGTTCCTCTCATTTTTCAATTGCCTTGAATTGCTACTTTGAGAAAAATTCTACATTGTTTTGTCTCTTTGTCTTTAGAAGAACATAGGAACACACATGTGGGTTAGTACAGAGACAAGGAGAAAAGCAAAAACCTGGTAACCTTGTTGCATGTGAAAAGATGAGAGACCTGATGTTGTAGTTGGGGCAGGAGATGGAAGGGAGATAACCCTAAGCAGTTGCCCTGCATTCTGACTCATGGTGAGCCCATGTGTGTCAGAATAGAACGATGCTCCATACGGTTCTCAGTGGCTGATTTTCAGAAGCTGGCCTTTCTTCTGAATAGGTATTCAGGTGTACTCAAACCTCCAACTTTTTGGTTAGCAGTGGAATGAGTTAAATGCTCCACACAGGGACTCTCAAAGGAAGATATTGGGACATTAACAGTGGAATAAAATAAACTGATAAGGAAGAAGTGACAAGTCTTCTAGGTCCTTGCTACTTCAAGTGTGGTCCTTGGAGTAGCATCAGCATGACTTGGAGCTTGTTAGGAATGCAGAATCTCAGGCCTTACCCCAGAGCTCCTGAGTCAGAATCTACAATTTAATGAGATTCTCAAGTAATTCATATGGTCATTAAACTTAAGAAGTCTGGTATATAAAACTCTTAAACAGGGTGATATTAAAGCCAGGAAGACCTGTGAACCCAAGAAGACATTCACAGGTTCTCAGATGACACTAGCAGAGGGCAGGCCAACCAAGAGTTGCTTTTAAGTCAACGACAACTCATGATGACCTCAGGGTGGAGTTTTCAGAATTAGATTGTCAGGCCTCTCTCCTGAGGTGCCGGTGAGTGGACTCGAATCTCTAACCTTTTGGATAGCAGCTCATTGTTGTTGTTGTTATTTGGATAGCAGCAGAGCATATTAACCATTTGTATCACCCAGGGACTCCAGAGGGTATGCCAGTGAAAAGAATTACACATCTAGCACTGGTGAAGATGGAAACAAATAGCTAGAGCAATAGCAATTTGTACAAAGTTTTTATAGTTAAGGCAAGAAAGCTCTTTCAAAAGACTGAAATTTGTGCCATAGTAGGAAGGAGTTTACACTCTTTGCAATAAATACATTATGAAGAAACAAAACAACAACAACAAATATGTCATCTAAATGTCCCAAGAAGAGTGACAGGAATGAGTGTCAGAGAGTGAGCTGTGTGAAAGTAGAAGAGAGAAGATCAGACCAAGCAAGAAGACAGAAGCCTGAGTCAGGATGAAGATCTACTTCTAATCACGTTTTGCTCATAGCCTTAACACAAGCCTTGTGAGCTGGAGTTAACAAAGATCCTAGAGCATGTTCATTCGTGTTAATCGTTTGAAATTTGCTGAACATTTGTATCTAGTCACATGTATACTTGAGTCAACTCTTTAGTAAGCTCTACACAATTCATGCATATAATGGGTTTTACTTCTTCACAAATATGCACACATTTCGCAGCTCCACATTTAAATACTGTGTGACCTTGACTTTCCATCTCTTAACTTTGCTTGCCTAAGTTTATTCATCTGTAAAATGGAAATAACAATAGCGCTCACCTCATAGGATTCTTTGAAAATTAAATGAATTAATTCATATTATTTGCTTAAAAGAATACACAACACATAGTTAAAGGCTTAATAATTGTCAGCTAGGAGTATTATAAGGCTTCAACTACAAATATCCATTCAGGTATTTTAAGAAATAGCTGAACCAGAAGAATTTAACCATCACTTGCAGTCATTTTGCTTGTACCCAAAGAGGAAAGATCATGTCAGCTGGATGCATTATTTTAGGTGCCCCATACTTTGAATGTGGGTAATAACATGAAAACTAGATAGGATTTTAAACAGTCATATATGAACTTAAACATGTTTTCATATAGCCAAGAAATGAACTCTTTGGAAATAGAATGCCCATTACTTATCTTTGCTCCCAGAAGTTTCATCCATTTTCTTGGATCCTTTTTATTTTCACTCTCTTTGAAAGCCAAGTCCATACCAATAGTTCTTGGATATAAAGTAATACTCAAAGTAATGTGGCTGAAATTTATTCTTTAAAAATGCATTAAGAAATTAAAATTAATTTGAGATTTCCTTATGCATCTTGTTCCATTTGACAGAATCTAGGATATAATTAAAATATAGTAAAATAATAGAATATTGAAGATCTGGTGGAACTCAGTCAGAAAGAGGTGTTTATTCTTAAAAAATTCGTTAAAGAAAACATAGTTTTCTCCAACTACTTTGCTGAAAGTTTTTAAATGTGCATTTTGAGCATTTTCTTCCTTCTCCTCCTTGTTGTCCTTATCTTCCTATTTCTTCTTCTCCTTTCTTGAATGACATTTCATTAAAAAATGTCATTCAAGAAACACTATTAGTTATAGACAATGACAATAAGCTCCAAAAGCAATGCATTTTAATAGCGCTCCTACTTAAATATGTAAGGTAAATACATTTGACTCGCTTTCTGGGCTGGACGTCTGAAGACTTTCTTGTTCTGATTCTGCTCTGACATAGTTATGTAGATTGTGAGAACATTTCCCTTCCCTAAACTGAACCAAACTCACTGCCATCAAGTCAATTCTGACTCAGAGCAACCCTCATTGGGTTTCCGAGGTTATAAATTTTTAAGGAAGTTGATTGTCCCATATTCCTTCTGCAGAGTGGCTGGTGGATTTGAACCGCTGGCCTCTGGTTAGCAGTCAAATGCCTTATCCATTACTCCACCAGAGCTCCTTAGTTTTCCAGTTATGAAATCTGTATTAGAAGATGAAACTTTTTATTCAACAATTCTTAAAATTCTTGGTTTTTATGATTAGTATCCCGTGCCAAAGAAGTATGTAAAGCATATCTAATGAATTAGTTTACCTTCACCTGGATTGGGAGAATTAAGGTCACTACCAACCAGGCACTCCTCGGCAGGAAAGTTGGGCAATCTACTTCCGCAGAGATACTGCCTCGGAAACCCAAGGAGGGGTCACTATGAGTTGGGACGGACTTGACGGCAGCGTGTTTGGTTAGGTTCGTACCCAATATGAGACTGCTCTGCATAGAGATGCAAGTCTTTTCATGAATAAAGTACGTTCCCCGGGTGAATGCAATTCCTGAGAATCATCTCTTTTCTTGTTTCCTTTAATCTGGAGGCACATTAATTGCCGTACTAGTTGCTATTGTGTTGATTCGACTTATGGAGACTCTATGTATGTCACAGTAGAACTGTGGTCCATGGAGTTTTTTTTTTTTTTTTTTTTTGTTATGTGCCGTCGAGTTGGACCCGACTCATAGCTACCCCTCCTTGGGTTTCCCAGGCAGTATCACTACGGAAGTAGATTGCCCCATCATCCTTTCGAGGAGTGACTGGTGGGTTTGAACCACCAGCCTTCTGGTTAGCAGTCAAATGCCTTAGGCACTATGCTACCAGAGCTCCTCATGGAGTTTTTAATGGATGATTTTTCAGAAGCAAGTATCCAGGCCTTCTGAGGTGCTTCTAGGTGGACCCAAACCTCCAATTTTTGGTTAGCAGCCAAACATATTAACCACTTATAACACCCAGGGAGTTCAAGGGCATGTTCATTAGCTTCTTTGTATGGATTTTTATTTTCAAAAATTATTTTCCTGCAGCTGCTCTCTGAAGCTGCACCATTGAAGATGTTATTATTAATCTATGTAAAATGAGGGGAAAGAGATCTTTGGAATACAAATACATTATACTCATAGTCACTTGGCCCATGTGGTCCAGGTTTGGCAAGAAGGTCATGGCGAAGATGCTGAAGTCCTGAGCCAGCTGGGATCACTGTAACTGAATTGCTGGGCAGCCCCTTTCAGTCTTTCAACCCAGTCACTGTCCTTTGACATTTTTTCCTATTTTCTTTCTGGCTCCCATAAATAATCTGCAAAGTAGACAATTGGCAGCCAGAAAATCAATTGACCCTTTATGTCTTTTCTAATTAATTTCTCATTGTCAAGTACTCATAGAACATTTGTAGGGAATAAATGAACTCTTCCACCTGGTATAGTGTTTTTAATAGATGAAAAAATAAGGAAAGTTTTGAGGTGAAGCAAATGGGCAAAATTCTGTAACTGTACACACTGCATGTGGGCTTCCCTTTTCTTCTGACTTGTATAGCTGTAGAGGACAACGTCCTTCCAAATAAACTATTAATATGAATAATATTTTTTAGAGTTAAATATATCATCTTTTTTGGTTTCAACTTTATATTACATTTTAGTGTTGTGTTACAAAAACAAACTATGAGCATTATAAAAAATAGAAAATAGAGATGACAAAATTAAAAGACAGTCACGAAATATATGGGCATACTTAAGGTTTTGAAATATGCATACTAAGAGCATAACAGGCCCATATTAGGTACTCAAGAAATATTTTATATGTAAATGTGATTTTCTATCATAGTTTACTTATTTATATTTCTACTTACCAGCAGCTTAGGAGATGACTTATCTACCCTCCCTTGCCAGCAAGGTTCAATCCTTTTCTATTTCTTAGTTTAAAAAGTAATATGAAGGTTGGGCAATCCTACTTCTGTAGTGATACTGCCTTGGAAACCCAAGGAGGGGTCGCTATGAGTCAGGGCCGACTCGACGGCACATAACAACAACAACAACAACAACAACAACAACACATCTATAAGAATGGCTAAAATGAAAAAAATTATCAAAAAATACCACATGCTGGTGAGAAGGTAGAGAAAACGGAACTCTCATATATTGTTGGTAGGATGGCAAATTGGTACAGCAACTCTGGAAAACAGTTTGGAAGTTTCTTATAAAGTTAAACACATATTTTTCATATGTCCCACCAATCCCACTTAGAAATATTTATGCTAAGTGAATGAAAACTTAGGTCTACACAAAAATCTGAACATGAATGTCTATAGCAGCTCTATTTGTAATTGCCCCAAACTGGAAACAACTCAAGAAGCCTTCAGTGGGTGAATGGATAAGCCCATACGAATCCTACTCAGTAAAAAAGAACACAAACATAAACCTTAACATAAAACAAAAATCCCAACAACTGGACCAATTAGTAACATCATGATAAGTGGGCAAAAAGACTGCAGTTGTCAAGGATTTCATTTTACTAGTACACACTCCACACCCATGGAAGCAGCAGTCAAGAAATCAAATGACAGTGTGGAAGGCCAAAGAGACGCTTGCTGAAAACTGCAGAACTTGAACAAACTAGCAGCCATGATTAAAGCAGACATTAATTATAATGACTAACTTGCTATTTTTCCTTCCTTCTCCTTCCCTTTATGTGAAAGAATAGCTGACCTCTTTATGGATACTGATTTCTTTTGATTATGACTTTATCCCATGGCCAATTTCAGCTGAGAGCTGCAGTTTATGGATGGCACAAGATGACCCTGAGAAGAAAAACATTGAGTTTGGAGCAACCGAGATAAAGAGGAACAAAGACATTCCTGGCAGTCTGAGAGATCTTCAGCCCCCTTCTCATCTCCCCATATAGTCACTATTACCCCTTTGCTCAGGTAGACAGATGTTTTAGAGAAGCAAATCTCCCTGTCTCCTTGAGTATTGATACTCAATAAATCATTGGATTTTCCACTTCAACCTGTTATGGTGATGGCCGTACTTGCAATAGGTAGTAAGAACCTCATTGTTCCTACATCAATAGCTTCCACTATCCTGAGACTAGAAGAACTAGATGGTGCCTGGTCACCACTGCCATCTGCTCGGAAATAGGAGGCCTGGATAGAGTGGGAGAAAAATACGGAACAAAATTCAAAACCAAAAGAAAAAAAAAAAAAAGAGATCAGGCTTACTTGTCTGATAGACACTGGTGGAACTCCCAGGACTCTGGCCTTTAGATGTCCTTCAAGCCTGGAACTGAACTCACCCCATGTGGCTCAACTTTCAGGCAAGAAATAGACAAGTGTCCTTGTCTCCATTTGGTCTGTTTTAGGAACTCTGGTAGCGTAGTGCCTAAGGCA
>NW_006921592.1:18349360-18349934 GCF_000298275.1 Orycteropus afer afer | reverse complement strand
ATGAATAAGGAAAACTGAAGAAGAATTGATCCATTTGAATTATGGTGCTGACAAAGAATACTGAATATATCTTGAACTTCCAGAAGAATGAACAAATCTGTCTTGAAAGAAGTACATCCAGAGTCCTCCTTTGAAGCAAGGATTGCAAAACTTCATCTCACATACTTTGGAGATGGTATCAGAAGGGACCAGTCTCTGGTGAAGGACATCATGCCTGGTAACAAAAAAGAGGAAGACTCTTAAGAAGATGAATTGACCCAGGGACTGCAACAATGTGCTCAAACATATCAACAATTGTGGGGATGACTCAGGAGTTGGCAGTGTCAAATCGACTCAAAGGCACCTAACAACAACAATAAAAAGGAACAAATTATTGGCATATATTTGAATAAATCTCAAAGGCATTATGTTAAAAGAGGCCAGTTTCAAAAGACTACATGTTTTGGTTCTTGAGTGCTGCTACAACAGAAATTCCACAAGTGGATGGCTTAACAAACAGGAATTTATTCTCCTATAGTTTAAGACTTGACTACTAACCAGACGGCTGGTGGTTCAAACCCACTAGCCACTCCTC
>NW_006921592.1:18325798-18331131 GCF_000298275.1 Orycteropus afer afer | reverse complement strand
AAAACTGTGGTCAATTACATGAGACAAAGTATATGTAAACTGCTGTATGGAAAGTGAATTTGCTCTGTAAATCTTCACCCAAATCACAATTAAAAAAAAAAAAAGGGTGTTACTGATCATTGAATAGTTTCTTGCTAGAATCATCATCAAGTCAGTCAGAGAAAGGATTGTTGTCTCTCTTGTTCTCTTTGAATCCCAGCTCCTAAACCAGTAGTCTCTCTATGAAGGGATGCACATCAAATGTGAGAAAAAAAGAGACCTAATCGGTCATATCACCCAATCAACCCCATACAAAATAGAATTGTCCTTACATCGTATTTCCTAGGAATATGAGTATATAGAAGGCACCCAGTAAACAATTGAATAAACAAATGAATTGCTGCTAAAAGATAGAACAGGAGAACTTGGATTGACTTTTTGGCATGATAAATATGGCCATCTAAAATAAATTAAATAGAGGCAGCATGGCCACTCTGGGAGAGAGATTTCTCTTCTATGAAAAGCTCTAAGAACAGACTAGCTCTCTTTCCGCCAGGATCATGTCAATGTAACTTTTGAGGAGAAGAAGGAAGGGCAGACATGAGGTTCTAGGGTTCTGGGACACTCGTGGAAAACTCTGGGTGAAGGAGATTTCCTCATCTTGGGACTTGGGAAACTTTGCCAAGCTACAAGAATATTTATCCAAAGTGTGTCTTCTATCCAAGCCCCTGGGTGGTGCAACTGAAGATTGGGTGGTTCACATTTACTCTGACCATCTCAAAGAAAGGCCTGGTGATCTGCTTCAGAAGGGTCTCAGCCATTGAAACCCTATGAAGCACAGTTCTGCCCAGCATATGGGCTCACCGTGAGTCAGAGTCAACTTGATTGCAACTGGTTCAGTTTAATTTGACTCTTGTATTCCCAATCAAGGAGCTCTGGTAGCAAAGTGCCTAAGGCACTTGACTGCTAACCAGAAGGCTGGTGGTTCAAACCCACTAGCCACTCCTTGGGAGGAAGATGGGGCAATCTACTTCCGTAGTGATATTGTCTCGGAAACCCAAGGAGGGGTCACTATGAGTCGAGTCCGACTCGACGGCACATAACAACAACAACAACATGCTGAGGTGCTGATTTTTTTTTTTTTTTTTTTTTTTTAGGACAAAGTAAGTAATTTAAAATTAAGGTCTCTAGATTTCTGTTGCCAAAACATCTGAAAACAGACAGGTTTTATGTTAAATTTAGAATTTGTTGTTCTTGTTTGGCTGCTTAGCAGTTCAATAGGAAGAAATCAGTCACATCCCAGAAGCCTTCCTCATAATCATAATACATCTCAAGAAGCACAATAGGAAGATAAGTTTGAACTAATGAAGCCCACCAATCAGAAAGATGTCCATTAGAGATTTAGAGACAAAATGTCATCAAAAATACATTATGATGCTACTGATGAAACCGAAAGATCCAGCTCACTAAAAATAATTTGGTTATCCTGCATATGTAAATAAAAAACAATGTGTCTGATGAAATTATGATGACACAGATAGCAAAAGACACCTAATACTATCTAGCTTGCTTTGAAGGTATAATTTATGAAGGTGCTTTAAAATGATATAAAAAACAAATTGACAAAATTTCTAGAGATATATCTATGCTCTGTAGGATTCATGTGTAATAATGCCTGGAGCTCTTCAACAAAGGTAGTTGCATGAATTTATGGAGCACATCTGGGCATCAGTCCAATAAAAATGTTGGGTGAATGCTTCCTGGGGGGGTGCAGATATTGAGGTCTGGCTAGCTCTAAGCAACTGATGCCGGTTAAACAGAATAATTTTCTCTTTTCCTCCACTTCTGAACAAGGTCAGCTGTGTACCTTTGAAGGAGAAGAAGGTTTCAGAGGGCAACTTTACTTTAATGCAGAGTCATTGGTCAAGTTATTTACTTCTTTTTGGTACCCTGAAGTTGTATGTGAATACCCAGATTTATTAACAACCTGTTAATAATGACATCTCCGTATTTAATTTCATGTGAAATCAAAATATAGTACTTCATTCTCAACTTCTATGGATCTAAGTATGTAAATACATTTATTTGTGTTGAGAATAGTGGGAAGAAACAGAAATGACATGAACCAGATCTTTAGGAAGAGCTCTCTTCTCCAGTGGCTTGAAATAATTTATTAAAACTCTCTGCTCTCGAGTTGGATCTGACTTGTAGAAACCCTTTCTTGAGTTTCGGAGGTGGTATTACTATGGAAGTAGATTGCCCAATCTTCCTTCTGAAGAGTGGCTGGTGGCTTTGAACCACTAGCCTTCTGGTTAGTAGTCAAATGCCTTAGGCACTACGCCACCAGAGATCACACTATTTTCTGTGATGACATAAGAAAATAATAGCCCTATGCTTATAAGAGAATGTGCCCTGGTGGCACAATGGTTAAGTGCTTGACTGCAAACCGAAAGGTGGGAGGTTCGAACCCACCAAATGCTCCATGGGAGAAGAGACCTGGGGATCTGCTTCTGTAAAAATTACAGCCCAGGAAAACCTGTGGGTTAGTTCTCTTCTGTCCTGTATGGTCACTATGAGTCGGAATTGACTCAATGGCACACAACATGATCACAAGAAACTCTGTGTTTCAACTTGCCAATCAGAAGTTGAAATGTTTTGTAATGGAGATTGAAGAAAATATTGTGTAGTGTGTGATAGCTAAGCTCAGTAGATTGGCATTTGCTCTTTCGAACTAGTCTGAAGGTCAACTTCTCCATTCATAGTCACTGAGTGGATGGAGAACTAAATTTTGAGTGAGGCTAGTTGAATTCCATGTCTACAGTACCACTTTCCAGCCATGTTACTCAGAAAAAGTCACTGAACTCTGAACACCAGTTTCTTCATCTATCTAGTTGGAGAAAAATAAAAATTCTCCCCATGTATCACAGTGAATTTCTGAGACTCCAGTGACAAAATGTGTGCAGAAGTGTTTTGCTGGTTGTAGAGAACTATGCAGTTGTGAGGTATGAACACTATTATCCTCAAATGGAAAGCTCTCTGAGGGTTTATACCTTTCGTACACCTCTTCCAGCTGCCTACTTTATTTCCCAAACACTCCCCCTTTGGCTCTTATTTCTTTTTGTTCTAATTACATCCAGGAGGAAAACTCCATTAAGAATTAATGAGCTTTAGTATCTTAATTTACCATCTGCTATCCTCTTTTTAACAAATGAAGGTGTGTCTCAGCTTCAAGACCTTATGTTGGTTGCAGCCAGGCAGATGGGAGCAATGCAGATGAGAAAGGCTTTTTTTCTATGGAATTAAGGTCATTTTCAGATCTGGTGCTGTTTTTGGAAATCAATTGGTGACTAGAAGGTGAAAAGACTCCTCTTTAGAGTTCTGTTGTCTCCACTCCATTGACAGTCACTCACTCAAACATGTATTTATTCAGTCATTTCACATTTATTGTGTGTTGGTTATGTGCCAGGTATTGTGGTAGAAGGTGAAGACATAAAGTTGAAGAAGACAGAGTTCTTTTCCTTGAATTGATCACAAATAATAAATTTGAGACATATTCTCAGGTAATTGCATGAGACAAATACATGTTCTCTGTAAATTATATTGCAATATTCAATGTGCTGTAACAGTGATATAGTATGGAAATGAGTTTAACATGTGGGGGAAGGTTAGAAGGGCTGTCAGCATTTGGAACCATCAGTCAAAGGACTCTACTCTCAGCTTCTTCCATGTCTTTAAGCAAGAGGAGCTGTATTGTGGACCAGTATCTAGCTGATACCCCCAAATCCACAACTCTTTTCTTTTCCTTTATGCTTATATATGCTGTGTCCAGCTTGCTATATCAAGACACATCAGTGGCATTGGAAGCATTTATTTATATATATAAATTGTTGTTTTTAGTTACTGTTGGGGAGCTCCAGTAGCATAGTGCTTAAGGCACTTGACGGCTAACCAGAAGGCTGGCAGTTCAAACCTACCAGCCACTCCTCGGAAGGAAGTCTGGGCAATCTATTTCCGTAGTGATACTGCCTCGGATGCCCAAGGAGGGCTCGCTATGAGTCGGGGCCAACTCTGTGGCATATAACAACAACCACCATTACTGTTGAGTGACCCCTTGACTTATGGTGATCGTGTGTACAATGGAACAAAATGCTGCTCAGTCTTGTGCCATCCCCATGGTTTGTTGCAGATTGGACTGATGTTATCCATATGGTTCTCACTGGATGATTTTTGGAAGTAGCTCACCAGGCCTTTCTTCTTAAACCATCTTAGTCCAGAATAAGCTTCCACTGACAGACAAGTGGTGACTGTGTATGAGGTGCATTGGCTGGTAATTGAATCGAAGTCTCCTGTATGGAAAAATATACCACTGATCCACCATTGCTCTCTCTCTCTCTATATATATATGTACATATTGTTTCTGTTCTTAAGTGCTGCCAAGTTGGCTCTGACTCATATGTACAACAGAACAAAGCAATGCCCCTTCCTGCACCATCTTCACAATCCTTGCTATGTTTGAGTGCATCATCACAACTACTGTGTCAATCCATCTCTTTAAGAAGTTTCCCCTTTTTCTCTGACCCTCTATTTTAGTAGCATGAAATCCTTCCCACAGGACTGGTCCCTTTTAACAACATGACCAAAGAGATGAAGTCTAACCATTCTTGCTTCTAAGGAGGATTCGAGTTCTACTTCTTCCAAGATAGATTTGTTCATTCTTCTGGAAGTCCATGGTATTTTCAGTATTCTTCATTAGCAACACAATTCAAATTCATCAATTTTTTTCAGTCTTCCTTATTCAATCTTTTCTTCATTTATTGTGATGCTGCTTATTGATCCAATTGTGAGGATTTTCGTTTTCTTTATGTTGAGATGTAATCCATACTGCAGACTGTAGTCTTTAATCTTCATCAGTAAGTGCTTCAAGTCACCTTCACTTTCAGCAAGCAAAGTTGTGTCTTCTGCATATCATAGGTTGTTAATGAGTCTTCCTCTAATTCTGATGCCACACTCTTCTTCATATAGTCAGCCATATATGTGTGTGTGTGTGTGTGTGTATGCCTATGTTTATGTATATGTGTATAATTTTTTTTCTTCCTGAAAGTAATAGCACATTTTACTATTTTATAAAACTTTTACTTTCCTACTTGAGTTTATTGAAGAAGTATTTGAACCAAACAATAAAATGCTTAGCTTTTATCTTTTCTTTCTAAATTTCTTTGAATATAATAGAAAGTTTCAAAATATACGGAAATGTAAAAAATAATAAAATAAACTTGTCAATGCCCATTAACTTGCTTCAAGAGTTTTAAACTCATGACCAATCTTGTTTCATTTACACCTCCCTCCAATGCACA
>NW_006921592.1:18317522-18325378 GCF_000298275.1 Orycteropus afer afer | reverse complement strand
AGGAATGCCCAACCTTCCTTCCGAGGAGTGGCTGGTGGGTTTGAAACCCCTAGCCTTCTGGTTAGCAGTCAAGTGCCTTAGGCACTATGCTACCAATGCTTTTATTTAAGAAAAAATAAAACCTCAAACCAAAATCACTGACACTGAGTCGACTCTGACTCATAGTGACCCTTTAGGACAGAGTAGAACTGTCCCATTGGGTTTCCAAGGCTGTAAATCTTTACTGAAGCAGATTGTCTCATCTTTTTCCCTCAAAGTGGCTGTTGGGTTTGAGCCACTGACCTTTGGGTCAGCAGCTGAGTTCTTTAACTACTTTAGTTACTTTTCTCTTTTGTTTTCTACTTAAATAAAAGAAAATGAAACAATTGGAAATTTAATTACCCCTTCCCCCATTGGAAGCCTGTTGTGTTCTGCCATTTACTGCATAGAATCTTGTTTCTTATCTATAAAGTCACATTTTTTATATATCACATGTCAGTACAGAAATGGACCTGTGTAGAGCATGTCTTTCTGTTCTGTGTTATTGGGCCAATAACACACAGTCTAAATTCACACAGCACACAGCTGTTGAGTGGGATCCAACTCCTAGAAACCTCTTCTTTGATTTCCAAGGTGGTATCACTAGGGAAGTAGATTGCCCTTCTGAGGAGTGGCTGGTGGGTTTGAACCACCAGTTTTCTGGTTAGCAGTCAAATGCCTTAGGCACTACGCCACCAGAGCTAAATCACTTTATAATAATTCTTCATATGTGATGTTTAGAGTTTTCAAAAACATCTTGGCTTTTGTTGGACTGCTCCTCCATACAAATTTTAGATTCAGCTTGTTGAATTCCCTGGGGGAGGGGGGTCAGAATCTAATGTGTGGCAGTTGATTTCTAAGAACACCTGAACTGAAAAAAGTATTTGTTGACAACTTTGGAAATTTTCTGAAAGTTTAGGAATTGAAGAGTTCATGAGTCAGAAGCATAAAGCAAATGAGGATAAAATAGGATTTTTTTCTCTTTATTTGTGCATGTGTTTTTTAGCACCATGTGGAAAGCTTCTTTAGAAAGCTTGATAGAAAAGAAAGAATACTGTATCTAGCTTTCTAAGATTTGTCAAGCAGCACAGGGTTCTTATCTCTTTGTATAATGTAGTTTTCCATTCACTTTAAGGGCTTTCTTTATAACATAGCCTGTCAAAACCAACCAACCAACCAAACAAACAAAAAACAAACTCACTGCTTTCGAGTCAGATCTGACTCATAACAACCCCTCCTTGGGTTTCCAAGGAGGTATCGCTACCGAAGTAGATTGCCTAATCTTCCTTCTGATGAGTGGCTAGTGGGTTTGAACCTCCAGCCTTCTGGTTAGCACTCAAATGCTTTAGGTACTATGCTACCAGAGCTCCTAATATGGCCTGTATCAATGGCAAAAAAGGTAAGGCTGAGAAGAAATAAAAAAGTTGTTGACAGAAAATCTCAACTAGTTGTCTCCAAAAATATGCACCCTGGACTTAAGGGGCAATCAATGTATGGCTATTGATTTACTGATGAAGACCATGGCTGAAATATAGCTGAGTCACCACGTAATTTAGAAGTGGAGGATCTGGATGCTTAGGGTTTCTCCATTAGTTACTTATTGCTGCATAACAAATTACCACAGACTTAGTGGCTTAAAATAATACATATTTTTTCTCTCACAGGAGTTCAGGCATAGATGTCATCAGGCTCCAATACAGATGTTGACCAGACTGTATTTTCATCAGTATGCTGAACTGGGAATGAATCTATTTCCAAACTTATTCCTCTTGTTGGCAGAATTCTTTTCCTTGTAGCTTTAGGACTGAAGGCCCTGGCTCTTTGCTGGCTGCTGGTTGGAGGTCATCCTGGGGTCCTAGAGGCCACATGCAGTTCCTTGCTGCTTGGGCTTCCTCAATGTGACTGCTTACTTACTATGGCCTGTTGTTGTTGTTGTTGTTTGCCGTCGAGTCAGCCCCGACTCATAGCGACCCCTCCTTGGGTTTCCGAGGCAGTATCACTACGGAAGTAGGATTGCCCAACCTTCCTTCCGAGGAGTGGCTGGTGGGTTTGAACCGCCAGCCTTCTGGTGAGCAGTCAAGTGCTTTAGGCACTATGCTACCAGAGCACCTAAACTATGGTCTAGTCCCTCTTTTATGGATTTTCACCTAATTAAGCCAGAGCCACCTACAGTAATCTCATGTTTTATTTACTTACAATCATTTGATTTAGAACTTTAATTGTTTCTTGCTTTACTTGTGGCTGTGGAGCTCTGGTGGCACAGTGATTAAGGTGTTCAGCTGCTAAACAAAAGGCCAGTGTTTCAAATCCACCAGCTTCTCTATAGGAGAAAGATGAGGCAGTCTGCTTCTGTAAAGACTTACAGCCTTGGAAAACATATGGGGCAGTTCTAGTCTGTCCTACAGGGTCACTGTGAGTCAGAATCAATTCTCTGGCAGTGGGTTTGGTTTGATTTTGGTATACTTGGCCTCGGATTCATGGCCACCCAATGCACAACTGAAGAAAATGCTGCCTGGTACTTTACCATCTCCTTGAATGGTTGTGGATTGGACTATTGTGATCTGTAGGATGTTCATTGGCTGCTCTGATAGTGTAGTGCCTAAGGCACTTGACTGCTAACCAGAAGGCTGGCAGTTCAAACCCACCAGCCACTCCTTGTAAGGAAGGTTGGGCAATCTACTTCCGTGGTGATACCGTCTCAGAAACCCAAGGAGGGGTAGCTATGAGTCGGGTCCGACCTGATGGCACACAACAACAACGATTTCCAGAAGTAGATCACCAGGCCTTTCTTTCTCATCATCCATCTAAGTCTGGAAGTTCTGCTGAAGCTTCTTCAGCATCCTAGATAAGATGGTAGACAAGTGGTGGCTGCACAGGAGGTACACTGGCCAGGAATCTAAATGAACAAGGTGAGAGTTCTACCACTGAACCAGCAATTCCTCAAGGGCCTTAATTACATTTGCAAAATCCCTTTATCTTTTCCATAGCTCATTGTTTAGAAGAAGGTCACAGATCCTACCTACAATTAAAGGGAAGGATGAATACATAAGGTGTGGCCATCAAGGAGCTGTAATCATAGGGACATCCTAGGGTCTGTCAGCTATAGGTCAAAATAAAATGGAAGGAAAAATTGTCAACTGTGGTTATAATTCCAGCAACTCTTTCTAAAAGTGAAGAGAAGTAAAGTAAAGGTCGTTTTTGGGAAGAAACTTGGTGCGGTAGAGGTGTTTTCAGTGATGTGGCTCCAGCCCAGTTTGCCTTGTTGTGAGAAGTGAAGCGTAGCTGGACCCTTCAGTGATCCAACCAGGAAGTCTATGCCTCAGGGAGGGAAGGTTGATATCAGTGTTTTTCCCTTCAGAGGAATAAGGGTGACAGTGTGGGTACATGGCTTGGTCCAGGCAGTCAGCAGTGCAGGAAAGAGTTAAGCCCTGAGTTTTGTTCCCATGCCAGGTGTTTGTGACTAGATGTTTAATTGTGATCAGAAGCTTATGTTTATGGTACAAACTTAGTGACCTGGAACATTCAGGGACTGCATTTAGTTCTTCCTCCTAAGCCTGCTTCCCAGGCCAGAAATAAAAGGAGTTTTATAGCCCATTGCTGGCATAGAAACTGGAAAACCATTGTCTCTTGGCCATGCCACACCTCACCGCACAGGTGATTCTGTTTGTGCCATTTACATTGTATATCTCCCTTCACCTTTCTAGCCCCCACCTGTGAAGAATTTCCTGCACTGTGGGG
This sequence comes from Orycteropus afer afer, assembly GCF_000298275.1. Lineage (NCBI taxonomy): Eukaryota > Metazoa > Chordata > Mammalia > Tubulidentata > Orycteropodidae > Orycteropus > Orycteropus afer. Next base: position 18,321,622 of record NW_006921592.1, on the reverse strand, counting down.
ATTAGTGCCTAATGGCAAGAGAAAAAGCAATTAGCATTTCCTAACAGCTAACCCAACACAAAGGCTCCCCCCAGCCTGGGTTGGAGCACCTTTGCCCATTCATTGCTCCTGTGCTGTAAAGCCTTGCACCTTACAATTTGTACTTAATTATACAGGAAAGGAGAAATCTGTTTCTCCTGTAGACCCTCAGAGAACCTGTTGGGAAAGCTTTCAATTTTAATTACAGAAGAAATACTGGCTGAGGCAATGTTGAAAAGGAATTGCCTTCCCTTTTCTTCTGATTTTGCAAAACAGCTGGCCAAACAGAGTGCTGTCGCTCTCTTTAGGCAACCTGTGTGGAGGGGCTGTGGGATGTGCTGGGGTTCATTTTGCAAATCAGCTGGAAAGACTTCTTTGGAGCTTAAGGAAGCTAATTTAAACATTGCCTGTGTACAGAAACTTTAATCCCTCTTAATATGTCAGCTGTGCCATCAGAAAAACAGACCTCCTGCGCTGGTATACTCAAGAAGAAAACCAATACAGTCTTCATTATTAAAACCATAAGCCCATAGACAAGAAACAAATCATCCAAATGACACCCAGATCCTTCCTATTTCATCATGCCGGGGTTTGTTTCAGTGCTGGTGCTCCCCTCATGCCCACCCCCTCTGCAGCCATGATCTCCAGTTACTCTTTATGGTAATTGAAGTTGGATCCCAAAACCCTTAGAGGCTTGTATCTTCTTCTCACAAGAGTGACGCTTCAGTGATAAACTTGAACTTAAATTTACTGAGGCAGAACTGAGGGTTCATTTGATAGCTAGTGGTTTCCAGCAGCTCTGAGGGGCTTCAGGGACTCAGCATGAGGTAGATTGTTAATGTGTTGTGAGGGAAAACAATAACACATTTCATTAATGCATTCATGTGGGAAGCATCCATTAGTGCACTGAAGGTATTAATGACGTTATGCTTGAAACTGACATGTGGGGCATGACAGGAATTGCAAGGTCGGATTGGAACAGATGACATGATGAACAAATATTTGAATGACTTCATTTGCCTGTGGGTCAAATGGTGGATGCAAGGAGTGGAGACGGTGGGGGATGGAAGGGAATCTTTTTGTTTTAATATAGATCAGGGACAGCAAACCGAGAAGAAAATACATGCACATGAATGCACACATGCACACACACACACAGAGGAGGGCAGGGAAAATGTGCACAGAAAAAGGGAAGGAGTAGCTGAAAGCCACAAGTCAGATTTATTGGCAGGGGAATGAGAGAAGTGATGGTTTGTGGGAAGAGGCCATGCTGACTTGTGGCTAATGGGATTTTCCTTGGGCAAAAGCTTCCTCCAGAGAATTCCATCATCAACCTAGGTGGTGCATTTCTGCCTAGCCTCATAATGAGTGATGTGGAATGTGGAAAGACAGGTGTTCGCTGATAGGGTTGTTGGATCCTACTAGGGCTTCCAATGGTTCGGGTTCATTCCATTATGATCCCCTGCTAAGAATTTGTATTTCTACTTCAAATAGACTGAATCAGAATCTCCATTTTTATAAGATTTCCAGGCAATTCTTACAGATCCCCAGGTGATTCTGGTTCAGTCTATCTCAGGTGGAAAGACAAATTCTCAGCACGGGGTCAAAATGGAATGAATAGGTTGAAAGCCCTGCATCCTTCTTCCAGCACTTGGCAAAAAGAGACAGTCAATGTACAGTGTTGACTAGTTGCCTTCAAATTTACTCAGACTCATGGCAACCCCATCTGTCTCAGAGTAGAACTCCGCTCCATAGGGTTTCCAATGGATGATTTTTTTTGAAAGTAGATTGCCAGACCTTTCTTCTGAGGTGCCTTTAAGTGGACTTGAACCTCCACTCTTTTGGTTAGCAGCTGAGTGTTTATGGTACTAGGAGAAAATGTGAAGAATCAGACTTGACACTGACCTCTAACAGAAAGGAGTTTGTTGCATATTTAGCAGATATGCAGAATGTTATGCATATTTAGCAAATGTGCAGAATGTGACAAGTGTCAGAACAGGGTCAGGGCAAAGTGCCCTGGGAAACAGACAAAATGTGACTAATATTTAGGATAACATATATCTGGGTTTGCTACAGATAGTCCTAGTTTATGCTTGTTGTTCCAGAATAATTATTGGGACTCTTAATATCCCAGTTTGAGGCAAAATGGATCTATGGTGTTAGAAGTCAGGGTAGTGGTGACCTTGGGGTATGTGGGAGGGACAGGATGGGGGAGCAAAAGGAGGAGATCTAGGGTAATGTTCTGTTAACCTGGGTGCTGGTTCCATGGGGATAGTCACCATCACATATGATTTGGCACTTCTCTGTATGTGCTTTAATTAAAAAGGGCTTTTCTTTCTTTTTTTTTTTTTTAAGTTTCCCTACTGAGAAGATAAATTGTATGGTCACCCTAATGCTATACCCAACATTCCCTCAATTGTCACACTTATCTCCGAAATAAGATCTTTTTTTTTTATTTTTTTGTTGTGATTTGGGTTTCATTTTACACTCAACAGTTCATACACATTTTTTCATGGCACTTATTACAGTCCCCACAGTGGAACCTCGCACCGCCTCCCTAGTGTCCTTACCTATGTATTCCTGTCTGTCTAGCTTTCCCTCCACGCAAATTCTGCCTTCTGTTCTGTCATTGTTGACTGTTCTGATAGATGCATCTCCTTGGAGTAGCTGTTCAGCTTGTAGACCTTTCCATTGTTTGTCTGAGAGCTAACCCATGGGAGTGAGTCCAATTCCATGCCCAAAGGGTTACCCAGGGTTGTAGTCTCAGGGTTTCACCAATCTCTGTCAGACCACAAATTCTGGTCATTTTTGTGTTTTTGAGTTTTGTTCCACATTTTTCTCTCACCCCATCCAGCATCCAAAATAAGATCTTTAGCTAAAAGGAGGTGATTGTTGTTATTAGGTGCTATTGGGTTTGTTCTGACTCATAGTGACACCATCTACAACAGAATGAAACACTGCCGAATCCTGTACCATCTCCATAATTGTTGCTATATTTGAGTCCATTAACACAACCACTGTGTCAATCTACCTTGTTGAGGGTCTTCCTTGTTTTTGCTATCTATTTTTCTACACATAATGTCCTTCTCCAGGGATTGGTCCCTTCTGATAACATCTTCCAAAGTACATGAGCCAAAGTCTTATTATCTTTGCTTCTAAGGAGCGTTCTGGCTGTACTTATTCCAAGACAGGTTTATTCCTTCTTCTGGCAGTTCATGGTATATTCGATATTCTTTGCCAACACATACAAATACATCAATACTTCTTCAGTCTTCCTTATCCATTGCTCAGCTTTTGCATACATACGAGATGATCAAAAATACCATGACTTGGGTCAGGTGCACCTTAGTTCTCAAAGTGACATCAGTGCTTTCTAACACTTTAAAGAGGTCTTTTGCAACAGATTTTCCCAGTGCAATTCATCATTTGATTTCTTGACTAGTACTTCCATGAGTTTTGATGGTGTATCCATGTAAAATGAAATCACTGACAACTTCAATCTCTTTTCCATTTATCATGATTGAGCCAGTTGTGAGGATTTTTGTTTTCTTTATGTTGAGATATAATCCACAGTGAAGGCCATCATCTTTGATCTCCATTAGTAAGTGCTTAAAGTCCTCTTCACTTTCAGCAAGCAAGGTTGTGTCATCTTCAGGTTGCCAATGAGTCTTCCTCCAACCCTGGTGCCATTTTCTTCTCCTTGTAGACCAGCTTCTTGGATTATCTACTCAGTATACAGATTGAATTCATATGGTGAAAGGATAAAACCCTGACAGACAACTTTCCTGATTTTCAACCATGCAGTATCCCTTGGCCTTTCATGATTTTAAACAGTGCAGTATCCCCTTGCTCTTTCTGAACAACTATCTCTTGGTCTATGTACAGGTTCCTCATGAAAACAATTAAGTGTTCTGGAATGATACACAAGATTACCCATAATTTGTTATGATTCACACAGTGGGATGCCTTTGCATAGTCAATACAACATATATAATCATCTCTTTGATATTCTCTGCTTTCAGCTAAGATCCATCTGACACCAGCAATGATATTCTTTGTTCTACATCCTCTTCTGAATCCAG
>NW_006921592.1:18314681-18315668 GCF_000298275.1 Orycteropus afer afer | reverse complement strand
CTCTTCCTAAGGACAGTGGTGGTTCAGTGGTAGAAGTCTCACCTTCTATGTGGAGATTCAAGTTTGATTCTCAGCCAATGTGACTTACGCACAGCCCTAGGCATCTGTCAGTGAAAGTTTCTATGTTTTATATGCTGAGGAAAGTTTCTATGTTTTTATATGCTGAGTAGGTTTCAGCGAAGCTTCTAGACTAATACAGACTAGTATAAAAGGCTTGGTGATCTACTTCTGAAAATCAGCCAGTGAAAACCTTATGGATCACAACAGTGTAATCTGCAATTGATCATGAGGGCACCTGTGCCTGGGGTTGCCATTAATCGGGGGCCAACTTGATGACAGCTAACAAAACAACAACTCATCCTTGAAAACCAGCCAAGATATTGTATCTATAAGTCTGCCTGCACACTGCCAGTGTAGACTGTGTGGCCCTCTGATATGTTGCCTGTGAACTCCGGCTTCTTTCTTTCATAGTCCTCCTCACAGTGTCTGTGAGTCTCTTCCACTAGAATATGGTCTCATTGATGGTAACCTGTGACACACAGATTAAATTGTAGTGGACAGTCAATAAATTCCATAAGGCACTAAAGGAAATATATAATGTAGAAGTACTTTGCATTTTATAAGGAAATTTTTATAGTCTGAATATTTCTGAACTGAAATATTTGGTTACCTTATTACACATGTCTCAGGCACAAACTCATAGTTCAAGTTCTAGTTGAATAAAGTACTAATGCTATTGCAGATGATTCTCGAGATGTTCTGTTACTGTAAACCATATGGAATTGCTAATAATTGACTATCTCTGACCTAGAAAAATGGTAGTTTTGTAAGGCTCAAGCTATTATTTTGCTCTCTACATTAACAGATATCATTATGTTTGGAAAAGATGTGTTCTCCTTTACATGGATTTAGTAAGTTTTTGCCAAATATGTACAAGCATCTGGATGTTTTTCTTTTAAAGCCAAACTCAGAAGTTGTTGAGCTTTT
>NW_006921592.1:18304139-18313811 GCF_000298275.1 Orycteropus afer afer | reverse complement strand
AATGTTTCCTATATTCCTGCTTTCCAAGTACAGTGGTCAGACTCTGCAATTGATAACTTACGAAATTATTTCTTCTGAATTAACTAGCATCCATGTAGAATGATAGGAAAAGTGTTCCCACAGCTGCACCTGCACCTTCCGTGGTAGGAAAAGCAAAAACACTGCACAAAGATCGTCATTCCTCCCCCTAACAGACATTATTAGTCAATGGTAGAACTCTTTCCTGCTGAGCCTGATCTCAGGCAAGGCCTCAGAGTCCTTCTCAACACAGAGAAGGCAGCTTCTATGAAGAAATCCAGTTACTTTCTAAGTTTCCTGGTGCTGCAGTAACATAAACAGCACAAGCTGGTGGCTTTAAAGAACAAACATTTATTTTCTCATAGTTCTGGCGGCTGAAAGTCCCAATACGGGCTTTGGCCATGTTCATTTCTTCCTTACTGGTAGCCCCAGGCATGGGGCTACAGTAACAAGGGTACATTAATCTCTTCTTTCCATGTGGTGATCCCCACGTGGCCTCTGTCTTTCCCCTTGTGTGTGTGCCTCTGGATGTAATCTGCTCTTTCTATAACTCAGGAGGTATTATGTGTTAGATCCGTCCTACATTGCTATGACCCCATTAACCTAAAAAAAGAAGACCCTACTTTCAAACAGAATTACACCCATAGTTATAGGGGTTAGAATTTTAAGGGAGCACAGTTTAATAAATAAAATCATCCATGCCAATATTGTCAACAGACAACCCCTAGAAAAAAACATGTCAAACAGACAAATTGACTTGCTCAATTTGATGAGTATTTTATCAGTAATAATTTAATTTGAATGAATTCCCCAACCGCCTTTTTATTAAGTTCCCCATAAGTTCTACAACATGGACATCCTGTACTATACTTTTTGCAATTTATTTTCACCTGCTTTTAATGTAAGATAGAACATTGAAATCAATTTCATTTGGATTTTCTTCTAAGGATATTCACAAAACATTTATCTTCAGTATTTTGAAGACCACATACAGCTCTGAATAGTTGGTTTGAATTCTAAATACTTAGAGGAATAATTAAATTCTATTGAAATTTTAATACTTGTTTCCTTATGAGAGAGAAGACTGTTACCTTAATAAATTTTTAAACATTGGCCTTTGAGACTGAACATTTAAAACACCCATTTTTCTTAATTTATTTTTGTAATTGCTCTGTGCACTTTTTTTGTTTTTCCCCAGATTAAGTCTATGTTGGATACTTGCCTATATTTCCTTCTCACTTAATTATTAAATTCTTCTTTTTCAACCTCTAATATTCAGAAATCAACATTCATTACTAATCACATTCATTATTAATTCTAGGTCCCCCTGCTGCTTTTATAGAAACCAATAGAACATTAAATACTAGAAAGTAGACTCTTAGTGTAATGAAACATTTTCTTTTTTTCTCTTGAATGCATCATGCACTTGGCATCACATTGCATCTATTGCAAGTAGCCAAGTCCTCTACAGCCTGCTGGCAATGCCTTGAATCAGGTGACCTGACACAAAATGTACACTGTCACCCTAAATTGAGAAGTAGCTGGCTGTTTGGGCATAGGATCTTTGTATGCTGAAGCCAAGGAACTTTTATGTTTTGTTTATTCATGGTCCAGAAATTCCAGAAATGTTGCAAGCACAGAGTTCAGCAGGTAAGAAAAGGCCTCTCTTGCTGCTCTGCCTCATCCTTCCAGAGTGTTCTTTGTAATATTGACATATGACACATGCAAAGTCCTTTTTGTATTTTCCTTTTTCTGTTCTATCAACTTGATGTCTCTTAGACCATACTGTCTTTAAAAATTGTCACAGGGGAGTGATTTTTCCCTCCAAGGGTTATTGCTTCATTCTTTTTATAAAAAATTTTATTGGAGTAAAATACATATAACAAAACATTTGTGATTACAAACATTTTTATGTGTATAATTCAGTGATATTAATTACATTGTGGTGTCATCATGATCAGGGTTTCTGAATTTTGCAGTCCATAAATGTGTGGTTCAACTGTTCTCTTATGTTTATTCAACAGTGCTTTGCAATGATTGAGACAAATATTTGCCACATCCAGGATTTTTGTTGTCTTATTTAGGCTCACAGAAAGTGGGATTACGGCAAGCCCACATGTGTCAGAATAGAACCATACTCCATAGGGCTTCAATGACTGCTTTTTTGGAAGTAAATCACTAGGCCTTTCTTCCAAGGCACCTCTGGATGGAGTTGAACCTCCAACCTGTCAGTTAAGCAGCAGAGTGTATTAACCATTTGTGCCAGCCAGGGACTTCTCTGGGATAAGTCTTCTCTTTTCCTAAGACCACAGTCCCTCTAATGTGGATACTTCATAAAGAGCCACAGGGATCTCCAAGAGTATCTACCACACTTTCAATGGGCCACAGAGAACTGAAGGTAGTTGTACTGCTTGGTTCCTTCCCTGTCAGGCTGCACCTTGGACCATCAGGCCTTGCAGTGTTGGCTATTCCAGTAGGCCTTCTCCATCTGAACTCTCTTGGCCAGACATGGCCCTTCTACACTGCAGGGATACAAGATACCCCAATATTCTAAAAGGAGCCACAAAGCAGCAGCAGACAGCTTGGGGCCAGACATCACCTCATTTTTTATGCAATGGCAGCAAAACAAGCCCTACTCCTACCAACCCTCCCCTTCCTAATGGATACATGTGCCTTCCTGTGCCCCAAACTTTATAGGACACATGACAAGCCCTCTTACAGACTCTCACTAGCCTCAGATTTACCTGCCGGTGACTGTACCTGACCAAGCCTCCCACAGGGAGGTAAAATCTCAATCTCTTGTTCCTCAAAGCATCCCATTTATACATTTTCTCTTGGAATCTCTTGTCTTAGCTTTGGAAAGGAGGACGCATTCCACAGGAGGGAAGGAGGAAGCATCTCAGTATGAAAACAGCATCTTCCAGAAACCGAAGATGAGTCCCTTTCTCCCTGGATTTCCCTCATGTATCCATTGGGAAGGGGAGGGTTGGTAGAAGCATGGATGGTTTTATTGCCATTGAATAAACAAAATGAGGTGATGCCTGGCCCAAAGCTGCATGCAGCTGTTTTGTGGCTCCTTTTAGAATATTGGGATACCTTGTATCTCTGGTTTTTAAGTGTGGATATAGTTATGGATTCTAGAACTAGAACCAACATCAACCTGTTACAAAGATATTTACATTATTTACTGCATTTTGACTTATAGCTTGTTTGTCTTATTTTGGGTTCCCCCAAATCAGAGACAAGGACTTGGGTGTAGTAGTTCAGGGGAAAGTGATCACAGCAACCACAATAAATAAATGAGGAAAATGAGACAGGAAAGGGAGGACAGCCAATCAAAAGAGTGTTACTAAGAGGTCTACCGCCAGGGACAACTGGGGTGTAATCCTGCTGGAGACCCACTGAGAAACCATGTGGAACATGCCATGGAACTGATCCACCTGAAGACAGGCTGGAATATTTATCCATGGTTGCTTATCTCATGTTGATTAAGTTACTTGTGGAGCTGTTAATTTCCTTGTCCTTCTTTAGTGCCAGAAAGATCCCTCAGGCAAAGAAGAGAAACACTTGCACTCAGCATGCTGGAAACTGTTTGCAGCAATGGCTGATGAACTCGGGTTGGGGAGGTGGGGAGGCACGGGGATTTAGAACAGAACACGAGGATGGATAGTCTGCTACTATAAATAAGAAGTGGTGCAAGTGGTTAAAGTGATCAGGTGCTAACCCAAAAGTTGGAGGGTTGAATCCACCCAGGGGCACCTCAAAAGAAAGACATGGTGATCTGTTTCTGAAAAATGCCATTGTAAACCCTGTCGACCAGAGTCTACTTTGACATGCATGGTGTCACCATGAGTCTAAATTGACTCTATGGCAACTAGTACTGGTCACTCTAATTAATCATTCCTCTACTTTTGGACATTTAGGTTGTAACTTTTTAATTATACTATTATGAGTCTTGCTGTATTAAGCAGATATATTGTTATGTAATTAATTTTTTTGTTGTTTATTTATTTTCAATAGATTTTTAGATGTTGAATTACTTTATCAAAAGTATGGCATTTTGAGTTTCTGGATATACTTGAGACAACTTGACTTATGGATACAAAATTAATGTTGCTAAGAATGTTTTTTAATTTTTAAAATTATTGGTAAGTATTCCTTAGTCAATTCTACACTGAACTCTAAGTAGGTGTTGGGAAGTTGGTCTCATTTCCCACCATCCATAGATCCTCTGTATCAGTATCAACAGTTGCCATCAAGTTAATTCCAACTCATGGTGACCCCATGTGTATCAGAGCAGAACTGTGCTTCTTAAGGTTTTCATAGTTGAGTTTTCAAAAGAAGATTACCAGACCTTTCTTCTAAGGTACCCTCAGTGAACTCAAACCTCCAACTTTTCAGCTAGCAGCTGACACATTAAATGCACCAGCCAGGGACTTGCACTGATTCTCTATAGGAGTATTCTGCAGTTCTGACCAATTCCCCCGTCCCAATTGCAGAGGTTAAGCCTATATTATGTATATTTCTCTGTGTGGGTTTTACATCTTCACCACTGATTCTCTCTTAACTCTTATCCAGTTTCCTTACAGTATTTGTAGGAAACTGTGCACATAAGTATTGAAGTACAAGAGAGGGAGAAATTAAAGAGAAAGCTGTTAGTAAAAAAAGAACAAAAGAAAAGCCACTCAGTCAAACTTTATTGAGCACTTACTCTATCTATCTAAGGAAGTGTATGTGGCTATTTCTAAAATGCCAAGGTATATGGAAGACATACTCTTGAGTCTTAAAGAGTATATAATTTAGTTGAAGGAATTTCTGAATTGTTTTGTTACAGAAAGTCATCTGGATTGGAGATTATTGGACTAGAACATCTTAAGATGGATGTTTTGCAAAAAGTAGTGTATGGTCTTTGCAAGTCTCTGGAGCCTTCTTGTAGCAGAACTAGAGGATGCTGGCTTAGGAACTTTCTTAGGTGGTGTGTTAGTGGCAGAAACTCCAGAGAAGAGCTTAGGAAGAGAAGCTCTAAAACTGTGGAGTACATCTTGGCAAGCCTCTTGGAAAGGAGGGGTGAGGATATTTCTCTGAGTCCCTTAATTGCAGCTCTACTTCATTATGGATATTAATGATCCAGCATTTCTAACTGTTAGGAAATGAACTGAGCTGGAATTATGGTCCATAAGCATGATACATTTTTAAATAGATTCAAATGATAATTAGAATATGCATGCAGATTGGGGTCTGAGACAAAATGCGAGCCTTTCAGCTTTACTGAATTGGCTGATTTTAGCTGAAATTAAAAATGGAATTTGCAAGGCAGCCTGTCTCACTCCTGCCAGGCTGTCATAGCCATACCAGTTGCACTAGGTGTCACTGTGTGAACTTCTACGAAATGGAAGCAGAATAAAACTAGGAAAGAGAAGAAAGGTGAGAATATTTTAACCTGCTGACATGAAGTGCTTTGTATTCAGTGTCCCTCTCCCTGTAAATTTCCTTTGAAAATCAGCAATTTTTATGATTATGGAACACATATATATGCTCATTATTGAATGACTCCAAACCAAACCAAACCAAACCAAAAAATTTTCCAAAATTGAATGACTAGGTTTGTCCTAACACATTGTCCAATACTGGGAAGTGTTATCTTTTCAGGATTACAGAAAAAGCTATATTTATACACGTTTCGAGTTTTAACAGAAAGTGATAGGAGATTATATATACATATATTTAAATAAAGCCTTGAATATCTTGCCTTAAGGCTTATTGTATTATTTACAACAGTCACAAAATTTCATCTCAAGGGACTCCACCCTTTTAGAGAAAAGAGACTTATTTTACCAGGTACAATGTGTAAAACATTTTAACTTTAAACTTCCAAAAAATGACAATTCATTCTCAAATATTGCTTTTCATTTTCACTTGCACATTTTCTTCCCATTCAGCCCATCCCATATGAAGATAATTGAAATGTTTACAGTTCCTGTTAATCCCTCAGGTACAAACCGAAAAGTTGTCAGTGGAAATCCACCTAGATAGAAGTCCCTTAGGGAAAGGACGGGTGATCTCTTTCCCAAAAATTATCCACTGGAAACCTTGTAGAATGTAGTTCTGCTTTGACACACATGGAGTCACCAGGAGTCAAAGTGATAGCACCTGGCCTTTTTTCTTTTTCAATGGTTCCTGTGGCTGCTGTCTGATATTTAGAACATCATCTCATGTCTTGGTGTCTGACCTCAAATAGGAGAGATCTTTAGTACACAATAATCCTATTGTTGGAAGACATGATTATTCAGTGTATGTAGATGAGGCCTACACTTTATATAAAGGCTGTTGAAAATTCAGATGTGATACTACTAAAGAAGAAACTGAGGCAGAAACCCCAAACACCCCACAAATCATTGCTGTATCTTAAAATGGTAAGCTTTCCCTCTATCTAAAAGCCTGGAATCTTTCATTTTGTGTTAACTCAGTAACGTCTTCCCTTAAAAATATATGTGGTTTATAATCAATTAGGACTCAGAGAGACAGTTATTTTATTCTTTATGCAAAGCCTGCAGCATTTTGTAGTGCCCAATAAATATTTTATTATAATAGTTACATGCCAGCTATTATAGCACATGTCGTAGATAACCTTTATTTTCAGGCAAACGATAGATATATATCTCTGTTTTTTGACACCTGTGGCTTGTGTGGTGTTTGTTTATTGACATAAAAGTCATGTCATCTGGGAGTCTACAGTTTTTGAGTCAAATGATCTTTATAGCTAAATACAGTATGGATGTGACTCAAACCTGAAGCTAGCAGATGAGTACCAGAGACAGGGGTCAAGTTTTAATTTGAGGGATACTCCTGATAACTATTATAATATTAAGAATTATTTTAGCTAATGCTTCCATAGCACTACTTCTCCTTTGTCTATGCACTTCCCCTATATTGACCTATTAATCCTCACAACAAATCACTAAAGTAGGAACTATTATTATCCCTATTTTGCAATGGTGACACAGAGATGAGGTTACTTGTCTAAGGTTGGACAGACAGTAGGTGGCAGAGTGGGCTTTCAACCCAAGCAATCTGGCTCCCAGAGTCCCTGCTCAGAACCATTGTAGTGAGAAATTTAGTAGCTTCTTCCTACCCCCCCCCCCCCCGAGGTATCTTTAGGTGCTATTCAGCTTCTGATGCAACCTCTCTGGGCTTTGATTTCCTTATAGTTGAAAGGACTGATCTGGACTAAATTACCTTGTAAAGACTTAACTTCCAGAATTCTGTGAATCTATCCTCTATAAAAGGAGCTCTAGTGGTGTAGTGCCTAGGGCATTTGACTGCTAACTGGAAGGCTGGAGGTTCAAACCCACCATCCACTCTGTGGAAGGAAGATGGGACACTGTATATCCATAAAAATGTACTGCCTTGGAAACCCAATGGGTGTCGCTATGAGTCGGAATTGACTCAATGGCAGTGTGATTGGTTTTTTTGGTATCATCTACAAGAGGGGCCCTGGAGAATATTCAAAGGAATATTGTACATGTAGATTGGAACCAGGAAGGAGAGTCATGCGTGTTCTCTTGAATGCCTAGAAGTATGGTAATGCCATTCAGGGAAACAGGAAAATCAAAGGTTAGATCCAGTCTGTCAAGGTTGTGTTTGACTTTATCCAAGTTCAGTTTGTGGTGGTGGTAATGAAACATCTGAATAGGTTCTCAAAAAATTTTCTTGCCATGATTCCTCTTTATGCTTTCATCCTATTTCAATCTTCATTTTCAGGATCTAGAGCACAATGGTTAAGTACTCAGCTGCTAACCAAGGTGGACATTTTGAACCACCAGCTAGAATTGTGGCAATCTGCTTCTGTAAAGATTTATAGACTTGGAAACCCTATGGGGCCGTTCTATTCTGTCTTATATGGTCCCTATGAGTCAGACTCTACGTGACACCAATAGTTTTTTTTTTTTTTTTTTTAAATAATGTATTTGGCACCACTTGCTGCTAATTCTCTAAATATGCCTGCCATTTGTCTTCATCCCTCTATTGAAATAATTCCCTCAGTGTCCTCAGAGTCAGGTGATCAGCTCTTCTCCCTTTGTTCTTTCTTCACACAGTCCTGCCCCCTCTTCATCTCTCAAAGCTGTTCTATTGTTGTAAACTCCTCTTCTCTGGCCTACCGCTTCCGTGTGCATTTGAATCTCATGCTTCTTTTGGTGTAGTCACCCCTTCTATGAACTCCTAACTTTTAGTGGCTCCTGAATTGACATCTTCAACTACTCTCTCTCAAATTCTTGTCCAGTGGTTCTCAAACAGAAACAGAGAGAGATAGAGTGATGGAGAGAGAGAGAAGGAGAGGGAGAGAAAAGCAGAGAAAGCAAAATAACTACAGAGGCAGAGACTAGAATCTTGGCACAAGCCAAGGAATGGGCTCTGCCACCAGAAGCCAGAAGAGACAAAGAATGGATTCTTCTCTAGAGCCTCTGGAGGAAGTGGGGCCCTGCTGAAGTCCTGATTTTAAGCCCCGTAACAACCCCAAAGACTCATTACAGACATCTGGCTTCCAGGACTGTAAGAAAATAAATGTGAGTTGTTTAAGCCACTAAGTTTGTGGTAATTTGTTGCAGTGGCCCTAGGAAGCTAATACAGTTTTACAATAAAGGGGTGGCATGATGTATAAAGAAAAGATTCTTTTTATGCCCATCTCCTTCACCCCATCGCCACCTTTATATCTCTGTGGGTTAACAATAGCATCCTTGACAAAGCCACTTTTAACTGCTCCATTCCTCCCCGTCTTCTTGACAGTTTAGAAAGAATTAAAGCACTTTGCTTTTCCCACAATGACTAATGGGGCTTGCTGTGCTATTAGAGCTGTGTTTTACTGTACATTTTTTTTTTTTTTTGTAAATTGTAGAACTCATTACTGTAATACTTGGACAAATTTAAACACCTAACTCACACTCCTCTTTTATTCCTTTCCTCCTGTGTGACTGACTATAGATATTGCATAATGAAACCAAATAAATGCCATGAAGTGTGTAATGCCTATTTGATTCCGTCCCCATTCTCTAGATCAAGTACTTCTCTATTCTTTCTGAGTAGAGTCAGTCATTTAACATCTACAATAATATTAATTTATCTACATTTACTTATTTGGGCTTAATATGAATGGAACCCAAGTCCAGTTAGACTGTTGGGGCACTTAGTGATTAGTGGAAACTATTTTCAGATTTGTGCACAGATAGGAACTAAAATTTATATTGTCCTTTGATTGTATTGATGGGTCCCTGTTTTCTTGGAGGCCTTCTGGAATGGACAAAAGGAAACACAAAAGTGAATATAGAGGTAAATGTACACATGCACAGAGTCACACATATAAAATATACACTATCAGAAAACAAGACACTCTGGTGGTATGGTAGTTAAAGCATTTGGCTGCTAAGCAAAAGGTTGGTAGTTTCAAACCCAACCAGCTGCTCCATGGAGAAAGATGAAGCTGTCTGCTTCTGTAAAGATTTATCTCCTTGGAAATCCTATGGGGCAGTTCTGCTCTGTCTTAAAGCATTGCTATGAGTCAGAATAAACTTGATGGCAGTGGGTGTGGTTTGTTGGCTTGGTATCAGAAAATAAAAGAGACATATCAAATGATATTAATTTTTCTTTCTTTCTTTCTTA